>NC_141065.1:25447569-25567569 GCF_041138505.1 Cibotium barometz | reverse complement strand
ATATTCCTACAGTATCACTCATGTGGAGAAAGATTGTGGAGAAAGATAGTCCAAAAAAAGAAAATTCATATAATATCGCTCATGTGGAGAAAGATGTTTCACTAATTCTCCATTTCATACATTTGAGATTTTCACAGGTAGAAAATCTTTAAAAAAAATCCTCATTCAATATTGAAATATTCACCGTTGGAAAGACAAAATTATGGCTTGAATTTGAAAAACACATTTTCTCCCAAGCTATTTTTCTATTAGGTGTAACTGGCCCTATAACCTAATGCATTTAAAAAGACTCAAAAGGTAGGCATTTGTTGAGTTCTTCAATGAGAGCTGGTACTTCTAAATTCAAAAATAATTTAAAGGTAGGCATTTATTTCACTTTAGGACTTCTACATATCTGCATTGCCACCCTCATTTACAAATCAAAGCCATTGAAAAAATGAAGATGTTGATTGCCCAAACCGTCTTACTCTTCACTATGTATTGCAAAGGCAAGAGCAATAAAATGGCAATTCAATTTTAACAAGTTTGAAAGGGAAAAAGAAAGGAAGTAGAGAGAAGGTTGTTTTCTAAGAGTTTCTAATTACACACAATTTACTACTATTAAACACTGTTATTACATCCTAGCATGGAGCTAGTTTATAGCACACTTTCTTTGCTTTAGGAGTATAAGGGGGTGTTTGAGTATCTTATGCAACGTGAGAAGGGTATATAAGTTTCAACATGCTTAACGTTGTCTACCGCACTAGGACTTGCTACAATGTGATTCTAGTCATGTTCGTAATGAAGCATCTTTAAAAGGCCTGCAAACTCAATGGAGACCAAAGGAAATAAAAAGAAACATGCACAAAACTTTATACATGTCACATCGACAGTTCCAATAAAATCAAAGCTGCTTTTAACTGAGTGACTCCGTATGCATTTTATTAACTTCCTTAGTTTCTAACAAAGTTATAAAGCAAACTATAGGAGGGGATTTTTTTCAGTTGATGTTTGGGTTACAAGATTCATAATAAAGTTCAATTATCCACATCTTCAAGAACACATTGGAAAGTAAAATGGAACGTCCAAAGAGCCCAAGGAGTCCTTGTGCACAATACTACATTTTATACTTTCAAGTACGATCGACGTTGCAAGAGGAAGAAAGCAAGAAATAAAGGCTATAAATTAAGGAGAATTAGAACCTACATAAAGGGTTCATTCCATCACCTCACCTTTAGATTGGTAGAATCTATGACCTTAATTTCCCTACATGGAGACATGTCCTTTGTAGCAATAAATGTATGGAAATGTGATAGTAAGGTAATATGAAATGATTAAATGTGATGATGGGACCTTTAAAAGAAGGTTGAATGTCACTAAATATTTGTCTCACAAATCCCAAACTTGGAAAACCTTAAAAGAAGGTTGAATGTCACTAAGAATATTTGTCTCACAAATCCCAAACTTGGAAAACCTTAAGAAGTTGATAAAAAAGAATTGTCTTCCACCATAATACAAGGCTAGGGCTAGGCTATAGTGGGACAACTTAAACTTATTGGAGAAAGAGTTTATGTCCACCTATGTGATTGATTTTGGTATACCCTTCAAGATTTAGACCTTGAATTAGAGCCAAAGTAAATATATGTTCCATCCACATTCCTTTAGCACTGTTATTTCTTTAGCTATGAATTATGAGAGGAAAAATGGATTTCCAAAAGAGACAAATGATTATGAACATCAAGTGATAAAACCCCAAAAACCGGGATTCTTTCTAAAGAAAATTGATAAACCCAAGGGCAACAACTATGATAACTTCCAGAAGCCTAACAAAAAGGGGACCCCAAGTCTCATATCATTCGGCACTAAAGGTGCAACAAAGAGGGACATGTACTAGATTGTCTAGAGAAGAAGAACAAGAATGTGGCAAAAGGATGACTAGGAGAACGATTCACTTAAGCAACAGGGTTATGAGATGATCATGAGTATTCTAATAATTATGAAGATAAATGCAAACATTATTATCTTTTGAGAATGAAAGGAACTATTAATGGTAAAGATATTATTATTCTGCATGATAATGGTAGATGTGTTAATCGTGGGTGGAACATGTGTTGGAACACTATGAGATATTTTGGAAGACATGTGAACACCCATTATGGTTTCATATTTTGGCACTAGTATTTTTATAAGGCTAAGGCCTCAAACCTTTGTGCATACCAATTAGTATTTTATACTTTTGGTAGGCCTTAAATCTTTGTACATACCACCTATTATGGTTTTATATTCTGACATTAGTATTTTTATAAGGCTAAGGCCTCAAACCTTTTTGGTAGGCCCAAGACTTTATATTTATAGCTTGCTATATTTTTGTAAGAGCTTTTATGCTCAAAAACTCAAAAGCACCTATGCTTTGTTTTTGGAGTTATCTTTTTGAAAAGTAAGCTTTTAATACATATAAATATAGGTGAGTGGTATAAGAGGCCACACTCATCCAAGGGAGATTTAACCCAATCTCATGTCGACGATGATCTCTTCTCTATTTTCTATATCTATTATTTATTTTATTTTGTCTATTAAGGTTTATGCTTTTAATTTGTGCAAGTCTATCATATGCTCTAATTTTTGTGCTTGAGAATTAAAATTTCTTCTCCAAGTGTCATAAAGGTCCTGACACTCATCCTATGGAGGCTGGATTTACAAACATGAAAGGCTCATCATATGGAGGGTAATCTTTTTACAAATGAATTAGTTAGCACTGATCACACCACATCAGTGTGCAAACCAAAAAGTGCTCCCAACTAATTGTGTCCACCCGTCCATAGGATGGTGCCATCAGGGTGATCCATCATCCCACTTTCCACCCAGCTCACTCGTCATTTTTTTTTCTAATTAATCCTACCACACTATATGACATATATAGACGTTCATTAATTAGGAGTCTTTACACAATGTTCATTAAAGTAGATATTTGACTTAAAATAATGATATAGTAATAGTAGAAACAAAGAATTTAATTAAAATTAATTACAAAGATTCAAATCTAACTATAGCCAAATCCAAACTCTCTAATTTCATGTTTTATTCTGTCAATAATCTAGAATTTGGACTTCCAGTATCCAAACACTAAGCAATCCCTACGAGACCATACACCTTGTTCGTCTCATTGGTAGCCCGGCGAGGAATCAAGGCGGCCTGTCGCCCTCTCAGGCTCTGTTACTTGATCCTCCCACACCTCGGAGGGATGTCTACACGCTAGGGTGGGCTTATTTACCACACTATCATGGGCCCGCAGAACTAGGTAGCATCCACAGTTCTCACCAAACTGACGAGTTCCAACTCCCCAATGGTATGAGGGATACTTTGGGCCAACTCCGGGCCTTGCTAACTTCGTCGCCTGGCTGGCCGTTTCCTCCATGAGGGACTCCCAAGGGAAGAGTTGGGGCCGCGTTCGAAGCATTCCCTCTTGTGTTGTCACGCATGTTCCCGAGGTAAAATTTTGTCATCTTTGAGGAGGAGCCATTCTATCCACCCTCTTGTAGCTCGCATGATTGCAAACTCAACACTCTAGTTGGATTGCGATTTGGAGTGGCTAATCTTCCTAACTATACTTCCATCCATAAACTAATCCAAAAAATTACCTAAAATTAGATTCTCCTTAATTAAGGCATCTAGATTAGTCTTCTCTCTCTAAAGATTAATTTAACCCAAGGCTTAGCCATAAATGATTAAATTTTAACTTTTTCCTAGGTTTCTACAAAGGTTATATGCAATATCTAATTTAAGCTAAGGGTAAAGAGTTAAAGCTAGGTCTTAAAGATCTCTGGTTTTGAGAAATGTGTAGAGATTAGAAAATTATTAATATAATTTGATTAAAATTTGAATCACCATGGAATAGACAATTAAATTGTAAAAGAGTAGATTAAAAAATTTGAAACACCATAACATAAACAATTAAATTATAAAAGAATAAGAGAAATGTAAATTTTTAGTAAAGGGTTTGATTGTACCTTTGAAAATTGACTTGAAATGTGCTTGTTGTACCCTATATGCAAAGAATTGAGCTTCTCACCTCTTCAATAGTCCATGAGTTTTTTTCTAGATCCCAAGGTGCTTTTACAACCCCAATGATCACTCGTTTACACTCAAATGATTACTTATAGCCTAGGTAATGCTAACATATGATGACAGGAAATCTGTAGCACTGAAAACAATACAAAAGTACTCTCTCCTCTCAAGATAAAAATTCATGGATTTCTCATGAGAAGGGAGCCCTTTTTATTGGTGAAAATGATGGCTTCACGCTCTACATGCACTTGTAGTTCACTCAAGATTGGTAGCCCATAATATCCTATGCAACTCAACCTTAGACTTCATGCACCCACCCATTTCTTATGCACTCAACTACTCCTACATGCGTCCACACATATGTCTAATTAATCCCTACATTCATGCATGGTTAGAGTTAACTATCATAGTTCACCATGCTTATCTCCATATTAATGATTATTTTTGTTTCCACAAATTACTCCTACGATTTTTAAACTCACCTTCCAACCTTAGTCTTTAGTGTTTTACCCATTCAACCTTAGATTAATTAAAATGTGCTCTCTATTTATATTTTTTAACCAAGGCTATTTACACACACACATCCTAGCATATTTTTTGGATAATTCTTATCATTAAATTTTCTTTAAAATAACTCATTTTATCTTTTAGAAAAAAAAATATAATTTTTATTTATTTTTCTCTTTTTCTAGATCCAATGTGCATGGGGATGCATAAGTGCACATGTGCACATGGAAAAACCCTAATTAATTTATGCACATGGTAACTTGGTTATTGACCTTAAATTTTATTTTTCTATTTTCTCAATTTCTTAGACTTCTAAGTGTACCTTATTAAAAATTCACATTAAAAATGTACATTATTAAAATTCACATTCACATTCTCTCAATATAATAATATCCTAACTATATTAGGATAAGAGGGATCTTACATTCTCCCCCACTTGAAGATCTGAGATGTCCTCATCTTGCATTAACTATTCCTCTTTCTCCCAAGTAAAATTCTTAGTCCGAAAAAACTACCATTCAATTAAGTATTCTTTTAAGATCCCATTTCTAAGGGACTTCTCTCTGACATTCAAAATAACCTCCTCTGGCTCTAATTCCACTTTTAAGACCTTGGTAGGAAAAGCAACCTATTCATCATCCAATTTCTAAGGGACTTATCTCTGACATCCAAAATAACCTATGTCTCTAATTCCACTTAACCTTAGCAAGAAAAGTAACATATTCATCATCTAATATACATGAATTGGATCTTGGACATCTTTCTTTAATAATATCGCATGAAAAACATCATGGATCTTTAAGTACAGAGGAAGTATAAGTTCATAAGCTTGATCTCTGACTTCCCATGTAATCACAAGCTTGATCTCTACCACCCACTTTCCAATGTTTAATCCTTTTCTACTTAAACCAAATCCATAGGCTTATCCTAGTCCCATCCAATCCCATGGGTCTAGCCTTCTACGCCCTCCATTGGACCTATGGAGTTGGTATGAACTCACGCACCTATAAGTAAAATTACACTCACACACACCACTTAAGATAAGGTTCACACATGCACTCCTTTGAAACAATCCTTTCATAAAAGAAAAGCATATATCATATAATTATTTCCCTAGTATGTATGTATCATATGTCCATATCACATATCACAAGTAACACATCAATGTCACATCATCATCATAAATCTCCTCACACCACGACCAATATCCTTGGACCAAGATGACATGCACCAATGAGCTCGAATTCTCTTGGACCATTGTGATGACTGGAGGAGCCCTATATGTCTCACATCCACCTAAATGCAAGTGCCAACAAATAATCATAGGAGTCACCTTCTATATCTCATCACCTATCCTAAAAGTGAACACTTTGGGTACTAATGTCAAGAGCCACGCATGTCTAGTAACATCACATATACTTAGCCACCAGGAACTACCTTGTCGATTTCACTCTAGAGTTGCTTCCTTGTCCCTCACACCAATTGTGCCAGGAGCACACCCATGTTCAGCGGGGACAATGCCTTTATGTGATGCACCCCGTGGATTACACCCACATGACAATACATAAACATGTGTGGTACCTTCATAGCTTCCACAAACAAACACATATACATCACATGAATACACTATCTAAATAATAAAGCATGATTTTTTAATAATATGCACCATATTCATATGTAAAGCAGTGTAAACCATCACGAGCTTAATGAGATATCACAACTCTCTAATCAAAACTCTAAACAAGTCGAATTCATCCATCCACATATATATCTTGACAAGGTTATCTTCCCTTCCTTAGGATCCCTTCCAAGTCTTGATCCCACAAATCATTCATCCAACTTCAATTAAAGTTCTTCACATACAAAGAAAGAAATTCTAATGTCATTCATCTACTTCTCTTATTTTGGGTCCTATATTTATGTTTAAAATCCCTAAGGGTCTTTGGTCATTATTAAGGTCTTCTCTTTCCTTGAAGGTTTCTTAAAATATCCCAACCTTGATTTCTTCTCTTGATTGGATTCATTTCCCTTTTATTAGGTGGGATGTTGATTCCTTCACATCTTAAGGACTTTGTCTCTTTGATTTGAGCAATTCAAGTCCTTGCATTTCCTAATTTTGGCCTCAATCCTAGTTCTTATTCTTCTAGGGATTTAAATTTATTACTAAGGGCCAGTTAATTTTATCAATTTAATGCATTTTAGACTTCCCTCTAGGATATGGCTTTGGACTTGATTGAGGCTAGTAAGGTTTTCAAATATCCTTAATTTAAGGATCTATCAAGATTTCTCTCTCTAAAGATATGTTTTCTTTGAAGTTATTGATCCAATTCATCCACATCTACACATTTTAGCCTTCTAAGGTTAAATCTAGGGTCTTGGGCTAACCTTAGCCTTAATCTTATACCCATGCACATAATACAAGTAAACAACTTCTCTTTCTCTCTCTATAATCCTTGGCTATCCTTGTACCGATGATTTTTCCTAAAAGAAAATCTAATTTGAAACTCAACAATTAAACTAGGGTAATCTTGCCACTATCTTTCTCACTCTACATCTTTAACTCTATTTTCTCACTCTAAACATGGGGTATCCCTAAATTCACAATTTAAGTCTAATCTTCCTAACTACACTCCATCCATATACTAATCCAAAAACTTACCTAAACTTAGATTCTCCTTAATTAAGGTATCTAGATTAGTCTTCTCTCTCTAAAAATTAATTTAACCTAAGTCTTAGCCATAAATTATTAAATATTAAAATTTTCATAGGTTTAGGAGTAGCACATCCAAAAATTACTTTGAAGGAGTCTTTAGTCTTTCACCCATTCAAAAATTACTTTGAAGGTTTTTGCACTCATCTTCAAAACTTAGTCTTTAGTCTTTCACCCATTCAACCTTAGATTAATTAAAATGTGCACTCTTTACAATTTTTGCCAAGTCTAGTGCATATTTAGCTCTTCTAAGAAGCATTTTATGGTTAATTATTATCATTTAATCTTCATGAAAATAACTCATTTATTTCTTTTAAAAAAGTAATATTTTCTTTCTCTTTTTCTAACTCCAATATGCACAAGTGTACATGTGCACATGAGAAAACCCTAATTTAATTTATGCACATGGGAAAACCTTTATTTAATTTATGTACATGGCTATTAACCTTATTTTTTTCTAATTGCTCAATTTTCTTAGACTTCCAAGTTTCTCAGTGAAAAATGCACATCTTATTAAAATTCACATTCATATTCTCTCACGAGTAATATCTCAACTGCATTAGGATAAGAGGGATCTTACAAAAAACCAAAGGACATGAAGGCAAAGGGCACAAAACCAGTAGAGGTCAAGCAACAACCAAGACTAGAAAACAGACCTAGCAAGGTAAAGTGATTCTGAATAAAAATTCACAAGAGCCTCTGCTTGTTTAGAGGAATAAGGTGCAAGTGCCATCCTACCTAAATAGTCTTTTGAGCAAGACTTCATCATGGAGCCATTATCCAGCTTCATCAATTGCTAGAAGAGGAGATACAACACTTAAAAAGGGAGCTAGAGCACCTTTGCCAACAATATCCTTGGAGACCCAAGGAAGAGTGTGGGTTCTAAAAGAAGCCAAGAAAAATAGAGCAAGAGGGGAAGTAAAAGATTCAAAGGAAGAAAGAGAGAAAAAGGGGAGGTAAAAGATCTAAAGGAAGAAAGATCAAGAGGGGAGGTAAAAGATATAATAGAAGAAAGAGCAAGAAAGTCCCCTACACCCTTGAAAGACAAGCGTGAAGAAAACAAGTTGGGATGTTCATGCGTGACTTTCCCAATATAGTCAGGCTATGAGTATCTCAAGATTTCATGCCCAAGATAGTTACACCATGAGCATCTCAAGGTTTCATGCCCAAAAAAGGAGTTTCAAAAGAAGCATGAATGCTTTCACACAGTGATCACATGACCTATAAAATCATCTCAAAAGCCTTAGAGTCAACAAATCAGTTGGCATGACAAAACGAGTGAAAATCTTCACGTCATGAATATCTTTAGTTTTTCATGCCCAAAAAATGCTTCAAATCTATCAATCAATGTGAGACATACAAAAAGGCACTTAGTCACAATAGATTATACATCATTCAGTAAGGTCCATCCCTCACTCTATCCCACTTATAGTGTTTCTTGACTCTTGGGGGAATACTTAACTACGGGGAAAGAGCTGAAACAAAACATCCATTTCATCTTTAAATTTGTGAGGTCCCCCTGTTCCCACCGAGCAACGGATTCGGGTACTAGCAGCGGAAGTAGCACTTCTCGCGCGGGACAGGGGTCCCACATTCGGGGCCTCGTCCACGGATATCCGGACAAGAGACTAATCCGTCGGTTTTTCCAAAACCGAACCCGGAAAAAACTTCCCTTACCGGAAAGCACGGGCGATTCCACCAGGATAATTTTTTTCTCTAACGAAGACAAGATCATTTCTGATCAAGCTGATCCAATTGTATCTTCAAGATACTAGATCAGATCAAGGAAGAAACTTGCACTTGGATCATTGGGATCAACGCTTTTTTCCCCATTCAAGAGGCACAGCCGTTGATTCCTATCCATAGAACAATTACTGTCCGGGATTTACTTTATCTATCGTATTAACAAAAGTTGAGTCTCGATTTACGGATCCATCAGTCCAGCCTAACCCCATCCGATCCCATGGGTTAGCCAACCGCCCAACCACTGTAGTGATGGGATCCAATTTGGAATTTGGTTAGGTTTTGTCCCGGGTACCAAGGAAAAGAGTTCCAAGGCCCCCTAGCCGGAAGTTCATGCAAACATAAAATTAGGCACACCACTTACACACCCAATATGAAATTGCCTTATTCTTAGCATCAGCTAACTTTAAAACAATCCTTTAATGAAACCATAGTACCACTGATCACAGTCTTCCAAATTATCCGGTTGATTCTCAAATTTCCCATCATTCCTTCATCATCAGAGTATCTATGGCATCATTGGCAACTAGAACGCTCACCACCTGTCCACTCAGAGGCCGTTTCCATAGTTCCTAGCCCATAATACTCGGCAATATAATCATTTATCAAGATGGACTCTCATTGAAGATCAGCAAGATCAACCAACAGATCCATATAAAAGAGCCATGGACTCATCCGTTGAGGACCAGCAAGGTCAGTCAACCAGATCCATGCCCGGTTTCACAAAACAACTCTTACTCCTTGTTCCAATATCTTCCTCGACGCACGCGTGGGTATCCTAGGCGACCCAGAGCCCGAGCACCGTATGGTCAGCACCCTCTAGGATCCTTCGCAGGTGACCTAGCGCTTCACTCATAGGCCGCTTCCTTGGTCCCTCATCCACCGTACCGGAAGCTCACCATTTTAATCGAACCGAGGCTGGTCAAGACCTCGGTCGACCTTGCTACGCGAGACGTCCTTCATTGACTCTCCGTCACAGCAGTTGCAACTTTATCAGTTAGGTCTCCACGACCTTAATCACAAGACGGTCAAAATGCTTCCCCAGCATTCTTGACATAAAACAGCCATTTACAAACAGCATTTACAAACAGTTTACAAATACAGTTTCTATATTAACTCTCATTTTTCCACATTGTTCCTCATTAATCCATATTACTTATTCCACATTCCATTTATATGTGTACTCATCCAATCACCTCATTTTCCATCTCTTCACTTCAATTTCCTTCACATCACATATCATATATTCACATCCATATCCACATCCATACATCCACATCCATATCCACATTCACATCCATACATCCACATCTACATGCTTATCTCCATTTTCACATCTTCATTTATACATCCACATCCCATATCCACATTCATACATACACATCCATATCCACATCCATACATCCACATCCACATCCACATTCACATCCATACATCCACATCTACATGCTTACCTCCATTTTCACATCCTCATTTATACATCCACATCCCATATCCACATTCATACATACACATCCATACATCCACATCTACATCCACATACATACATACATCCACATCCACATTCACATTCACATACATCCACATCCACATTCCCATACATCCACATCTATACATCCACATTCCACATTCACATCTATACATCCACATCTACATTCACATTCACATACATCCACATCCCCATTCCCATTCACATCTATACATCCACATCTACATCCACATACATACATACATCCACATCCACATTCCACATTCACATCTATACATCCACATCTACATCCACATTCACATACATCCACATCCACATTTCCATTCACATCTATACATCCACATCCATTCACATCTATACATCCACATCTACATCCACATTCACATCTATGCATATATATCTTCATGCATATATCCATTTTCACGTTCATACATCCACATCTACATGCTTACCTCCATTTTCACATCCTCATTTATACATCCACATTCATACATACACATCCATATCCACATCCATACATCCACATCCACATCCACATTCACATCCATACATCCACATCTACATGCTTACCTCCATTTTCACATCCTCATTTATACATCCACATCCCATATCCACATTCATACATACACATCCATACATCCACATCTACATCCACATACATACATACATCCACATCCACATTCACATTCACATACATCCACATCCACATTCCCATACATCCACATCTATACATCCACATTCCACATTCACATCTATACATCCACATCTACATTCACATTCACATACATCCACATCCCCATTCCCATTCACATCTATACATCCACATCTACATCCACATACATACATACATACATACATCCACATACATACATACATACATCCACATCCACATTCCACATTCACATCTATACATCCACATCTACATCCACATTCACATACATCCACATCCACATTTCCATTCACATCTATACATCCACATCCATTCACATCTATACATCCACATCTACATCCACATTCACATCTATGCATATATATCTTCATGCATATATCCATTTTCACGTTCATACATCCACATCTACATGCTTACCTCCATTTTCACATCCTCATTTATACATCCACATTCATACATACACATCCATACATCCACATCTACATCCACATACATACATACATCCACATCCACATTCACATTCACATACATCCACATCCACATTCCCATACATCCACATCTATACATCCACATTCCACATTCACATCTATACATCCACATCTACATTCACATTCACATACATCCACATCTACATTCACATTCACATACATCCACATTCCACATTCCACATTCACATCTATACATCCACATCTACATCCACATTCACATACATCCACATCCACATTCCCATTCACATCTATACATCCACATCCATTCACATCTATACATCCACATCTACATCCACATTCACATCTATGCATATATATCTTCATGCATATATCCATTTTCACGTTCATACATCCACACTCCCATCTCCACATCCACACATCCACATACATACATCCATTTCCACATTCCCATTTATATAACCCCATATACCTTCACATCTAATCTTTTACATCACATCCATTCTCGCCCTATCACAACCCATATACATCTTATCCTATCACATACACTTCTTACCTCATCCCCCCATACACATCTTAATTCATCTTATCACCTCCTAACTTATTTCATAAGCATCTTATCACCTCTTATCACACCTCTTATCACATCTCTTATCACATCCTATCACATCTCTTATCTATTTATAGAATACAAGAGAATTCTTACATTTGATATAAGATTTCTTTACACATTTATTTATGAATAAATTCTATTTAAGGAGATTAATACTTTCAAAGTAAAAATCAATCTTTTATGCATCTTCCTATGCATAAATTCATTTTTAATGAAAATGACACTTTTGAATTAAATTTTAATCTTTTATGCATTTTTCTATACATAAATTCAATTTAGATGAGAATGACACTTTTGAATTAAAAATTCAATCTTTTATGCATCTTCTTATGCATAAATTCAATTTGGTAGGAATTACACTTTTAGAATAAAAAATTTTCTCTTATGCATCTAAGTTAAGCATAAAATCCATTTATGAGGAAAATCACACTTTTAGTATAAAAAGAATATCTTTTATGCATACCTATATGCATGAAATTCAATTATGATAAAAGTCACACTTTTATAATAAAATAATCAACTTTTATGCATACCTCTATGCATGAAATCCAATATGATAAAAGTAACACTTTTGATATAAAAATTTTTCCATTATGCATACTTCTATGCATGAAATAAAAATGGTAAAAATAACACTTTTGATATAAAAATTTATCCATTATGCATACTTCTATGCATGAAATAAAAATGGTAAAAATAACACTTTTGATATAAAAATTTATCCATTATGCCTAATATTAAAATTCAATTTCTCCATGATTGTAATGAAATTCTTTCAATTAATCTAGGATGATAATTCCTAGAATATGGTAGGAAGTCCTCTTTTTATGCTTTGAATGAGATTATTTTATGCATAATTTTTATAAAAATTTTGCCATAGCTCCGCTGCTATGACTGATAAATCTCAATTTTTTTAAGGGATAATGCTTATCATTAAGGAAATAATTAAAATGATCTCTAATTGGATTATTAATCCATAATGGATTGAATCATCAATATTCATAAACTAAAAGCATAGAAAAAAGCCATTAATTTGGCCTTAATCTTGGGTTAAGGAAAAGCTTTATGAAAAGCTTGATTTGGATTGAGAACGGGTCATGAGTATGACCATTTCTTGAGTGAGAGAGAGAATTTACATAAGAATCATTAGAATTTAAACATAAATGAAAATTAACTTCAATAGCATTTATTAAATTATGTAACTCTTCACTACTATTCAAACTTCAATAGCATTTAAAAAAAAACCATACCAATTAAACTTCTCAAGCTTGAGAGGGGTTGAGAAGAGAGAAACATTGAGAAATTATAGAAAGATCAATATTCACTAATTACCTTACAACTTGCTTGATTCTTTGTTCACGGTAGAGGCCCCCAACCAATCAATTGGTTAAGTATGTTGATGGAGCCACTAATGGGGATTGAAGAAAGAGGGAAGCTCCAAAAACTAGTGAATTATTAAATGAATTCACAGTTCTTGGCTTAGGTAGAGTAACGATGCATAAACACTATATATTTTTCAACAAGGGGGAGGCTTCTATTTATAGGAAAAATTGAGCTCCTAACCAAACAAAGTGATTCTAGAATTTTCTAAATCAGTTTGGTCAATATTTGACCATTTTTAGGTCAGTTAAGCTAACTTTTTGGAACTAGACTTAAATGAGGAGAGAGGAGAGATGAAATATCTCAATTTTTATGAGTTTAAAACTCATTCAAGCATGTGAAATATGCACCTCCTTTAAAGAACTCCCCTTCCTTACATATGTCATATTTTTAATATTGCTCATAGTTTTTTTACTAATAAACCTTGTACATTTTCAACTCTTCATCTTATGTGAAATATGCACCTCCTTTAAAGAACTCCCCTTCCTTACATATGTCATACTTTTAATATTGCTCATAATTTTTTACTAATAAACCTTGTACATTTTCAACTCTTCATCTTATCTCCTTTAAAGAACTCCTCTTCCTTACATATGTCATACTTTTAATATTGCTCATAATTTTTTTACTAATAAACCTTGTATATTTTCAACTCTTCATCTTATGTGAAATATGCACCTCCTTTAAAGAACTCCTCTTCCTTACATATGTCATACTTTTAATATTGCTCATAATTTTTTACTAATAAACCTTGTACATTTTCAACTCTTCATCTTATGTGAGCATTTACTCATTTTTGGGTATCTTCTTTTTTTCAAATTGGATTTATCTCCTCCTTACACATGGATTGATGCTATTGGCCCATAGGAACCTTAATTGGACCATAATCCAAAAATTTCTGAAAATCTAGACCCTTAGACTAAGGTCCTTTATACACATTTCTAATTAATTCCAATTGCACATTGGAAAGTTCTTTTTTGAATTTCTGTTTCAGGGAAACTTTTTTTAATAAGATGAGATAATTTTCTATCTAAAAATATTAAAAATTTGAATATTCTCTCTCTAGAATATTTTCTCTCTCTAGGTTAAAACAGTTAGAAACAAGTCTTTTATATTTCTGAAGAGGGATTGATTATAGAAGAAGATACTAGACATCAAAAAGGGGTTTCGGGGAGGAATCTTACATTCTACCCCACTTAAAAAACGCGAGATGTCCTCATCTCGCAAACTGGGATAATTTCGCAAGATGCACGAGTTATGAGACTTAGAGAAAAATTTAAATCAGGATTAACCACCAAGAAAAAGTCTCAAAGAGAGCAAGATTCAAGATAAGAACAAGATTTAAACTTTATTCATTCTTGGAACTTATACAGTAAAGATAGAAGAACTCTTTACACTTCCATAAGCCCGTCCATCATATGATCACAAAAGCAGCACTCACAAGCTGCACAAGTATAGGGTAACTCATCTATGGGAATGATTCTGCTGGTTATTGCCGCACCTATCTCAGTGGTATGAGGTGATCTAACAAAAGGACCTCTGAGAGGCAAGCCAAAAACGGGGTAAAGGCATATCTTCTCATGAGGAAGAAAACACGCCAATAAGAAGACCCGCTCAGAAAACCCAGGATGCCTTGATCTCATGACGCAGTAGTATCGGGGACCCAAACCCAAGGCTTCAATAACCATGGCCAAGCGGACATTGTTGCGAAAGTGCTGCTGACCCCAGGGTGTTACCCTAGTTATGTCTTGATAGGTCCGCCATTTGGTCTGCGCTACAGAAGTTCCCAAGTGAGGGAAAAGTGAGCGCTCATACTGTTCTATAAAATCCTTCTTCACAGACTCACTTGCGTCTTGAAGGTGAGGAATCATTATGGATAAAACTAATTCTTGTTGCCAAGCCATGAAGGAGATTAGGAAGAAAGGAGATCGATGGAAGTAAGATTACTGTGAACGACAAGTAAAAGTTACGACTTATATAAAGGAAGGAGCTAGCGTAACTTAGAAGTCAACGGTAACTTGCCACTGAAGTTTTACCGTCTTTCCATGATTTGGGTTTGGCACATTTTTCTATAGAAGGCATTCAAAACTTTGAGATGAGGAGATAAAAGAAGTTCATAAGCTAAATCACCTACTTTCTTTGGTCCACAATATCTGGGAGATAACTTCTTCCCAAGAGATAAAGAACTTCTTTTGGGCCGTACTCGAATGAAGACCAAAACCTTGATATCCAAAACATCGATTCTCACTTCTGAACTCATTGTTCTGAATCTTAAAACAGGTGGGACTCTTGAGAAGTATTCAGGAAAAAGGTTCTTCCTTTTTTAAACAGAATCTTTCTTTTATTTTAGAGAGGGAATAATTATAAGATCAAAAAGGGAGATTCTTACTCCTGTATACCTCGAAGGCTGGGGGAGAATCTTACATTCTACCCCACTTAAAAAGTGCGAGATGTCCTCATCTCATAAAGTAGAGGACAACTCTTTTTCTTAAGATCCAATTTTATTCTGGGGTTCCTTATATTCTGGTCAACCCAACAGAATACTGGGATAAATATCCCTTAGAACTCATCATTAAATATCAATTCATTCAGATCATATCATTCATATCTTTAACATGATAAAGGTCCATTAGACCGAAAAATTTCCTTCTGAGCATTCCTCCACGGGAATTTCAGTCAAGTAAGTTCTCAATTTGTCATCCCTTAACTTGATCTAACGGTCAAGTGTTAACAGTAGCAATTTGACAGCACAATCCACTAATCTCATAGTGATTTGCTGAATCATTTTCATCATTTATCATTACAGGGACTCGTCCCAATCATCCACCTTGTGGTTTCGCTCAGCTTATTACATTTCAATCCATTTTCAGGAATCATCATTTTTCAATCAGAATCCAAATCAATTCATCGGTTTCCAAACAGAACTAAAAATCATATCAACCACATTCGAAATCATCATCTGGATAGCATTAACGCTTATAATTTCAAGTCTTAGATTTACTCGTATATACTGTCAGTAAAGAGCTGCAGTTATACTCTCGGTATATACGGTAGTCACGGCCCTTGGAATTATAAGGTAAATACCATCATGTCTAGGCCTCAAGCAAGTCAGGGATTCTATATAATTGCGGTACTTCCATCTGAAGACCCAATTACCAATTTACGAATTTCAGTTTGAATATCAAATTGTATGAATTATATCACACAATTACAACCTTTTTTGTGCTTCTTGATAAATTTTTGACATATTTGGTTTCTCAGTTGATCTTTATTAGCCAAATGCTCTGATACCAACTGTGAGGTCTCCCTGTTCCCACCGAGCAACGGATTCAGGTACTAGCAGCGAAAGTAGCACTTCTCGCGCGGGACAGGGGTCCTACATTCGGGGCCTCGTCCACGGATATCCGGACAAGAGACTAATCCGTCGGTTTTTCCAAAACCGAACCCGGAAAAAACTTCCCTTACCGGAAAGCACGGGCGATTCCACCAGGATAATTTTTTTCTCTAACGAAGACAAGATCATTTCTGATCAAGCTGATCCAATTGTATCTTCAAGATACTAGATCAGATCAAGGAAGAAACTTGCACTTGGATCATTGGGATCAACGCTTTTTTCCCCATTCAAGAGGCACAGCCGTTGATTCCTATCCATAGAACAATTACTGTCCGGGATTTACTTTATCTATCGTATTAACAAAAGTTGAGTCTCGATTTATGGATCCATCAGTCCAGCCTAACCCCATCCGATCCCATGGGTTAGCCAACCGCCCAACCACTGTAGTGATGGGATCCAATTTGGAATTTGGTTAGGTTTTGTCCCGGGTACCAAGGAAAAGAGTTCCAAGGCCCCCTAGCCGGAAGTTCATGCAAACATAAAATTAGGCACACCACTTACACACCCAATATGAAATTGCCTTATTCTTAGCATCAGCTAACTTTAAAACAATCCTTTAATGAAACCATAGTACCACTGATCACAGTCTTCCAAATTATCCGGTTGATTCTCAAATTTCCCATCATTCCTTCATCATCAGAGTATCTATGGCATCATTGGCAACTAGAACGCTCACCACCTGTCCACTCAGAGGCCGTTTCCATAGTTCCTAGCCCATAATACTCGGCAATATAATCATTTATCAAGATGGACTCTCGTTGAAGATCAGCAAGATCAACCAACAGATCCATATAAAAGAGCCATGGACTCATCCGTTGAGGACCAGCAAGGTCAGTCAACCAGATCCATGCCCGGTTTCACAAAACAACTCTTACTCCTTGTTCCAATATCTTCCTCGACGCACGCGTGGGTATCCTAGGCGACCCAGAGCCCGAGCACCGTATGGTCAGCACCCTCTAGGATCCTTCGCAGGTGACCTAGCGCTTCACTCATAGGCCGCTTCCTTGGTCCCTCATCCACCGTACCAGAAGCTCACCATTTTAATCGAACCGAGGCTGGTCAAGACCTCGGTCGACCTTGCTACGCGAGACGTCCTTCATTGACTCTCCGTCACAGCAGTTGCAACTTTATCAGTTAGGTCTCCACGACCTTAATCACAAGACGGTCAAAATGCTTCCCCAGCATTCTTGACATAAAACAGCCATTTACAAACAGCATTTACAAACAGTTTACAAATACAGTTTCTATATTAACTCTCATTTTTCCACATTGTTCCTCATTAATCCATATTACTTATTCCACATTCCATTTATATGTGTACTCATCCAATCACCTCATTTTCCATCTCTTCACTTCAATTTCCTTCACATCACATATCATATATTCACATCCATATCCACATCCATACATCCACATCCATATCCACATTCACATCCATACATCCACATCTACATGCTTATCTCCATTTTCACATCTTCATTTATACATCCACATCCCATATCCACATTCATACATACACATCCATATCCACATCCATACATCCACATCCACATCCACATTCACATCCATACATCCACATCTACATGCTTACCTCCATTTTCACATCCTCATTTATACATCCACATCCCATATCCACATTCATACATACACATCCATACATCCACATCTACATCCACATACATACATACATCCACATCCACATTCACATTCACATACATCCACATCCACATTCCCATACATCCACATCTATACATCCACATTCCACATTCACATCTATACATCCACATCTACATTCACATTCACATACATCCACATCCCCATTCCCATTCACATCTATACATCCACATCTACATCCACATACATACATACATCCACATCCACATTCCACATTCACATCTATACATCCACATCTACATCCACATTCACATACATCCACATCCACATTTCCATTCACATCTATACATCCACATCCATTCACATCTATACATCCACATCTACATCCACATTCACATCTATGCATATATATCTTCATGCATATATCCATTTTCACGTTCATACATCCACATCTACATGCTTACCTCCATTTTCACATCCTCATTTATACATCCACATTCATACATACACATCCATATCCACATCCATACATCCACATCCACATCCACATTCACATCCATACATCCACATCTACATGCTTACCTCCATTTTCACATCCTCATTTATACATCCACATCCCATATCCACATTCATACATACACATCCATACATCCACATCTACATCCACATACATACATACATCCACATCCACATTCACATTCACATACATCCACATCCACATTCCCATACATCCACATCTATACATCCACATTTCACATTCACATCTATACATCCACATCTACATTCACATTCACATACATCCACATCCCCATTCCCATTCACATCTATACATCCACATCTACATCCACATACATACATACATACATACATCCACATACATACATACATACATCCACATCCACATTCCACATTCACATCTATACATCCACATCTACATCCACATTCACATACATCCACATCCACATTTCCATTCACATCTATACATCCACATCCATTCACATCTATACATCCACATCTACATCCACATTCACATCTATGCATATATATCTTCATGCATATATCCATTTTCACGTTCATACATCCACATCTACATGCTTACCTCCATTTTCACATCCTCATTTATACATCCACATTCATACATACACATCCATACATCCACATCTACATCCACATACATACATACATCCACATCCACATTCACATTCACATACATCCACATCCACATTCCCATACATCCACATCTATACATCCACATTCCACATTCACATCTATACATCCACATCTACATTCGCATTCACATACATCCACATCTACATTCACATTCACATACATCCACATCCACATTCCACATTCACATCTATACATCCACATCTACATCCACATTCACATACATCCACATCCACATTCCCATTCACATCTATACATCCACATCCATTCACATCTAGACATCCACATCTACATCCACATTCACATCTATGCATATATATCTTCATGCATATATCCATTTTCACGTTCATACATCCACACTCCCATCTCCACATCCACACATCCACATACATACATCCATTTCCACATTCCCATTTATATAACCCCATATACCTTCACATCTAATCTTTTACATCACATCCATTCTCGCCCTATCACAACCCATATACATCTTATCCTATCACATACACTTCTTACCTCATCCCCCCATACACATCTTAATTCATCTTATCACCTCCTAACTTATTTCATAAGCATCTTATCACCTCTTATCACACCTCTTATCACATCTCTTATCACATCCTATCACATCTCTTATCTATTTATAGAATACAAGAGAATTCTTACATTTGATATAAGATTTCTTTACACATTTATTTATGAATAAATTCTATTTAAGGAGATTAATACTTTCAAAGTAAAAATCAATCTTTTATGCATCTTCCTATGCATAAATTCATTTTTAATGAAAATGACACTTTTGAATTAAATTTTAATCTTTTATGCATTTTTCTATACATAAATTCAATTTAGATGAGAATGACACTTTTGAATTAAAAATTCAATCTTTTATGCATCTTCTTATGCATAAATTCAATTTGGTAGGAATTACACTTTTAGAATAAAAAATTTTCTCTTATGCATCTAAGTTAAGCATAAAATCCATTTATGAGGAAAATCACACTTTTAGTATAAAAAGAATATCTTTTATGCATACCTATATGCATGAAATTCAATTATGATAAAAGTCACACTTTTATAATAAAATAATCAACTTTTATGCATACCTCTATGCATGAAATCCAATATGATAAAAGTAACACTTTTGATATAAAAATTTTTCCATTATGCATACTTCTATGCATGAAATAAAAATGGTAAAAATAACACTTTTGATATAAAAATTTATCCATTATGCATACTTCTATGCATGAAATAAAAATGGTAAAAATAACACTTTTGATATAAAAATTTATCCATTATGCCTAATATTAAAATTCAATTTCTCCATGATTGTAATGAAATTCTTTCAATTAATCTAGGATGATAATTCCTAGAATATGGTAGGAAGTCCTCTTTTTATGCTTTGAATGAGATTATTTTATGCATAATTTTTATAAAAATTTTGCCATAGCTCCGCTGCTATGACTGATAAATCTCAATTTTTTTAAGGGATAATGCTTATCATTAAGGAAATAATTAAAATGATCTCTAATTGGATTATTAATCCATAATGGATTGAATCATCAATATTCATAAACTAAAAGCATAGAAAAAAGCCATTAATTTGGCCTTAATCTTGGGTTAAGGAAAAGCTTTATGAAAAGCTTGATTTGGATTGAGAACGGGTCATGAGTATGACCATTTCTTGAGTGAGAGAGAGAATTTACATAAGAATCATTAGAATTTAAACATAAATGAAAATTAACTTCAATAGCATTTATTAAATTATGTAACTCTTCACTACTATTCAAACTTCAATAGCATTTAAAAAAAAACCATACCAATTAAACTTCTCAAGCTTGAGAGGGGTTGAGAAGAGAGAAACATTGAGAAATTATAGAAAGATCAATATTCACTAATTACCTTACAACTTGCTTGATTCTTTGTTCACGGTAGAGGCCCCCAACCAATCAATTGGTTAAGTATGTTGATGGAGCCACTAATGGGGATTGAAGAAAGAGGGAAGCTCCAAAAACTAGTGAATTATTAAATGAATTCACAGTTCTTGGCTTAGGTAGAGTAACGATGCATAAACACTATATATTTTTCAACAAGGGGGAGGCTTCTATTTATAGGAAAAATTGAGCTCCTAACCAAACAAAGTGATTCTAGAATTTTCTAAATCAGTTTGGTCAATATTTGACCATTTTTAGGTCAGTTAAGCTAACTTTTTGGAACTAGACTTAAATGAGGAGAGAGGAGAGATGAAATATCTCAATTTTTATGAGTTTAAAACTCATTCAAGCATGTGAAATATGCACCTCCTTTAAAGAACTCCCCTTCCTTACATATGTCATATTTTTAATATTGCTCATAGTTTTTTTACTAATAAACCTTGTACATTTTCAACTCTTCATCTTATGTGAAATATGCACCTCCTTTAAAGAACTCCCCTTCCTTACATATGTCATACTTTTAATATTGCTCATAATTTTTTACTAATAAACCTTGTACATTTTCAACTCTTCATCTTATCTCCTTTAAAGAACTCCTCTTCCTTACATATGTCATACTTTTAATATTGCTCATAATTTTTTTACTAATAAACCTTGTATATTTTCAACTCTTCATCTTATGTGAAATATGCACCTCCTTTAAAGAACTCCTCTTCCTTACATATGTCATACTTTTAATATTGCTCATAATTTTTTACTAATAAACCTTGTACATTTTCAACTCTTCATCTTATGTGAGCATTTACTCATTTTTGGGTATCTTCTTTTTTTCAAATTGGATTTATCTCCTCCTTACACATGGATTGATGCTATTGGCCCATAGGAACCTTAATTGGACCATAATCCAAAAATTTCTGAAAATCTAGACCCTTAGACTAAGGTCCTTTATACACATTTCTAATTAATTCCAATTGCACATTGGAAAGTTCTTTTTTGAATTTCTGTTTCAGGGAAACTTTTTTTAATAAGATGAGATAATTTTCTATCTAAAAATATTAAAAATTTGAATATTCTCTCTCTAGAATATTTTCTCTCTCTAGGTTAAAACAGTTAGAAACAAGTCTTTTATATTTCTGAAGAGGGATTGATTATAGAAGAAGATACTAGACATCAAAAAGGGGTTTCGGGGAGGAATCTTACATTCTACCCCACTTAAAAAACGCGAGATGTCCTCATCTCGCAAACTGGGATAATTTCGCAAGATGCACGAGTTATGAGACTTAGAGAAAAATTTAAATCAGGATTAACCACCAAGAAAAAGTCTCAAAGAGAGCAAGATTCAAGATAAGAACAAGATTTAAACTTTATTCATTCTTGGAACTTATACAGTAAAGATAGAAGAACTCTTTACACTTCCATAAGCCCGTCCATCATATGATCACAAAAGCAGCACTCACAAGCTGCACAAGTATAGGGTAACTCATCTATGGGAATGATTCTGCTGGTTATTGCCGCACCTATCTCAGTGGTATGAGGTGATCTAACAAAAGGACCTCTGAGAGGCAAGCCAAAAACGGGGTAAAGGCATATCTTCTCATGAGGAAGAAAACACGCCAATAAGAAGACCCGCTCAGAAAACCCAGGATGCCTTGATCTCATGACGCAGTAGTATCGGGGACCCAAACCCAAGGCTTCAATAACCATGGCCAAGCGGACATTGTTGCGAAAGTGCTGCTGACCCCAGGGTGTTACCCTAGTTATGTCTTGATAGGTCCGCCATTTGGTCTGCGCTACAGAAGTTCCCAAGTGAGGGAAAAGTGAGCGCTCATACTGTTCTATAAAATCCTTCTTCACAGACTCACTTGCGTCTTGAAGGTGAGGAATCATTATGGATAAAACTAATTCTTGTTGCCAAGCCATGAAGGAGATTAGGAAGAAAGGAGATCGATGGAAGTAAGATTACTGTGAACGACAAGTAAAAGTTACGACTTATATAAAGGAAGGAGCTAGCGTAACTTAGAAGTCAACGGTAACTTGCCACTGAAGTTTTACCGTCTTTCCATGATTTGGGTTTGGCACATTTTTCTATAGAAGGCATTCAAAACTTTGAGATGAGGAGATAAAAGAAGTTCATAAGCTAAATCACCTACTTTCTTTGGTCCACAATATCTGGGAGATAACTTCTTCCCAAGAGATAAAGAACTTCTTTTGGGCCGTACTCGAATGAAGACCAAAACCTTGATATCCAAAACATCGATTCTCACTTCTGAACTCATTGTTCTGAATCTTAAAACAGGTGGGACTCTTGAGAAGTATTCAGGAAAAAGGTTCTTCCTTTTTTAAACAGAATCTTTCTTTTATTTTAGAGAGGGAATAATTATAAGATCAAAAAGGGAGATTCTTACTCCTGTATACCTCGAAGGCTGGGGGAGAATCTTACATTCTACCCCACTTAAAAAGTGCGAGATGTCCTCATCTCATAAAGTAGAGGACAACTCTTTTTCTTAAGATCCAATTTTATTCTGGGGTTCCTTATATTCTGGTCAACCCAACAGAATACTGGGATAAATATCCCTTAGAACTCATCATTAAATATCAATTCATTCAGATCATATCATTCATATCTTTAACATGATAAAGGTCCATTAGACCGAAAAATTTCCTTCTGAGCATTCCTCCACGGGAATTTCAGTCAAGTAAGTTCTCAATTTGTCATCCCTTAACTTGATCTAACGGTCAAGTGTTAACAGTAGCAATTTGACAGCACAATCCACTAATCTCATAGTGATTTGCTGAATCATTTTCATCATTTATCATTACAGGGACTCGTCCCAATCATCCACCTTGTGGTTTCGCTCAGCTTATTACATTTTAATCCATTTTCAGGAATCATCATTTTTCAATCAGAATCCAAATCAATTCATCGGTTTCCAAACAGAACTAAAAATCATATCAACCACATTCGAAATCATCATCTGGATAGCATTAACGCTTATAATTTCAAGTCTTAGATTTACTCGTATATACTGTCAGTAAAGAGCTGCAGTTATACTCTCGGTATATACGGTAGTCACGGCCCTTGGAATTATAAGGTAAATACCATCATGTCTAGGCCTCAAGCAAGTCAGGGATTCTATATAATTGCGGTACTTCCATCTGAAGACCCAATTACCAATTTACGAATTTCAGTTTGAATATCAAATTGTATGAATTATATCACACAATTACAACCTTTTTTGTGCTTCTTGATAAATTTTTGACATATTTGGTTTCTCAGTTGATCTTTATTAGCCAAATGCTCTGATACCAACTGTGAGGTCTCCCTGTTCCCACCGAGCAACGGATTCAGGTACTAGCAGCGGAAGTAGCACTTCTCGCGCGGGACAGGGGTCCTACATTCGGGGCCTCGTCCACGGATATCCGGACAAGAGACTAATCCGTCGGTTTTTCCAAAACCGAACCCGGAAAAAACTTCCCTTACCGGAAAGCACGGGCGATTCCACCAGGATAATTTTTTTCTCTAACGAAGACAAGATCATTTCTGATCAAGCTGATCCAATTGTATCTTCAAGATACTAGATCAGATCAAGGAAGAAACTTGCACTTGGATCATTGGGATCAACGCTTTTTTCCCCATTCAAGAGGCACAGCCGTTGATTCCTATCCATAGAACAATTACTGTCCGGGATTTACTTTATCTATCGTATTAACAAAAGTTGAGTCTCGATTTATGGATCCATCAGTCCAGCCTAACCCCATCCGATCCCATGGGTTAGCCAACCGCCCAACCACTGTAGTGATGGGATCCAATTTGGAATTTGGTTAGGTTTTGTCCCGGGTACCAAGGAAAAGAGTTCCAAGGCCCCCTAGCCGGAAGTTCATGCAAACATAAAATTAGGCACACCACTTACACACCCAATATGAAATTGCCTTATTCTTAGCATCAGCTAACTTTAAAACAATCCTTTAATGAAACCATAGTACCACTGATCACAGTCTTCCAAATTATCCTCAAATTTCCCATCATTCCTTCATCATCAGAGTATCTATGGCATCATTGGCAACTAGAACGCTCACCACCTGTCCACTCAGAGGCCGTTTCCATAGTTCCTAGCCCATAATACTCGGCAATATAATCATTTATCAAGATGGACTCTCGTTGAAGATCAGCAAGATCAACCAACAGATCCATATAAAAGAGCCATGGACTCATCCGTTGAGGACCAGCAAGGTCAGTCAACCAGATCCATGCCCGGTTTCACAAAACAACTCTTACTCCTTGTTCCAATATCTTCCTCGACGCACGCGTGGGTATCCTAGGCGACCCAGAGCCCGAGCACCGTATGGTCAGCACCCTCTAGGATCCTTCGCAGGTGACCTAGCGCTTCACTCATAGGCCGCTTCCTTGGTCCCTCATCCACCGTACCGGAAGCTCACCATTTTAATCGAACCGAGGCTGGTCAAGACCTCGGTCGACCTTGCTACGCGAGACGTCCTTCATTGACTCTCCGTCACAGCAGTTGCAACTTTATCAGTTAGGTCTCCACGACCTTAATCACAAGACGGTCAAAATGCTTCCCCAGCATTCTTGACATAAAACAGCCATTTACAAACAGCATTTACAAACAGTTTACAAATACAGTTTCTATATTAACTCTCATTTTTCCACATTGTTCCTCATTAATCCATATTACTTATTCCACATTCCATTTATATGTGTACTCATCCAATCACCTCATTTTCCATCTCTTCACTTCAATTTCCTTCACATCACATATCATATATTCACATCCATATCCACATCCATACATCCACATCCATATCCACATTCACATCCATACATCCACATCTACATGCTTATCTCCATTTTCACATCTTCATTTATACATCCACATCCCATATCCACATTCATACATACACATCCATATCCACATCCATACATCCACATCCACATCCACATTCACATCCATACATCCACATCTACATGCTTACCTCCATTTTCACATCCTCATTTATACATCCACATCCCATATCCACATTCATACATACACATCCATACATCCACATCTACATCCACATACATACATACATCCACATCCACATTCACATTCACATACATCCACATCCACATTCCCATACATCCACATCTATACATCCACATTCCACATTCACATCTATACATCCACATCTACATTCACATTCACATACATCCACATCCCCATTCCCATTCACATCTATACATCCACATCTACATCCACATACATACATACATCCACATCCACATTCCACATTCACATCTATACATCCACATCTACATCCACATTCACATACATCCACATCCACATTTCCATTCACATCTATACATCCACATCCATTCACATCTATACATCCACATCTACATCCACATTCACATCTATGCATATATATCTTCATGCATATATCCATTTTCACGTTCATACATCCACATCTACATGCTTACCTCCATTTTCACATCCTCATTTATACATCCACATTCATACATACACATCCATATCCACATCCATACATCCACATCCACATCCACATTCACATCCATACATCCACATCTACATGCTTACCTCCATTTTCACATCCTCATTTATACATCCACATCCCATATCCACATTCATACATACACATCCATACATCCACATCTACATCCACATACATACATACATCCACATCCACATTCACATTCACATACATCCACATCCACATTCCCATACATCCACATCTATACATCCACATTTCACATTCACATCTATACATCCACATCTACATTCACATTCACATACATCCACATCCCCATTCCCATTCACATCTATACATCCACATCTACATCCACATACATACATACATACATACATCCACATACATACATACATACATCCACATCCACATTCCACATTCACATCTATACATCCACATCTACATCCACATTCACATACATCCACATCCACATTTCCATTCACATCTATACATCCACATCCATTCACATCTATACATCCACATCTACATCCACATTCACATCTATGCATATATATCTTCATGCATATATCCATTTTCACGTTCATACATCCACATCTACATGCTTACCTCCATTTTCACATCCTCATTTATACATCCACATTCATACATACACATCCATACATCCACATCTACATCCACATACATACATACATCCACATCCACATTCACATTCACATACATCCACATCCACATTCCCATACATCCACATCTATACATCCACATTCCACATTCACATCTATACATCCACATCTACATTCGCATTCACATACATCCACATCTACATTCACATTCACATACATCCACATCCACATTCCACATTCACATCTATACATCCACATCTACATCCACATTCACATACATCCACATCCACATTCCCATTCACATCTATACATCCACATCCATTCACATCTAGACATCCACATCTACATCCACATTCACATCTATGCATATATATCTTCATGCATATATCCATTTTCACGTTCATACATCCACACTCCCATCTCCACATCCACACATCCACATACATACATCCATTTCCACATTCCCATTTATATAACCCCATATACCTTCACATCTAATCTTTTACATCACATCCATTCTCGCCCTATCACAACCCATATACATCTTATCCTATCACATACACTTCTTACCTCATCCCCCCATACACATCTTAATTCATCTTATCACCTCCTAACTTATTTCATAAGCATCTTATCACCTCTTATCACACCTCTTATCACATCTCTTATCACATCCTATCACATCTCTTATCTATTTATAGAATACAAGAGAATTCTTACATTTGATATAAGATTTCTTTACACATTTATTTATGAATAAATTCTATTTAAGGAGATTAATACTTTCAAAGTAAAAATCAATCTTTTATGCATCTTCCTATGCATAAATTCATTTTTAATGAAAATGACACTTTTGAATTAAATTTTAATCTTTTATGCATTTTTCTATACATAAATTCAATTTAGATGAGAATGACACTTTTGAATTAAAAATTCAATCTTTTATGCATCTTCTTATGCATAAATTCAATTTGGTAGGAATTACACTTTTAGAATAAAAAATTTTCTCTTATGCATCTAAGTTAAGCATAAAATCCATTTATGAGGAAAATCACACTTTTAGTATAAAAAGAATATCTTTTATGCATACCTATATGCATGAAATTCAATTATGATAAAAGTCACACTTTTATAATAAAATAATCAACTTTTATGCATACCTCTATGCATGAAATCCAATATGATAAAAGTAACACTTTTGATATAAAAATTTTTCCATTATGCATACTTCTATGCATGAAATAAAAATGGTAAAAATAACACTTTTGATATAAAAATTTATCCATTATGCATACTTCTATGCATGAAATAAAAATGGTAAAAATAACACTTTTGATATAAAAATTTATCCATTATGCCTAATATTAAAATTCAATTTCTCCATGATTGTAATGAAATTCTTTCAATTAATCTAGGATGATAATTCCTAGAATATGGTAGGAAGTCCTCTTTTTATGCTTTGAATGAGATTATTTTATGCATAATTTTTATAAAAATTTTGCCATAGCTCCGCTGCTATGACTGATAAATCTCAATTTTTCTAAGGGATAATGCTTATCATTAAGGAAATAATTAAAATGATCTCTAATTGGATTATTAATCCATAATGGATTGAATCATCAATATTCATAAACTAAAAGCATAGAAAAAAGCCATTAATTTGGCCTTAATCTTGGGTTAAGGAAAAGCTTTATGAAAAGCTTGATTTGGATTGAGAACGGGTCATGAGTATGACCATTTCTTGAGTGAGAGAGAGAATTTACATAAGAATCATTAGAATTTAAACATAAATGAAAATTAACTTCAATAGCATTTATTAAATTATGTAACTCTTCACTACTATTCAAACTTCAATAGCATTTAAAAAAAACCATACCAATTAAACTTCTCAAGCTTGAGAGGGGTTGAGAAGAGAGAAACATTGAGAAATTATAGAAAGATCAATATTCACTAATTACCTTACAACTTGCTTGATTCTTTGTTCACGGTAGAGGCCCCCAACCAATCAATTGGTTAAGTATGTTGATGGAGCCACTAATGGGGATTGAAGAAAGAGGGAAGCTCCAAAAACTAGTGAATTATTAAATGAATTCACAGTTCTTGGCTTAGGTAGAGTAACGATGCATAAACACTATATATTTTTCAACAAGGGGGAGGCTTCTATTTATAGGAAAAATTGAGCTCCTAACCAAACAAACTGATTCTAGAATTTTCTAAATCAGTTTGGTCAATATTTGACCATTTTTAGGTCAGTTAAGCTAACTTTTTGGAACTAGACTTAAATGAGGAGAGAGGAGAGATGAAATATCTCAATTTTTATGAGTTTAAAACTCATTCAAGCATGTGAAATATGCACCTCCTTTAAAGAACTCCCCTTCCTTACATATGTCATATTTTTAATATTGCTCATAGTTTTTTTACTAATAAACCTTGTACATTTTCAACTCTTCATCTTATGTGAAATATGCACCTCCTTTAAAGAACTCCCCTTCCTTACATATGTCATACTTTTAATATTGCTCATAATTTTTTACTAATAAACCTTGTACATTTTCAACTCTTCATCTTATGTGAAATATGCACCTCCTTTAAAGAACTCCTCTTCCTTACATATGTCATACTTTTAATATTGCTCATAATTTTTTTACTAATAAACCTTGTACATTTTCAACTCTTCATCTTATGTGAAATATGCACCTCCTTTAAAGAACTCCTCTTCCTTACATATGTCATACTTTTAATATTGCTCATAATTTTTTACTAATAAACCTTGTACATTTTCAACTCTTCATCTTATGTGAGCATTTACTCATTTTTGGGTATCTTCTTTTTTTCAAATTGGATTTATCTCCTCCTTACACATGGATTGATGCTATTGGCCCATAGGAACCTTAATTGGACCATAATCCAAAAATTTCTGAAAATCTAGACCCTTAGACTAAGGTCCTTTATACACATTTCTAATTAATTCCAATTGCACATTGGAAAGTTCTTTTTTGAATTTCTGTTTCAGGGGAACTTATTTTAATAAGATGAGATAATTTTCTATCTAAAAATATTAAAAATCTGAATATTCTCTCTCTAGAATATTTTCTCTCTCTAGGTTAAAACAGTTAGAAACAAGTCTTTTATATTTCTGAAGAGGGATTGATTATAGAAGAAGATACTAGACATCAAAAAGGGGTTTGGGGGAGGAATCTTACATTCTACCCCACTTAAAAAATGCGAGATGTCCTCATCTCGCAAACTGGGATAATTTCGCAAGATGCACGAGTTATGAGACTTAGAGAAAAATTTAAATCAGGATTAACCACCAAGAAAAAGTCTCAAAGAGAGCAAGATTCAAGATAAGAACAAGATTTAAACTTTATTCATTCTCGGAACTTATACAGTAAAGATAGAAGAACTCTTTACACTTCCATAAGCCCGTCCATCATATGATCACAAAAGCAGCACTCACAAGCTGCACAAGTATAGGGTAACTCATCTATGGGAATGATTCTGCTGGTTATTGCCGCACCTATCTCAGTGGTATGAGGTGATCTAACAAAAGGACCTCTGAGAGGCAAGCCAAAAACGGGGTAAAGGCATATCTTCTCATGAGGAAGAAAACACGCCAATAAGAAGACCCGCTCAGAAAACCCAGGATGCCTTGATCTCATGACGCAGTAGTATCGGGGACCCAAACCCAAGGCTTCAATAACCATGGCCAAGCGGACATTGTTGCGAAAGTGTTGCTGACCCCAGGGTGTTACCCTAGTTATGTCTTGATAGGTCCGCCATTTGGTCTGCGCTACAGAAGTTCCCAAGTGAGGGAAAAGTGAGCGCTCATACTGTTCTATAAAATCCTTCTTCACAGACTCACTTGCGTCTTGAAGGTGAGGAATCATTATGGATAAAACTAATTCTTGTTGCCAAGCCATGAAGGAGATTAGGAAGAAAGGAGATCGATGGAAGTAAGATTACTGTGAACGACAAGTAAAAGTTACGACTTATATAAAGGAAGGAGCTAGCGTAACTTAGAAGTCAACGGTAACTTGCCACTGAAGTTTTACCGTCTTTCCATGATTTGGGTTTGGCACATTTTTCTATAGAAGGCATTCAAAACTTTGAGATGAGGAGATAAAAGAAGTTCGTAAGCTAAATCACCTACTTTCTTTGGTCCACAATATCTGGGAGATAACTTCTTCCCAAGAGATAAAGAACTTCTTTTGGGCCGTACTCGAATGAAGACCAAAACCTTGATATCCAAAACATCGATTCTCACTTCTGAACTCATTGTTCTGAATCTTAAAACAGGTGGGACTCTTGAGAAGTATTCAGGAAAAAGGTTCTTCCTTTTTTAAACAGAATCTTTCTTTTATTTTAGAGAGGGAATAATTATAAGATCAAAAAGGGAGATTCTTACTCCTGTATACCTCGAAGGCTGGGGGAGAATCTTACATTCTACCCCACTTAAAAAGTGCGAGATGTCCTCATCTCATAAAGTAGAGGACAACTCTTTTTCTTAAGATCCAATTTTATTCTGGGGTTCCTTATATTCTGGTCAACCCAACAGAATACTGGGATAAATATCCCTTAGAACTCATCATTAAATATCAATTCATTCAGATCATATCATTCATATCTTTAACATGATAAAGGTCCATTAGACCGAAAAATTTCCTTCTGAGCATTCCTCCACGGGAATTTCAGTCAAGTAAGTTCTCAATTTGTCATCCCTTAACTTGATCTAACGGTCAAGTGTTAACAGTAGCAATTTGACAGCATAATCCACTAATCTCATAGTGATTTGCTGAATCATTTTCATCATTTATCATTACAGGGACTCGTCCCAATCATCCACCTTGTGGTTTCGCTCAGCTTATTACATTTCAATCCATTTTCAGGAATCATCATTTTTCAATCAGAATCCAAATCAATTCATCGGTTTCCAAACAGAACTAAAAATCATATCAACCACATTCGAAATCATCATCTGGATAGCATTAACGCTTATAATTTCAAGTCTTAGATTTACTCGTATATACTGTCAGTAAAGAGCTGCAGTTATACTCTCGGTATATACGGTAGTCACGGCCCTTGGAATTATAAGGTAAATACCATCATGTCTAGGCCTCAAGCAAGTCAGGGATTCTATATAATTGCGGTACTTCCATCTGAAGACCCAATTACCAATTTACGAATTTCAGTTTGAATATCAAATTGTATGAATTATATCACACAATTACAACCTTTTTTGTGCTTCTTGATAAATTTTTGACATATTTGGTTTCTCAGTTGATCTTTATTAGCCAAATGCTCTGATACCAACTGTGAGGTCCCCCTGTTCCCACCGAGCAACGGATTCGGGTACTAGCAGCGGAAGTAGCACTTCTCGCGCGGGACAGGGGTCCCACATTCGGGGCCTCGTCCACGGATATCCGGACAAGAGACTAATCCGTCGGTTTTTCCAAAACCGAACCCGGAAAAAACTTCCCTTACCGGAAAGCACGGGCGATTCCACCAGGATAATTTTTTTCTCTAACGAAGACAAGATCATTTCTGATCAAGCTGATCCAATTGTATCTTCAAGATACTAGATCAGATCAAGGAAGAAACTTGCACTTGGATCATTGGGATCAACGCTTTTTTCCCCATTCAAGAGGCACAGCCGTTGATTCCTATCCATAGAACAATTACTGTCCGGGATTTACTTTATCTATCGTATTAACAAAAGTTGAGTCTCGATTTACGGATCCATCAGTCCAGCCTAACCCCATCCGATCCCATGGGTTAGCCAACCGCCCAACCACTGTAGTGATGGGATCCAATTTGGAATTTGGTTAGGTTTTGTCCCGGGTACCAAGGAAAAGAGTTCCAAGGCCCCCTAGCCGGAAGTTCATGCAAACATAAAATTAGGCACACCACTTACACACCCAATATGAAATTGCCTTATTCTTAGCATCAGCTAACTTTAAAACAATCCTTTAATGAAACCATAGTACCACTGATCACAGTCTTCCAAATTATCCTCAAATTTCCCATCATTCCTTCATCATCAGAGTATCTATGGCATCATTGGCAACTAGAACGCTCACCACCTGTCCACTCAGAGGCCGTTTCCATAGTTCCTAGCCCATAATACTCGGCAATATAATCATTTATCAAGATGGACTCTCGTTGAAGATCAGCAAGATCAACCAACAGATCCATATAAAAGAGCCATGGACTCATCCGTTAAGGACCAGCAAGGTCAGTCAACCAGATCCATGCCCGGTTTCACAAAACAACTCTTACTCCTTGTTCCAATATCTTCCTCGACGCACGCGTGGGTATCCTAGGCGACCCAGAGCCCGAGCACCGTATGGTCAGCACCCTCTAGGATCCTTCGCAGGTGACCTAGCGCTTCACTCATAGGCCGCTTCCTTGGTCCCTCATCCACCGTACCGGAAGCTCACCATTTTAATCGAACCGAGGCTGGTCAAGACCTCGGTCGACCTTGCTACGCGAGACGTCCTTCATTGACTCTCCGTCACAGCAGTTGCAACTTTATCAGTTAGGTCTCCACGACCTTAATCACAAGACGGTCAAAATGCTTCCCCAGCATTCTTGACATAAAACAGCCATTTACAAACAGCATTTACAAACAGTTTACAAATACAGTTTCTATATTAACTCTCATTTTTCCACATTGTTCCTCATTAATCCATATTACTTATTCCACATTCCATTTATATGTGTACTCATCCAATCACCTCATTTTCCATCTCTTCACTTCAATTTCCTTCACATCACATATCATATATTCACATCCATATCCACATCCATACATCCACATCCATATCCACATTCACATCCATACATCCACATCTACATGCTTATCTCCATTTTCACATCTTCATTTATATATCCACATCCCATATCCACATTCATACATACACATCCATATCCACATCCATACATCCACATCCACATCCATTTTCACATCCATACATCCACATCTACATGCTTACCTCCATTTTCACATCCTCATTTATACATCCACATCCCATATCCACATTCATACATACACATCCATACATCCACATCTACATCCACATACATACATACATCCACATCCACATTCACATTCACATACATCCACATCCACATTCCCATACATCCACATCTATACATCCACATTCCACATTCACATCTATACATCCACATCTACATTCACATTCACATACATCCACATCCCCATTCCCATTCACATCTATACATCCACATCTACATCCACATACATACATACATCCACATCCACATTCCACATTCACATCTATACATCCACATCTACATCCACATTCACATACATCCACATCCACATTTCCATTCACATCTATACATCCACATCCATTCACATCTATACATCCACATCTACATCCACATTCACATCTATGCATATATATCTTCATGCATATATCCATTTTCACGTTCATACATCCACATCTACATGCTTACCTCCATTTTCACATCCTCATTTATACATCCACATCCCATCTCCACATTCATACATACACATCCATATCCACATCCATACATCCACATCCACATCCACATTCACATCCATACATCCACATCTACATGCTTACCTCCATTTTCACATCCTCATTTATACATCCACATCCCATATCCACATTCATACATACACATCCATACATCCACATCTACATCCACATACATACATACATCCACATCCACATTCACATTCACATACATCCACATCCACATTCCCATACATCCACATCTATACATCCACATTCCACATTCACATCTATACATCCACATCTACATTCACATTCACATACATCCACATCCCCATTCCCATTCACATCTATACATCCACATCTACATCCACATACATACATATATACATACATCCACATACATACATACATACATCCACATCCACATTCCACATTCACATCTATACATCCACATCTACATCCACATTCACATACATCCACATCCACATTTCCATTCACATCTATACATCCACATCCATTCACATCTATACATCCACATCTACATCCACATTCACATCTATGCATATATATCTTCATGCATATATCCATTTTCACGTTCATACATCCACATCTACATGCTTACCTCCATTTTCACATCCTCATTTATACATCCACATTCATACATACACATCCATACATCCACATCTACATCCACATACATACATACATCCACATCCACATTCACATTCACATACATCCACATCCACATTCCCATACATCCACATCTATACATCCACATTCCACATTCACATCTATACATCCACATCTACATTCGCATTCACATACATCCATATCTACATTCACATTCACATACATCCACATCCACATTCCACATTCACATCTATACATCCACATCTACATCCACATTCACATACATCCACATCCACATTCCCATTCACATCTATACATCCACATCCATTCACATCTATACATCCACATCTACATCCACATTCACATCTATGCATATATATCTTCATGCATATATCCATTTTCACGTTCATACATCCACACTCCCATCTCCACATCCACACATCCACATACATACATCCATTTCCACATTCCCATTTATATAACCCCATATACCTTCACATCTAATCTTTTACATCACATCCATTCTCGCCCTATCACAACCCATATACATCTTATCCTATCACATACACTTCTTACCTCATCCCCCCATACACATCTTAATTCATCTTATCACCTCCTAACTTATTTCATAAGCATCTTATCACCTCTTATCACACCTCTTATCACATCTCTTATCACATCCTATCACATCTCTTATCTATTTATAGAATACAAGAGAATTCTTACATTTGATATAAGATTTCTTTACACATTTATTTATGAATAAATTCTATTTAAGGAGATTAATACTTTCAAAGTAAAAATCAATCTTTTATGCATCTTCCTATGCATAAATTCATTTTTAATGAAAATGACACTTTTGAATTAAATTTTAATCTTTTATGCATTTTTCTATACATAAATTCAATTTAGATGAGAATGACACTTTTGAATTAAAAATTCAATCTTTTATGCATCTTCTTATGCATAAATTCAATTTGGTAGGAATTACACTTTTAGAATAAAAAATTTTCTCTTATGCATCTAAGTTAAGCATAAAATCCATTTATGAGGAAAATCACACTTTTAGTATAAAAAGAATATCTTTTATGCATACCTATATGCATGAAATTCAATTATGATAAAAGTCACACTTTTATAATAAAATAATCAACTTTTATGCATACCTCTATGCATGAAATCCAATATGATAAAAGTAACACTTTTGATATAAAAATTTTTCCATTATGCATACTTCTATGCATGAAATAAAAATGGTAAAAATAACACTTTTGATATAAAAATTTATCCATTATGCATACTTCTATGCATGAAATAAAAATGGTAAAAATAACACTTTTGATATAAAAATTTATCCATTATGCCTAATATTAAAATTCAATTTCTCCATGATTGTAATGAAATTCTTTCAATTAATCTAGGATGATAATTCCTAGAATATGGTAGGAAGTCCTCTTTTTATGCTTTGAATGAGATTATTTTATGCATAATTTTTATAAAAATTTTGCCATAGCTCCGCTGCTATGACTGATAAATCTCAATTTTTCTAAGGGATAATGCTTATCATTAAGGAAATAATTAAAATGATCTCTAATTGGATTATTAATCCATAATGGATTGAATCATCAATATTCATAAACTAAAAGCATAGAAAAAAGCCATTAATTTGGCCTTAATCTTGGGTTAAGGAAAAGCTTTATGAAAAGCTTGATTTGGATTGAGAACGGGTCATGAGTATGACCATTTCTTGAGTGAGAGAGAGAATTTACATAAGAATCATTAGAATTTAAACATAAATGAAAATTAACTTCAATAGCATTTATTAAATTATGTAACTCTTCACTACTATTCAAACTTCAATAGCATTTAAAAAAAACCATACCAATTAAACTTCTCAAGCTTGAGAGGGGTTGAGAAGAGAGAAACATTGAGAAATTATAGAAAGATCAATATTCACTAATTACCTTACAACTTGCTTGATTCTTTGTTCACGGTAGAGGCCCCCAACCAATCAATTGGTTAAGTATGTTGATGGAGCCACTAATGGGGATTGAAGAAAGAGGGAAGCTCCAAAAACTAGTGAATTATTAAATGAATTCACAGTTCTTGGCTTAGGTAGAGTAACGATGCATAAACACTATATATTTTTCAACAAGGGGGAGGCTTCTATTTATAGGAAAAATTGAGCTCCTAACCAAACAAACTGATTCTAGAATTTTCTAAATCAGTTTGGTCAATATTTGACCATTTTTAGGTCAGTTAAGCTAACTTTTTGGAACTAGACTTAAATGAGGAGAGAGGAGAGATGAAATATCTCAATTTTTATGAGTTTAAAACTCATTCAAGCATGTGAAATATGCACCTCCTTTAAAGAACTCCCCTTCCTTACATATGTCATATTTTTAATATTGCTCATAGTTTTTTTACTAATAAACCTTGTACATTTTCAACTCTTCATCTTATGTGAAATATGCACCTCCTTTAAAGAACTCCCCTTCCTTACATATGTCATACTTTTAATATTGCTCATAATTTTTTACTAATAAACCTTGTACATTTTCAACTCTTCATCTTATGTGAAATATGCACCTCCTTTAAAGAACTCCTCTTCCTTACATATGTCATACTTTTAATATTGCTCATAATTTTTTTACTAATAAACCTTGTACATTTTCAACTCTTCATCTTATGTGAAATATGCACCTCCTTTAAAGAACTCCTCTTCCTTACATATGTCATACTTTTAATATTGCTCATAATTTTTTACTAATAAACCTTGTACATTTTCAACTCTTCATCTTATGTGAGCATTTACTCATTTTTGGGTATCTTCTTTTTTTCAAATTGGATTTATCTCCTCCTTACACATGGATTGATGCTATTGGCCCATAGGAACCTTAATTGGACCATAATCCAAAAATTTCTGAAAATCTAGACCCTTAGACTAAGGTCCTTTATACACATTTCTAATTAATTCCAATTGCACATTGGAAAGTTCTTTTTTGAATTTCTGTTTCAGGGGAACTTATTTTAATAAGATGAGATAATTTTCTATCTAAAAATATTAAAAATCTGAATATTCTCTCTCTAGAATATTTTCTCTCTCTAGGTTAAAACAGTTAGAAACAAGTCTTTTATATTTCTGAAGAGGGATTGATTATAGAAGAAGATACTAGACATCAAAAAGGGGTTTGGGGGAGGAATCTTACATTCTACCCCACTTAAAAAATGCGAGATGTCCTCATCTCGCAAACTGGGATAATTTCGCAAGATGCACGAGTTATGAGACTTAGAGAAAAATTTAAATCAGGATTAACCACCAAGAAAAAGTCTCAAAGAGAGCAAGATTCAAGATAAGAACAAGATTTAAACTTTATTCATTCTCGGAACTTATACAGTAAAGATAGAAGAACTCTTTACACTTCCATAAGCCCGTCCATCATATGATCACAAAAGCAGCACTCACAAGCTGCACAAGTATAGGGTAACTCATCTATGGGAATGATTCTGCTGGTTATTGCCGCACCTATCTCAGTGGTATGAGGTGATCTAACAAAAGGACCTCTGAGAGGCAAGCCAAAAACGGGGTAAAGGCATATCTTCTCATGAGGAAGAAAACACGCCAATAAGAAGACCCGCTCAGAAAACCCAGGATGCCTTGATCTCATGACGCAGTAGTATCGGGGACCCAAACCCAAGGCTTCAATAACCATGGCCAAGCGGACATTGTTGCGAAAGTGTTGCTGACCCCAGGGTGTTACCCTAGTTATGTCTTGATAGGTCCGCCATTTGGTCTGCGCTACAGAAGTTCCCAAGTGAGGGAAAAGTGAGCGCTCATACTGTTCTATAAAATCCTTCTTCACAGACTCACTTGCGTCTTGAAGGTGAGGAATCATTATGGATAAAACTAATTCTTGTTGCCAAGCCATGAAGGAGATTAGGAAGAAAGGAGATCGATGGAAGTAAGATTACTGTGAACGACAAGTAAAAGTTACGACTTATATAAAGGAAGGAGCTAGCGTAACTTAGAAGTCAACGGTAACTTGCCACTGAAGTTTTACCGTCTTTCCATGATTTGGGTTTGGCACATTTTTCTATAGAAGGCATTCAAAACTTTGAGATGAGGAGATAAAAGAAGTTCGTAAGCTAAATCACCTACTTTCTTTGGTCCACAATATCTGGGAGATAACTTCTTCCCAAGAGATAAAGAACTTCTTTTGGGCCGTACTCGAATGAAGACCAAAACCTTGATATCCAAAACATCGATTCTCACTTCTGAACTCATTGTTCTGAATCTTAAAACAGGTGGGACTCTTGAGAAGTATTCAGGAAAAAGGTTCTTCCTTTTTTAAACAGAATCTTTCTTTTATTTTAGAGAGGGAATAATTATAAGATCAAAAAGGGAGATTCTTACTCCTGTATACCTCGAAGGCTGGGGGAGAATCTTACATTCTACCCCACTTAAAAAGTGCGAGATGTCCTCATCTCATAAAGTAGAGGACAACTCTTTTTCTTAAGATCCAATTTTATTCTGGGGTTCCTTATATTCTGGTCAACCCAACAGAATACTGGGATAAATATCCCTTAGAACTCATCATTAAATATCAATTCATTCAGATCATATCATTCATATCTTTAACATGATAAAGGTCCATTAGACCGAAAAATTTCCTTCTGAGCATTCCTCCACGGGAATTTCAGTCAAGTAAGTTCTCAATTTGTCATCCCTTAACTTGATCTAACGGTCAAGTGTTAACAGTAGCAATTTGACAGCACAATCCACTAATCTCATAGTGATTTGCTGAATCATTTTCATCATTTATCATTACAGGGACTCGTCCCAATCATCCACCTTGTGGTTTCGCTCAGCTTATTACATTTCAATCCATTTTCAGGAATCATCATTTTTCAATCAGAATCCAAATCAATTCATCGGTTTCCAAACAGAACTAAAAATCATATCAACCACATTCGAAATCATCATCTGGATAGCATTAACGCTTATAATTTCAAGTCTTAGATTTACTCGTATATACTGTCAGTAAAGAGCTGCAGTTATACTCTCGGTATATACGGTAGTCACGGCCCTTGGAATTATAAGGTAAATACCATCATGTCTAGGCCTCAAGCAAGTCAGGGATTCTATATAATTGCGGTACTTCCATCTGAAGACCCAATTACCAATTTACGAATTTCAGTTTGAATATCAAATTGTATGAATTATATCACACAATTACAACCTTTTTTGTGCTTCTTGATAAATTTTTGACATATTTGGTTTCTCAGTTGATCTTTATTAGCCAAATGCTCTGATACCAACTGTGAGGTCCCCCTGTTCCCACCGAGCAACGGATTCGGGTACTAGCAGCGGAAGTAGCACTTCTCGCGCGGGACAGGGGTCCCACATTCGGGGCCTCGTCCACGGATATCCGGACAAGAGACTAATCCGTCGGTTTTTCCAAAACCGAACCCGGAAAAAACTTCCCTTACCGGAAAGCACGGGCGATTCCACCAGGATAATTTTTTTCTCTAACGAAGACAAGATCATTTCTGATCAAGCTGATCCAATTGTATCTTCAAGATACTAGATCAGATCAAGGAAGAAACTTGCACTTGGATCATTGGGATCAACGCTTTTTTCCCCATTCAAGAGGCACAGCCGTTGATTCCTATCCATAGAACAATTACTGTCCGGGATTTACTTTACCTATCGTATTAACAAAAGTTGAGTCTCGATTTACGGATCCATCAGTCCAACCTAACCCCATCCGATCCCATGGGTTAGCCAACCGCCCAACCACTGTAGTGATGGGATCCAATTTGGAATTTGGTTAGGTTTTGTCCCGGGTACCAAGGAAAAGAGTTCCAAGGCCCCCTAGCCGGAAGTTCATGCAAACATAAAATTAGGCACACCACTTACACACCCAATATGAAATTGCCTTATTCTTAGCATCAGCTAACTTTAAAACAATCCTTTAATGAAACCATAGTACCACTGATCACAGTCTTCCAAATTATCCTCAAATTTCCCATCATTCCTTCATCATCAGAGTATCTATGGCATCATTGGCAACTAGAACGCTCACCACCTGTCCACTCAGAGGCCGTTTCCATAGTTCCTAGCCCATAATACTCGGCAATATAATCATTTATCAAGATGGACTCTCGTTGAAGATCAGCAAGATCAACCAACAGATCCATATAAAAGAGCCATGGACTCATCCGTTAAGGACCAGCAAGGTCAGTCAACCAGATCCATGCCCGGTTTCACAAAACAACTCTTACTCCTTGTTCCAATATCTTCCTCGATGCACGCGTGGGTATCCTAGGCGACCCAGAGCCCGAGCACCGTATGGTCAGCACCCTCTAGGATCCTTCGCAGGTGACCTAGCGCTTCACTCATAGGCCGCTTCCTTGGTCCCTCATCCACCGTACCGGAAGCTCACCATTTTAATCGAACCGAGGCTGGTCAAGACCTCGGTCGACCTTGCTACGCGAGACGTCCTTCATTGACTCTCCGTCACAGCAGTTGCAACTTTATCAGTTAGGTCTCCACGACCTTAATCACAAGACGGTCAAAATGCTTCCCCAGCATTCTTGACATAAAACAGCCATTTACAAACAGCATTTACAAACAGTTTACAAATACAGTTTCTATATTAACTCTCATTTTTCCACATTGTTCCTCATTAATCCATATTACTTATTCCACATTCCATTTATATGTGTACTCATCCAATCACCTCATTTTCCATCTCTTCACTTCAATTTCCTTCACATCACATATCATATATTCACATCCATATCCACATCCATACATCCACATCCATATCCACATTCACATCCATACATCCACATCTACATGCTTATCTCCATTTTCACATCTTCATTTATACATCCACATCCCATATCCACATTCATACATACACATCCATATCCACATCCATACATCCACATCCACATCCACATTCACATCCATACATCCACATCTACATGCTTACCTCCATTTTCACATCCTCATTTATACATCCACATCCCATATCCACATTCATACATACACATCCATACATCCACATCTACATCCACATACATACATACATCCACATCCACATTCACATTCACATACATCCACATCCACATTCCCATACATCCACATCTATACATCCACATTCCACATTCACATCTATACATCCACATCTACATTCACATTCACATACATCCACATCCCCATTCCCATTCACATCTATACATCCACATCTACATCCACATACATACATACATCCACATCCACATTCCACATTCACATCTATACATCCACATCTACATCCACATTCACATACATCCACATCCACATTTCCATTCACATCTATACATCCACATCCATTCACATCTATACATCCACATCTACATCCACATTCACATCTATGCATATATATCTTCATGCATATATCCATTTTCACGTTCATACATCCACATCTACATGCTTACCTCCATTTTCACATCCTCATTTATACATCCACATCCCATCTCCACATTCATACATACACATCCATATCCACATCCATACATCCACATCCACATCCACATTCACATCCATACATCCACATCTACATGCTTACCTCCATTTTCACATCCTCATTTATACATCCACATCCCATATCCACATTCATACATACACATCCATACATCCACATCTACATCCACATACATACATACATCCACATCCACATTCACATTCACATACATCCACATCCACATTCCCATACATCCACATCTATACATCCACATTCCACATTCACATCTATACATCCACATCTACATTCACATTCACATACATCCACATCCCCATTCCCATTCACATCTATACATCCACATCTACATCCACATACATACATATATACATACATCCACATACATACATACATACATCCACATCCACATTCCACATTCACATCTATACATCCACATCTACATCCACATTCACATACATCCACATCCACATTTCCATTCACATCTATACATCCACATCCATTCACATCTATACATCCACATCTACATCCACATTCACATCTATGCATATATATCTTCATGCATATATCCATTTTCACGTTCATACATCCACATCTACATGCTTACCTCCATTTTCACATCCTCATTTATACATCCACATTCATACATACACATCCATACATCCACATCTACATCCACATACATACATACATCCACATCCACATTCACATTCACATACATCCACATCCACATTCCCATACATCCACATCTATACATCCACATTCCACATTCACATCTATACATCCACATCTACATTCGCATTCACATACATCCACATCTACATTCACATTCACATACATCCACATCCACATTCCACATTCACATCTATACATCCACATCTACATCCACATTCACATACATCCACATCCACATTCCCATTCACATCTATACATCCACATCCATTCACATCTATACATCCACATCTACATCCACATTCACATCTATGCATATATATCTTCATGCATATATCCATTTTCACGTTCATACATCCACACTCCCATCTCCACATCCACACATCCACATACATACATCCATTTCCACATTCCCATTTATATAACCCCATATACCTTCACATCTAATCTTTTACATCACATCCATTCTCGCCCTATCACAACCCATATACATCTTATCCTATCACATACACTTCTTACCTCATCCACCCATACACATCTTAATTCATCTTATCACCTCCTAACTTATTTCATAAGCATCTTATCACCTCTTATCACACCTCTTATCACATCTCTTATCACATCCTATCACATCTCTTATCTATTTATAGAATACAAGAGAATTCTTACATTTGATATAAGATTTCTTTACACATTTATTTATGAATAAATTCTATTTAAGGAGATTAATACTTTCAAAGTAAAAATCAATCTTTTATGCATCTTCCTATGCATAAATTCATTTTTAATGAAAATGACACTTTTGAATTAAATTTTAATCTTTTATGCATTTTTCTATACATAAATTCAATTTAGATGAGAATGACACTTTTGAATTAAAAATTCAATCTTTTATGCATCTTCTTATGCATAAATTCAATTTGGTAGGAATTACACTTTTAGAATAAAAAATTTTCTCTTATGCATCTAAGTTAAGCATAAAATCCATTTATGAGGAAAATCACACTTTTAGTATAAAAAGAATATCTTTTATGCATACCTATATGCATGAAATTCAATTATGATAAAAGTCACACTTTTATAATAAAATAATCAACTTTTATGCATACCTCTATGCATGAAATCCAATATGATAAAAGTAACACTTTTGATATAAAAATTTTTCCATTATGCATACTTCTATGCATGAAATAAAAATGGTAAAAATAACACTTTTGATATAAAAATTTATCCATTATGCATACTTCTATGCATGAAATAAAAATGGTAAAAATAACACTTTTGATATAAAAATTTATCCATTATGCCTAATATTAAAATTCAATTTCTCCATGATTGTAATGAAATTCTTTCAATTAATCTAGGATGATAATTCCTAGAATATGGTAGGAAGTCCTCTTTTTATGCTTTGAATGAGATTATTTTATGCATAATTTTTATAAAAATTTTGCCATAGCTCCGCTGCTATGACTGATAAATCTCAATTTTTCTAAGGGATAATGCTTATCATTAAGGAAATAATTAAAATGATCTCTAATTGGATTATTAATCCATAATGGATTGAATCATCAATATTCATAAACTAAAAGCATAGAAAAAAGCCATTAATTTGGCCTTAATCTTGGGTTAAGGAAAAGCTTTATGAAAAGCTTGATTTGGATTGAGAACGGGTCATGAGTATGACCATTTCTTGAGTGAGAGAGAGAATTTACATAAGAATCATTAGAATTTAAACATAAATGAAAATTAACTTCAATAGCATTTATTAAATTATGTAGCTCTTCACTACTATTCAAACTTCAATAGCATTTAAAAAAAAACCATACCAATTAAACTTCTCAAGCTTGAGAGGGGTTGAGAAGAGAGAAACATTGAGAAATTATAGAAAGATCAATATTCACTAATTACCTTACAACTTGCTTGATTCTTTGTTCACGGTAGAGGCCCCCAACCAATCAATTGGTTAAGTATGTTGATGGAGCCACTAATGGGGATTGAAGAAAGAGGGAAGCTCCAAAAACTAGTGAATTATTAAATGAATTCACAGTTCTTGGCTTAGGTAGAGTAACGATGCATATTTTTCAACAAGGGGGAGGCTTCTATTTATAGGAAAAATTGAGCTCCTAACCAAACAAACTGATTCTAGAATTTTCTAAATCAGTTTGGTCAATATTTGACCATTTTTAGGTCAGTTAAGCTAACTTTTTGGAACTAGACTTAAATGAGGAGAGAGGAGAGATGAAATATCTCAATTTTTATGAGTTTAAAACTCATTCAAGCATGTGAAATATGCACCTCCTTTAAAGAACTCCCCTTCCTTACATATGTCATATTTTTAATATTGCTCATAGTTTTTTTACTAATAAACCTTGTACATTTTCAACTCTTCATCTTATGTGAAATATGCACCTCCTTTAAAGAACTCCCCTTCCTTACATATGTCATACTTTTAATATTGCTCATAATTTTTTACTAATAAACCTTGTACATTTTCAACTCTTCATCTTATGTGAAATATGCACCTCCTTTAAAGAACTCCTCTTCCTTACATATGTCATACTTTTAATATTGCTCATAATTTTTTTACTAATAAACCTTGTACATTTTCAACTCTTCATCTTATGTGAAATATGCACCTCCTTTAAAGAACTCCTCTTCCTTACATATGTCATACTTTTAATATTGCTCATAATTTTTTACTAATAAACCTTGTACATTTTCAACTCTTCATCTTATGTGAGCATTTACTCATTTTTGGGTATCTTCTTTTTTTCAAATTGGATTTATCTCCTCCTTACACATGGATTGATGCTATTGGCCCATAGGAACCTTAATTGGACCATAATCCAAAAATTTCTGAAAATCTAGACCCTTAGACTAAGGTCCTTTATACACATTTCTAATTAATTCCAATTGCACATTGGAAAGTTCTTTTTTGAATTTCTGTTTCAGGGGAACTTATTTTAATAAGATGAGATAATTTTCTATCTAAAAATATTAAAAATCTGAATATTCTCTCTCTAGAATATTTTCTCTCTCTAGGTTAAAACAGTTAGAAACAAGTCTTTTATATTTCTGAAGAGGGATTGATTATAGAAGAAGATACTAGACATCAAAAAGGGGTTTGGGGGAGGAATCTTACAAAATTGTTATTGGGGGGGGTAAGGTTATGAGTTCCATCTAAAACATAAGCTACAATTGAACCCTCCCAATCCATCTTCTTGCACAGAAAGATGTCCCGATGATTTCTAAGGGGTACAAATAAAACACATCATCATTCATGGCATTGTGGAATTCTAGAGCTTATCCCATACATCATCTAGGCTAGGTATTCTAGAGGGATTCCCAAAAAACAATCATAGATTGTGGAATTCTGGAGCTTATCCCATACATCATCTAGGCTAGGTATTCCACAGGGATTCCCAAAAAACAATCCTAGATTAAATGTTCATTCATAAAATCTTTTTATGGCTACTTTGTTGTATCCATGTAAATAGCCTTGAGAAAATTCTTCTAGTTCTTTAGGTCAACTCTGGCATCCTAATGGAGTAGCCTCATCCATGGCATGCACATATGACATCACTTGTCATTATTTTAATCCCCTGATAAATAACCAATTGAATTAAGGTATGCTCTAATGTCACTTGTGAACCGAATCTGGTGTACCCAATTGTACTTTTATATGATGTTTTGGTAAGCTCCGTAATTGTAAGCTTATGTTCCTAGTCTGTTCTGCTAGCTTGAACGATCTTTGTTAAGATGCCACATAAAATTTTGTTTGTGCTCTCTGGCCATTGGCTTGTGGGTGGTAAGGTGATGACTTTCAGTGAACTATCATGAGAAGCCTTTCATGGCGACAATCAACAATCACCTCATTGACAAAATGTGATCCTTCCAATGGGAATCCAAACCTAGAAATGATATGCTCATACAAGAATTTAGTAATGGTATAAGCATTGGCCTTTCTACTAGCCCTGGCTTCCACCCACTAGTAGGTGAGATAGTCTATTACTACTATGATGTAGCGGGCTTGGGTTTTATGTGTGACATGACCAGTGAGTTCTACAAAGTCAATTCCCATTTTTGGAAAGGTTGTTGGACTATAATTGGGGTGAGGGGCATCATGTCCCTTTACTATGATACAACAAATTGTTGACACTTGTTGCATCCTTTGATAAATTTTTCCACCTCACCAAACATTGTTGGCCACCATAGTCCTTCCTTAGAGAACTTTCCATGTCAATTCCCCAATGAAGTGTCCTCCTACAATGCCTCGATGGAGATGTCATTTTAAAATACAATGTGTCCTATTATAACCCTATTCTTTACCCAATTTTCCATGTGTCCTAGTATAACCCTATTCTTTACCCAAAATTGGTATTTCAATGGGTTCAAAAATATACAATACAATCAACACCTTAGAAATACCTTTATTAAGCAAGCTAGGTGGTCTTTCCATGGAGTGAACACACAAATTGTCAATAAAAGCTTCCAACCACTTATGGTAGTCCTTGAAAGCTGTGCACATAAGCCATTAAAATGTGGTAGGGGCATTGATTAGTCCAAAGGGCATAACCTGATAAGAAAATGTGTAAATGTGGTCTTGTGTTGATCCTTGGGTGTGATGGACACTTGATTATAGCTAGAGGAACCATCTAATAAGAAGATTCCTCCTCAATAGATGCTCTTTCTAAAACGTGCTCAGTGTTTAACAATGGAGGTAATGACCTTTTTGTGTGACCACATTGACTTTTTTGAAGTCCACACACACTCTCGGCTTTCCATTTTTCTTTTGCATAATGGCAATGGGTGATACTGAATCAGTGTGCTCGATTTCATAACACAATGGTGTAATATTTGGGATTCATTTGGTGAGGTCTTTGCCTAGTTAGTCTTGATCCTTCTATGATAGGGATTGTGTGTTATACTACCTTGGGCGATGACACTCCCTTCATATCTATGTATTTCCATGCATAGCAGTCCTTAAATTCTCTCAATAGGTCTATCTATTCCTTTTTCTTATTCGGAGTCAAATCCTTAATGAGATGGACACCAGTGACACGCATATCGAGGTCGACGTCTCAAATTAGGAGTCCCCACTCCAAAAAGATGTCGTACACACACCCGCATGCCTATACAACGCCCGTGTAAGAACCAAAAGCCAACCGCCCTAGCGTATAGTTCACAAAGGCCGCCACATGGACGCCCATGCTACCTATGACCCGGAAGGTGCATGCGTAGCATAGCTTTTGCCCACACGTAGAGGTACCATTCCTTTCCCCAAACCCATGCAAGCCATAGGTCGGTGTACTTTCACTGTACACCGACCTTTACATCCACGCTTTGCTTTTCCTTTCCCTGCACCCATACACGTACCTATATAAACCCCCCAACACCCCGTGGTGGTCGAAACACCCAACACCCTACTATGCTCGTGCCCAACACTCTACATAGTGACTATACCCAATAGTCCGTACCCAACACTCTATGCGGGACTGTACCAATAGCCCTCTACACCCCTCTTCCCAGTAAGCCCTTTTTACCCATCTCCAAGTAGGCCCTTTGTAGTTTTTTTTGCCTCATCTCACCCTTGTGGTGGGGGTAGAGTGTCCTTAGCTACTCTCCCCCCCCCCCGTGTGAATAGACTTAAGGGAGGATTCCCCCTTCTCTCCCTCTAGGTGCAGCCTTCTTCCATGCAAATCCAAAGGACACCTTCCTCCCCCCCTTCCCATTAGCGGGGTGACTTTAGTAAAGGGCTTTTTGGCTCTTAGAGGTGGTTCCCACCTAGGAGTTTTTTTGCCCCATCTCTCTCCTTGGGAGCCCCATAAGGAATTAATGGCCAGGTATCGTTTAAAAAGAGATTTTTTATTAATCTTTAATGTTAACTTTAAGAAATTAAGAAAGAAAATATCACTTTTCTTTATACCAAAAATTATGTGAAATTGTTATTTTCTCAAGAAAGTGATGTTCTCTATCATATTCTATGGTTTAGTTTAGTAATTTTTATCTTGATTAAGTTAAGAAGTACAGGTACATCTTCTCCCTACCACCTCGATGCTAACCCTATTTTTGTGCTTATGTAGCCGGGCCATAGTTGCATTCCGTACCATACTCATTTGATGTGTACCTTCAATACTTTTCGTTAAGAAGTACAGGTACATCTTCTCCCTACCACCTCGATGCTAACCCTATTTTTGTGCTTATGTAGTCGGGCCATAATTGCATTCCGTACCATACTCATTTGATGTGTACCTTCAATACTTTTTGTACCACTCCATATGTACCGTACCTCGTAGAGATAAGGTCATCGTACCAAATATGAGATTCAATGTACAACTCTTATTTGGCCTGTTTTTTAATTATTTTAGTCACTGGTCATTGCTCAGTAAAATAGATTAGTTTTCATTTCAATATTACCATTGTCTTTCATGCTATTTTTGTATGGATGCTAGATATTCCTTATATATATATATATATATATATATATATATATATATACATACATACATATATATATATATATATACATGTAAATATATATATATATGATGTATGTATGTATATGTATATGTGTTTGTGTGTGTGTGTGTGTGTGTGTGTGTGTGTGTATATATATATATATATATATATATATATATATATATATATATATATATATATATACATACATACATACATACATACATACATACATACATACATATATATATATATATATATATATATATATATATATGAACATAAGGTACTTATATTGATGTGTACTTTATGTACTCGTACTATACACGTATCATACCACACCATACCTAAAGTTCTCAACCACTATGAGCCGGGCGGTGATGTAGCAAGGCTCGGAGTCGACCCAAGGTATCCCTCATACCATTAGGAGAATGAGGTTTCACCAATGGAGGTGAGTATTGTGATGTTGCCTAGTTCTATGGGCCCAGGCTAGTACGGTGAATAAGCCCTCCTAGTGTGTAGACATCCCTTTGAGTGTGGCGGGAGAATCAAGCGATGGAGCCTGAGAGGGTGACAAGACTGCTTGAGTCCTCGCCAACTATCGACGATGAGGTGTATGGTCCCGTTAGGGATCGCCTAGTCTATAGAGACTGGAAGGCCAAATTCTAGATCATCGAGGCGGCTGAATATAGTAAAGAGCCTGGATTAATCTATGAATAATTTTGAACATTATATGTATTTTTTTTAAAATCCTTTGCTTGTAAGCATTATTGTATCATTGATAAAGACTGTTTAAACGAACAGTGTGTAAGGCCTTTAATTACAGAACTTGTTTATTTATGTCAAACAGTGTGGTAGGATTAATTAGAAAACAAATTGATGTATGAGTTGGGTGGAAAGTGGGAGGATGGAAAATATCCTATGGATGGGTGGACCCGATTAGTCGAGTAGCTTTCCAATAAATTAATTGAAGCTTCTATGTTAGATAAATAATCTCTCGGCAACCCTACTCTAGAGGACTAGGTTAGCAGTTGTGCCTTGCATAGATGAGAAAAAAAGCATTATTTCTAGAAGTCAAGAATAGAGGTTGCCCGAGTTAAGGTTGATCAGTCTATGAGTGGTTTGATTTTAGGAATCCTTTAGAAAGACCACGCTCCCCCTGGTGCGAAAAATAAATTTTAGCAAAAATGTTCGGGGTGTCTCTCTGGTTGTAGGGGTGTAGACCATCTGTAATCGGACACCCGGTTGTGCACTTATTAAGGTTTAAGTTTACCGTATTTTAACTGAAAATAACTAAAAATTTACGTATAGGCTCGATTCGGTGTTTGTTTTGGATACTGTAAAATATTGTATTAGGATAAAATTACATGCAAATTCCAAATTTGGACTCAAAATTCTAAGATTTTAAGTGGAAACAGCTTGTTTATTAAAATTGTTGATTTTTGCACCACAAAAGACCATAAATTCATGGGCATATATTATATTTTGAAGATGGGCATGCTACATCCTTCCCCCCTTAAAGAAATCAAGATGTCCTCATCTCGTCTCATGAATTCAGAATAAACCTTTAAGACTATCGCTTTATCTTCCCAGTTTGCATACTCTTCAAGGTAATCTTTCCATTGTACTAGATGTTCTACAAGAGTTCTATTACAGAGTTGCCTTTCTCTAGAATTTATGATCCTACTAGGCTGCAACTTAAGGACTACCTGAGTTAGGATTACAACTTGCTCATCTCAACAAAAAAATGATCGAGACTAGGTACATAAGGCTTTAATAAACTTACATGAAATATATTGTAGACTTTGATATGGGCTGGGAGCTGGAGCTTATAGGCACTTCTACACAAACACTTGATAACTACTGGGGTGAGTTTCTTATATTTACCAAGTGATAGAGAGCTATGCTTGGGTTGCACTTGTAGAAGAACTTTGTCTCCTTCCTTGAAGATCCTTTCAAACCTCCTTATGTTAGCATAATGCTTTTGCCGATCTTGAGCAGCTTTAATATCTTTTTGGATTGCCTTGGTCTATTCCTCCATCTCTTTAAGCATTTTTCTGGATGCCTTAACTCTTATGGTTGGATCAAAGAAATTTAGAGGAGATAAATATTCTTGCCTAAAGAGTGCTTTGAATGGTGACATTCCTATGCAATTGTGCCGAGACGGACAAGGGAATCACTGAACACTCCCAAACATGGGAAGTAGTGTCTCAACATTCTGTAGGAAACCCTAATTTTAAATTGGGTAGTGAGCAAAATCATGGCCATTTTAGAGTCCTGCCGTTAGGAATTTACGGTGGGATCCTTGGGATGTAATGGTTAATTCTAAACAATGATAATATTCACTGTAACCAAAGGAGTTTCACTTTTAAAAATGAGCATGGCCAAGTAGTATCAGTTTAGGGGTGAAGACAGGTAAACCTAAGTCTAGGGTACTTAGATTATCTTGGATTCATCATCTCCCAAGATGGTATCTGAGTAGATTCCACCAAAGTCAAGCATATACTCCCAAGATGGTATCTCAATAGATCCCACCAAAGTCAAGCATATACTAGAATGAATGGCCACCCCCTAAATTAATCTGTGAAGTTCATGGATTTTTGGAAATCACAAGATGGTACAGGATTTTCATTAAAGATTATGCCTTGGTAGCTGCACCCTGACGGATCTTCTTAAGTAGGACTACAAAATAGTGTGGTTGCCAATCCATCAAGTCAGCTTTGATCAGCTCAAAGCCATCATTACCTCAGGGCCAGTCTTAAAACTTCCTGATTTCACCAGGGAATTTGAGGTGGTTACTGATGCCAATATTTTATCACTTGGTGGTGTCTTAGGACAAGAAGGAAGACCAGTGGCTTATACTTCTCGCAAGTTGAAGCAATATGAAGTAAATTATGCCACCCATGATTTGGAGCTCTTAGTAGTTGTTCATTGCCTCAAATTATGGAGACATTATCTCTAGTTGACCACACAAGAGTCTCAACTAGATCTTCACCAAACCTAACCTCAACATGAGGCAGAGAAGATGGATTGAAATCCTGCAAGAATATGAATTCGACATCAAATTCATCCTTGGGAAGGATAATGTGGTAGTAGATGCACTTAGTTTACAAATCTTTCTTGAGTGCAATTTCGATGCCAAATGACCCCATACTGGACAAGGTCAAAGAAGTCTTATCTCATGATCTAGATTACCAGAGGATGGTGAAGTCAGTAGAAGAAGGGGGAACTTCATAGAAAGAGAAAAATCTAATCAAGGGATACTTCATCCATGATGGGAGCCTTTACTCAAATCACAGGTTATGTATTCCTAAAAGGATCCTGCTCTTCTAAAGAAGCTAATCCTCCATGAAGGGCATCCAAGCTATGCAAAAACATTGAATGCTGTAAGGAGGAGCTATCATTGGGCAGGCTTGAAAACTGATGTCCTTCGGTACTTGAAGCAATGTCCCTCATGTCAAAGGATCAAAGCTGAAAGAGTTAAGATGTCTGGGAAGCTTCAACCCTTGGATATCGCCCAAATGAAGTGGGAATGCATTAGTATGGATTTTGTCACAAGTCTCCCCACTGTACAAGGAGGATATGATTCCATTTTAGTGGTGATGGACTTGCTTACCAAAGTAGCTCATCTTATACCAACAAAGAAAAACATTAAAGCTTCTGATGTTGCCCGGTTATTCATCAAAGAGGTCTTCAAGCTTCATGGTCTCCCGAAGAGGATAATCAGTGTGATCATGATTTTGATTTCACTTCAAAGTTTTAGCAATCCTTATTTTAGGCCTTGGGAACTCAACTTTGCTTTAGTACAGCTTATCATCCAGAGACCGATGGCCTGACGGAGAGAGTCAACCAAGTAATTGAAGACATTCTCAGAGCATATTGTGGGTGGGAACCAAGAAGATGGATTCAATACCATGCGTTCTGATTTTTTGAGATTCATAGGCCACTACATGAGCGCACCTCCCAAGGCAAAACCACTGGCATCAATTTTACTACCTCAAATAGTAGAGAGAAATTTGGCAACTTCAGAACGGGATTGGTTACCAAGGCGGTCTTCAGGTTATCAAAAGCACTCTCACACCTGGCAGACCATTGGAACGGGGTATTCTTCTTGAGAAGATTAGTCAGGGGGAAGCTATGAGAGCATACTTAGGTATAAAAATTCTATACCAACCAGTTAATCCTAAGAATCCTCTGACTTCTTTCACTGTCTTTGGTTCAGGCCAATCTATGACTGCTTGGACTTTTGCGGAATCTGGAGAAATTTTTTCTTTGGATACCAAAAAGCCCAAGTATTCAACATAGTTGAGAGAGAAAGTGCATTTGCGCTTTTTTGCAAAGAGTTGGTGCTTCCTTATAATCTCAAGAAATTTACGCGGACGTGAGCTTCATGGTGAGCTGCATTCTTTGAGTAAACTAGAATATTATCAAAGAAAACAAGAACAAAATCATCCCAAGTATTCTCTGAGAATGTCCTCCATTATGCGATTGAATGTAGCTGGGGCATTTGTCAATCCAAATAGCATGACAGTAAATTCATAGTGCCCATATAGCGAGTATTGATGGCTGTCTTTGGGATATCTTGATCAATACCCTAATCTGCTAATACCCTGATTTAAGATCTATCTTTGTGAAGATCTAGGCTCTATTTAGCCTGTCCAGAAGCTCATTAATTCTGGGGATAGAATACTTATTCTTAACTATCAGCTGATACAGATCCCAACCTGGTCCCTTCAAGGGTGAAGGGGAATAGTTAGGTGAAGTAGTGGAAAAGTGGATTGAGGCTATGGAAGAATACTTCTACTATGAGAGAAGCAAGATGGCTCTCACCCTAGGTTAAAGATTGTGGAAACAGCCAGGGTCGCTTGGAGGAATCACTGCGAGATTAACCATCTCGACCGAAATACCTAGACCTGGACCGATCTTAAATCTTACCTCAAAAAGAGGTTTTGTCATCCGGGCATCCTTGAAACTAAAATGAATGAGTTCTTGGAACTAAGGCAGGATAGCTGGACAATTGAAGAGTACCATTAGGCCTTTGCCCTTCTCCTCAAATATTCCCCGTGTAATTGGATGAAGAGCAGCTGATGGCCAGATTCATTCGAGGAATGAACGAGCCATTGGACACCTTAGTGAAGAATGCCAAACCTCATTACCCTGAAGAGGATGCAACTTGGGAAGATGTAGCGACACTCTTAAAGGATTACCCCAAATTCAGATGAGATGAGGACATCTCGATTTCTTTAAGGGGGGAAGGATGTAACATGCCCATCTTCAAGTAATAATATATGCCCATGAATTTATGGTCTTTTGCACTTTAAAAATCAACAATTTCAATAAAAGAGATGTTTCCACTTAGAATCTTAGAATTTTGAGTCTAAATTTAGAATTTACGTGTAATTTTATCCTAATGTAGGATTTTACAGTATCCAAAACGGACACCGGATCGAGCCTATACGTAAGTCTTTAGCTATTTTCAGTTAAAATATGGTTAGCTTAAACCTTAATAAATTCACGACCGGGTGTCCGATTGATGAATGGTCTGCACCCCTACGACTAGGGAGAACCTCGGACATTTTCATTGAAAACTATTTTTGCACCGTCGGGCAGTTCGACATGCATATCTAGGCCGTTGTCCCAAATTAGGGATCCCTATCCCAAAAAGATGTCTTACACACACGCGAGCTCCTGTACAACGCCCACGTAAGGACCAAAAGCCGATCGCCCTAGCGTATGGTCCACACAGACCACCATGTGGATGCCCATGCTGCCTCTGACCTAGAAGGTACTTGCCCACGCACAGGTACCATTCCTTTCCCTAGACCCATGCAAGCCACAAGTCAGTGTACTTTCACTGTACACTATCCTTTGCACCCACACTTTGCTCTTCCTTTCCCTGCACCCGTATTGTACCTGTACTTATATAAACCCCCCAACATCCTGTGGTCGAAACACCCAACACACTGCTCTGCTCGCGCTTGACACTTTGCACAGTGACTATACCCGACACTTTGTGCGCGACTGTACCCGACAGCCCTCTGCACCCCTCTTCTAGAGCAGGCCCTATTTGCCCATCTCCAAGTAAGCCCTTTGTAGATTTTTTTTTGCCTCATCTCACCCTTGTGGGTAGAGTGTCCTTAGCTGCTCTTCCCCCCGTGTGAATATACATAAGGGAGGATTCCCCCTTCTCTCCCTCTAGGTGTAGCTTTCTTGCCTTGCAAATCCAGTTTAAGGACACCTTCCCCCCTATTAGCGGTGACTATAGTAAGGGCTTTTTGGCTCTTAGAGGCGGTTCCCACCTAACTCATAACCTGAGCATATGAGCTCCAATTTGTGATCCGACTAAAGCATTGGATTCGCGGGGGTGATGTGGGCTACAAGAAGGCAGGAAGAATGGTTCCTTCACCAAAGTACCAAAATATTGCCTGGAGAGATGCGTACAAACGAGTCTAGAGAGGTTGCTCCAAATGCAGCCCCACCCCTCCTCTTGGGAGCCTCATAAGGAATTAATGGCTAGGTTAGCTTGGTCATCGTTTAAAAGAGATTTTTTATTAATCTTTAATGTTAAATTTAAGAAGTTAAGAAAGAAGATACCACTTTCCTTTATACCAAAAAATTTATGAAATTGTTATTTTTTACACCACAAAAGACCATAAATTCATGGGTCTATATTATTATTTGAAGATGGGCATGCTACAACACGGTTGAGGTGTCGATGACTAGGAAATTTATTCAAAGGTTTAGTAGACTATCTAAGGATTCTGTGTTTTAGGTTGGGGGGACCTTACAATTGGTGTCAAAGAAGAGCTTTAGTTTCTAGGAATCATTATTTAGGGTTGTTTTGAAGTATATGTTACCTCAATTAGATGTTGCTTGATAAAATACCTTCCTAGTATAAATTAATTTGGTGAATGAATGATTGTAGGAGGAGGAAGAGGCTTACTCCAGATCCTAGCCTTCCAATGTATCTTCGGCTTGTCGTTCCTCAAATTTTGAATTTCGTGATACGATGATGCAAATACTTGAGAAGTTATCCCTCCCTCATCTCTCTCGTATCCAAAGAGGGTGGAGTAGAGACCGCTTTTGGAATCGTGGTCCAAGATACTTATCATCCAAGTAGACCGAATTGGAAATCTCACCATCAATTTGAAGCGGGTTGGTTGGATTGAGAAGTTGAAGATGCTGTTTCACTTATTCTGGTTCATGGGTACTCCTAAACCAGATAGTTATGTGACCATAGAAGGGAATTGTATACCACATAACTATTGGGTGTATGACAAAGTAATGCGAGTCTTACCCGCCAACCGAGTAGTTGTTATGGAACGTAATATAATCCATAGTCTACCTCCCTTACCATCAATTTTCTGTGTCCTAGAAAACACAATGGAACCCCCATATTTCACCTATGTGAACCGCTTGAGTCTTATGCCCTAGTTAAGCCTAGAAGTCTCTTTTATGAATAAAACTAAATACGTTAGTCTCAAATCCTTATAATCAATCTTGTTCTTGTAAATATTTGGATTGAGAAATAAATTAATTTGAAGGTTTTACTTTTATATCATGAGCTTATTGTAAAGTATAAGTCTCATGATCCTAAATTTAATCTTGCAATGATGGCCAGGACAATTAGTTTCCTCCCCCCAATGCGCTATACATAGACACACATGAGAAAAAGCTCCTACTCAAACAGATGCAACCTCTCTTCTTTAAAGGGAAAGGTTCAAAAATTGAGAAGGATTTCAAAGTATGGATTGAGGCAATGGATAATTACTTCTCAGCTTGCCAGTACTGGAGCTGCGAACCAATCCATGCTTGCATGGTTTCGCCTCACTGGGGATGCTAAGCTATGGTGGAAGAAGGAGCATGTGCATAGAGTTCTACAATTAGTGCGTAGACATAAACTCTATGCTAAGAAAAATAAATGTACCTTCTTTACTCACCAGATTGAGTACCTTGGATTCATTATCTCCCAAGATGGTATCTCAGTAGTAGATCCCACTAAGGTTAAAGATATATTGGAATGGTCACTCCTAAATTCAGTCCACGAAGTTCGTGGATTTTTGGGAGTCATAGGACAATATAGGATTTTCATCAAAGATTACTCCCTCATAGCTGCACTCTTGTCTGATATTCTTAAGAAGGATTGCAAAATAGTGTGGTTGCCAATCTATCAAGTCAGCTTTGATCAGATCAAAGCCATCATTACCTCAGCAACAGTCCTAAAACTTCTTGATTTCACTGGGAATTTGAGGTGGTTACTGATGCCAGTAGTCTAGCACTTGGTGGTGTCTTAGTCCAAGAAGGAAGATTGATGGCTTCTAATTCTTGCAAGCCGTGAAGCAATATGAGGCCAACTATGCCACCCATGATCTGGAACTCTTATCAATTGTTCATTGCCTCAAGTTATGGAGACATTACCTCTTGGGGCACAAGTTCTAGCTTGTAATTGACCACCACAAGAGTCTAAAGTGGATCTTCACCCAACCTAACCTCAATCATATATGAGGTAGAGAAGATGGGTTGAAATCCTACAAGAATACGACTTCAACCTCAAATTTTATCCTGGGAAGGATAATGTGGTAGCAGATGCACTTAGCCCCCGCAAATCTTTCTTCAATGCAATTTCTATGCCAAATGATCCCATACTGGTCAAGGTAAAAGAAGTCTAATTTCACGATCCTAACTATGAAAGGATGGTGAAAGGGGAACTTTAGAGAAAGAGAAAAATCTAATCAAAGGTTACTTCACCCATGATGAATGCCTCTACTTCAATCATAGGCTATGTATTCTTAAGGAACCTTCCCTAAAGAAGTTAATCTTCCATGAAGATCATGATAGCCTTGCCGCAAGGCACCTAGGGTATGCAAATACCTTGAATGCTCTAAGGAGGAGCTATCATTGGGTAGGCTTGAAAAATGATGTCCTTTGATACGCGAAGCAATGTCTCTCATGTCAAAGGATCAAAACTGAAAGAGTCAAGATGCTTGGAAAGCTTCAACTCTTAGATATCCCTCAAATGAAGTGGAAATGCATTAGTATGGATTTTTTCACAAGTCTCCCCATTGTACTGGCAAAGTAACTCATTTTGTACTGGCAAAGTAACTCATTTTTGTAGTGATAGACTTGCTCACCAAAGTAACTCATCTTATACTGGCAAAGAAAACCTTCAAAGCTTCTATTGTTGCTTGATTATTCATCAAGGAGGTCTTCAAGCTTCATGGTTTACTGAAAAGGATGGTCAGCATGATCGGGACTCTGACTTCAAAGTTTTGGAAGTACTTATTTTAGGTCTTGGGTACTTAACTTTTCTTTAGTATAGCTTACCATCTAGAGATTGATGGCCAGACTGAGAGAGTCAACCAAGTAATGGAAGATATTCTCAGAGCATACTGTGGGTGGGAGTCAAGAAGATGGATTCAATACCTTTCTCTAGTAGAATTTTCCTATGATACATCTTATTTACTAGAGCATAGGGATGTGTTACCATTTAAGGCACTCTATGGGCAGGAATGCGTATCTCCTCTAAATTTCTCTGATATCCAACCTTAAGAGTTGAGATATCCAGAAAAATGCTCAAGGAGATGGAAGAGCAGACCAAGGCTATTTAAAAGATATTAAACCGAGTGCTGAAAAACTTAGGTAAGTCTCCTTCCCTTGGAGGTCACCCACCCCAATTATGTCTTATCGGCGAAAACATTACACTGACAAAAGGAGGTCTGAAAGGATCTTCAAGGAAGAAGACAAAGTTCTTTTTCAAGTGCAACCCAAGCGTAGCTCTCTATCACTTGGGAAATATAAGAAGGTCAGCCCAAGATATTATGGGCCCTATACACTCATCAAATGTTTGGACAAAAGGTACTATGAAGCCTTATGTACCTAGTCTCAATCATATTCTTGATGATGAGCAAGTTGTAATCCCACCTCAGGGAGTCCTTGAGTTGTAGCCTAGTAGGATCATAGATTCTAGAGAAAGGCAACTCCGTAATCAAACTCTTATAAAACATCTAGTGCAATGGAAAGATTATCCTGAAGAGGATGCAACTTGGGAAGATGAAGCTACACTCTTAAGAGGTTACCCCGAATTCATGAACGAGATGAGGACATCTCAATTTCTTTAAGGGTGGAAGGATATAACATGTCCATTTTCATATATATATATATATATATATATATATATATATATATATATATATATATATATATATATATCCATTTAATAGATAAAATTATGGTCCTTTTTATAGTGTAAAAATCATCAATTTTAATAATTGAGCTATTTCTAATTGGAATTTTAAAATTCCGAGTCCAAATTTGAAATCTACATGCGATTTTACTTTAACATAGGATTTTACAGCACTCAAAACGAACACCAAAATAAGCCTCTACGTAAATTTTTAGTTAAAGTATGGTAAACTTCCGACCTTAATAAATGCATGTCTGAGTATCCAATTAACAAACAAACTGCACCCCTGCGACCAAGAAAACACCCTGTACAAAGCCCATAACATTTTTGACACCGCTGCTCGGGAAACACCTTTGTTTCTTCCATCCTCTTTGAGTTTCAGCTCCTATTACATAAGATTCATCATAACCTTTTGAAAATTTTTTTGACAACTGTCGTACGTATCGACACGCATATCGAGGTCGTTGCTCTAAAAAAGGGGGTCCTTGTCCCAAAAAGATGCCTCCTTGGACCGTACACATACCAAGGTGCCCTTCCAAATGGTCACATTAGGACCGAAGGCTGGCCGCCCTAGCATATGTTCTGTAGTGGCTGCCATGTGGACACCCATTGGCCTGGAGGGTACATGTGTACTCCACCTTTGGCCTGCGTATAGGTACCACCCCTTTCCCCAAACTCATGCAGCCATAGATCAGTGTACTTGCACCATACATTGTCCTTTGCACCCCGCTTTGCTATCTCCTTACCCGTACTCGTACTCATAGTATCCCCTATATAAACTCCCCAGCACCCCCTATGCTCGATAGTTGCCTTTGTGGATGTGGGCTCTCCCCGACGGCTCTTTGCAACCAAGATTTGTTTAGTAGCCCTTCCAGCCAAGCTCTCTTCAGCAGCCCTCTCCAGCCAGCCAAGCTCTCCTAGCCAGCCCTCGAGTCTTGTGGAGGGGGTGTCCTACAATGCTCCCTCGAGTCTTGTGGAGGGGGTGTCCTACAATGCTCCCCTCATGTGAATAGACTTAAGAGGAGAACCCTTCTCCTCTCCCCAGCCCTCTGGCTTAGTTTCCATCTATCCCTTGTTTCCAACTTAAGGACACTCTACTTTTTCCCCCCCATATAAAGATACTTAAGGAAGCACACTTTTGCTCTAAGAGATGGTTTCCACACAGAAGAGTTTTTTGCTCTAAAGTGAGCAAACGGACTCCAAATTACAATCCAACTAGAGCGTTGAGTTCACGATCGTGCAAGCTATACGAGAGGGTGGTAGTATGGCTCTTCCTCAAAGATGCAAAAATGCTACCTCGAGAGCGTGCACGACGTCGCAAGAGGGAATGCTCCAAATGCGGCCCCAACTCTTCCCTTAGGAGTCCCTCATGGAAGAAATTGCCAGTTCGCGTACATTTGTGATATCTACCCCAGAGTCCTACAATGGGTGAGCCCAGAGTCCTACAATGGGTGAGCCCATCTCTAACTTTACGTACAATTGTAGCATGTACTCGGTCAATTGGAACTAGTACACGTGATGATGGACCCACATGAAGAACGCTCTATCGGATGGTGGAATCTGGGCATCCCTTATAGCAAACTCGCCACCTGCCAATATGTTAAGGAGCTTACATTTCCTGCATTGTGAATGAGCATTATGTTTCTACCTACATTTAAAAAAAAATAATGCATCAAGAGAGTTAGAGATCTTACTCTCCAATTGGAATATGTGCTGGAGCACTCTCTACTAGCTTGGGAGTAGTGAATTTGCTAGCCTTTTCATCCCATCCCTCCTACAAGATTACTCTTTTGAAAACTCTTTTCCATAGTCGGGTTTAGCAATTTGTGCCAGCTCACGTCCCCTCTTAGTAAATAGTGCCTCCGTCTCCTTCAGAGCATCTGAAGTTCTTCTCGAGCATTTCTACATTCAAAAGGTATTCGCTACTCCCTCGCTTAGGCAAGCCACTGAGCTTGGCTTGGTACATGGCACATCGAACTTTGATTGCAACACTTTTATGTTAAAGAAACGTATTTTGAAATCAAAACATGGCTTTACTATGGTTTGATAATGAGGAGCACACATACCTTGAAAACTAATTGTGAGGGAGTACCATGGGAAGCTTCAGCCACTTAGATCTACTGGGTTCTCAATGAGTAATAGCTTTCTCAACCCATGCACAATCAACATCATTGAACTTTGACAACAAGGATTGTGGATTGGCAAGCCCACACACTGTATCATAAATATATCATGTACCGTTTTGTGTTTGTGGCACATGAACGGTAGTGACCTTGGAAATTTTGCATACATATTAAACAAGGTAATGATGACTCATACAATGTTTGTTCATTTGATACACAAAAAAACAATGCACAATCCACTTACTCATTGATTATGTGCATCACCAACAAGAAATTTACCTCCTTCTCCTTAAGGAATCGAACTAGTGTGCAAACCACCTTGGGAATCTTCTCTTTCAACTTGATTGGTTTTTTCCCATTCTTGACATGCTTTGAGTCGATGGTTTCTATCCCACACAATAAACATCTTCCCAACCATGTGTTACCATCTTCCATCTCCTCCAGTATCATATCAAACTTAGCTGACAATGATAGGTCGTGAGATTAAGTGCACTTTGATGGTTGAATGAAAAGGGTTCTTTGCTAGGGAATCTCTTAGAGACAATGAATGCCACCATTGTTGATTGGTATGTGCTCTCCTCCATGCTTTTGATCAACCCCTCGATGGAATCCTCCTTTGTACGGATTTTCGGGTTCGCAAAGGAGGTGACAAAGTGGCACTCTAGTAAGGTGGTTATGAGTATTGACCAAGTGGTCTTCCACCCAATTTGTGGAGATGTGTCGATCAACCGAAACTCTCTTTTATGGACTCCTCTTCTTCAACAATCGTGGAACTACTACTGGCCACACAATTGTCGGCGGTGGCGAGCGTTGAAGAACCAACCCCCAAAGTCAACTGCAATTGAGAGGTGTTCATTACCTCACTTGATGTGGTCACTTAACAAATGACCACCTTTTGCGATACTGCGATCTCATCTAATTTCTGGTGAACCCCTTCAACTGCAAACGAGTACGGGGAGGCATTTTGGCTTGAAAGATGTTACCTTGAAAGATACCTTGTCCGGTGTGTTGATGAAATCCGGAGGCGTCTTTTGGCCGTGCATCGGAGTGTTGAAAGAATGAGCTGGCGGCATGATATTTTTTTCAATGGAATGAAGGGGTGTGTGAGGAGGGGGGCGTGAGGGTGCATTGAGGGAGTGAGGACACATTGAGGGAGGAGAGGGGGGGTGTGAGGGCGCATTAAAGGGGAGAAGAGGGGGGGCACGTTGAGGGAGGAGAGGGGGCGCGATGAGGGAGGGATCATGAGCCCTCCTAGCCTAACTCGGGCATTACATGTGGCATCTTCCGTGTGGAACTGTTATCCACATAGGCGGTGGAGAGAGAGAGGAGAGAGAGGGAGAGAGGAGAGAAAGAGGAGGGAGGGAGAGAGGAGGAGAGAGAGAGAGAGAGAGAGAGAGAGAGAGAGAGAGAGAGAGAGAGAGGGGGGGGGGGGGAGGGTAGAGAGGAGAGAAAGAGGAAGGAGGGAGGGAGAGGGAGAGAGAGAGAGGGAGAGAGAGAGGAGGGAGGGAGAGAGAGGAGGGGAGAGAGAGAGGACATATGAGAGAGAGAGAGAGAAGAGAAGGAGAGAGGAGAGGAGAGGAGGAGAGAAAGAAAGGGAGGGAGAGAGAAGAGGGGAGAGAGAGAGAGAGAGAGAGAGAGAGAGAGAGAGAGAGAGAGAGAGAGAGAAGAGGGGAGAGATGAGAGATGAGAGAGAGAGAGAGAGAGAGAGAGAGAGAAGAGAGGGAGAGAGAAGAGGGGAGGAGGAGAGAAAGAAATGGAGGGAGAGAGAGAAGAGAAGAGAGGGAGAGAGAAGAGGGGAGGAGGAGAGAAAGAAATGGAGGGAGAGAGAGAGAGAAGAGAGGGAAGAGAAGAGGGGAGGAGGAGAGAAAGAAATGGAGGGAGAGAGAGGAGAGAAAGAGGAGGGAGGGAGAGAGAGAGAGAGAGAGAGGAGGGAGGGAGGGAGAAAGAGACAGAGTGGTCATGATTCATTTACGATTTTTTTTTAAATTGAAAAAGGAAGTGTAAAACCAATTGATTTGGGATTTCAATCTGTAAAACCGATTGACTATGCCATAAAAATTAAGAGCATGGAATTATGTAGGAAGAGAGAGAATGTAGGGATGCTAATTTTTTAAAAAATAAAATAAAATAAAAATATATATTTATCACAGAACTTGTTTTTTGGGAATTGATATTTTTTTCAAAAATAATAATTATTTTAAATAGTCAAATTAAAAACGACCAACTTATTTAAGGGTGTTAATCACCATTCATGACTTGTGTACTTGGTACCTGTTGTGTCATTCTTTCTTGTTCTTGTGTACTTCTTTTTTGTTCCTCTTTACAATGAGCTGTACAATGACATTCGCGTCTTCTAAGGAGAATCTAAGTTCTAGCAATGGACGAGTTCTTATGAGTGCAAAGTTTTTACAAGAACAAGTAGCTTCCAACTCATTTTATAGATTGCAAGCCATAGTAAATATTGGTTCCCAAGAGTTGCATGCCCCTCTCGAGGCAACCTCTAATCATGAGGGGGAGGAGTTCTATATACTTGATGACTCTCTTTCAGCCAATTACTCCACAATAGTTGAGGGGGAGGAGTTCTATATACTTAAGGACTCTCTTTTAGCCAATTACTCCACAATAGTTGATGCTTCATTGAACTCAAACCCACAACCAATAGCCATCTTAGACAGCCCGCCTAGAGGACTTCCAACTTAGACTAATGTGATAGATTCATGCAACCCCTTTCAAGATAAAAATAAAACCGATGCATCAAGCTCATCCATTGTTGTAAGAGGATATGGTAAGAGCATTTTGGAATACCTTTGGAGCATGAAGAAGGAAAACATATTAACAAAAAATTTATTGAATGTCAAAGAGGTTATCAAGACCATGGAGATTCCTAGGCAATATAATGGTGATATTGCATTTGAGTTCCCACCAACCATGGGATCACATTTAGGAATGGACTCCATGGAGCATAAGTATGATCCCCACCACTGATGGTCAAAGCTACAAATCTCTAACATTGCCTTCCCTGGAGTATGTCGAAGAAGCCATTTCCTAGGTAGTGTAAAGTGTGTGAATGAACTTTGCCAGCATTTAAAGAACCACAGGGTATCAAATAAATCACATTTTTTTGGAAGCATGCTAAAGGCACCGACCACACTGGAGAGGAGTGTAGCAATGTGTCTGGAAAGCTCCTTTGCCATTACTGCTCAGTGCTCGCAACGATGTGCATTCCTACATGCAATTGCTACATCTATTATGTGATGCCCTCCAATGAGACGATGAGTAGATTAATGATCCACATCAGTTTCCATCAATATAATGTATGGGCAGGCATATCAAAGGCACTAACTAATAGGACAAGGCAAATGGTGTCCAAGGTACTAGGGGTAGATTTCAATGCTGGGGGCAAGGAAGGTACAAATGTGTGTGGCCAAAGAAATTGTAATGCACTAGTGCAAGAAGGTGGTTTCTCACATTTCATTGGGGAACATGAGTTCATCAACATTGCAGAGGAGATGGGACCATTGGTGGAAGCTAGCCGGTAGGATAATCTGATTAAGTAATTATGTTTCTATAAAAGAGTTATTAAAATTTAGATAAGTAAAGTGTGAAATTTGAACAATTTGATTTTTAGGTTTTGGAGGTCAGTCCACTAATGCTGCAGCCCGACAAGGGCCTTCAAAGGAGAGCTTTTCCTTGGATGCACTTTTGAAGCTGAAGCAAGAGTGCACTTGCAACTTCTTCGATGGAAGCAGGTTCCTGGGTCAAGGGTACTCAGGTGAGAAGTGCTATGTTTTCAAGATGTCCACCATTGGATCTGCTTTAGGGTTGGATTTAGTGAATTGAATGCAATGAACTGGCTCTGGCGACCTGTGACATGCGTGTGGATATAGTTCGACCACACCCCCCGACGAACATGGCTTGTCATGTGTATGATCCAAAGTAGCATACTACCAATGTAGAGTATTAAGGTAGTTAGAGCTGGTCAATTGTGTTACCTCATAAATGACTAGAGTTTTCACGTAGCATGTAGGATCTTTTAAACGATGACGACATGTGAAATGAAAGACGAGGATATGGAGGCCCAATGTTTGTTATGGGAATGCATTAATGAAGTGATGGAAAACCGCGGTTGTGAAAGGGCAGGTTTCTTTGGTTTCAGGGAAGACGAGGCTCAGGCTAACTAGAATACAATTCGATGTGTTCACTGCTGGTGGAAAAAATAACATCCTGATAGATAGGGAGAGATCTTGCCTATTTTATTAGGAGCAGAGCATGGTTGCCCACACAACAAAGTATGTGTGTGTCATGTCTCAAGGAGAGCACAAAGAAATGTGTGAGAAGTGCATGGTTTCCCACACAACAAAGTATGTGTGTGTTACGTCTCTCAAGGAGAGCACAAAGAAATGTGACTGGCTCCTACCAGTGAAGTTGCATCAGTGGAGGCTCGATTGATACGTCAATCATGGCGCAATGGTCATGTGATGGATAGGAATATGTCAGCAATAATGGACTCTTGGTTGAGTTGGTGGGAGATGCACATAGCACATTGGGTTCAATCATGATAACAATAGAGAGAAGTAATGATGGTCCAAATACCCCAAGAATAAACCTACTAGAAAGTAAGCATGGAAGTTGGTTGGCAGGGGAAGGATATAGATGCAAGATTTCTCTTTACAATGCATGTACTACTGATATGGCAAATGTAATTTTGCAAAGCACAAAGGCAGTCTCTTACTTTCAAGGCAAGCATATAGGGAGAGGACCAGCTTGGAGAAACTAAAAGAATGGTGCTCTACAAGCCCAACCCAAGTGGTCTAAACAATTAATTAGGCAACTGACGGAACACCCATGTATAAGGGTCCTACTCCTCTCACCGGTGACAAAGAAAGTGCATGTCACAAGAGACCGCCCTCTATGGTCATTGATATTAATGATGAGGCCATGCATCGACTCGAGTACAACACACATATAAGAGACCGCAAGTATGATGGGAGGCTACGAAAGATTATTTTTAAGGAGCATGATACAAGCAATACTCTAGAAAGAACAACGAAAGTAGTAGAGGGCAGTGTCATTGAGCGTAAGGTGAATGAAGCACTGTGGGCAATCCAAAGGATATACATTGGCAACAAGGTCACATGCAGCAGCGGGATGCCTCGTGGGGGTAAGAGGTGTGGACAACAACACATAGCCAGATCTGTGAAGAGTGTGCCTACACCATCTTTTGAAGGCCATCATAAGCACCCTAATGGTCTCATTAGACAATGGATATGGTATTGCCTTGACCACGTGCTTCATTGCTATATTGTGGACACCAACATAGACCCAAAGCCTAATCCACCACCCAAGATATGGCCAGTTGGCTATAGGAACTAACCTCATAGATGAGGAGTTATATTCATTATGGGAAGGTGGATACCAGGTGGAGAGCAAGAATGTAGAAGGAGTTATGCTCACCCCACCGTGTAGCAATGGGGCTTTAAGGTTCTTTATAATTGCAACTTCAAAAGCACCGCCATATGGGTCCTCTATTAACACAGATATTAGTGGTGGCTCACGCATGCGAAATGGCATGAGTCAAGTATCACACGTCGATATCAGAGGAGGCGGCTTTAAAAAAAGGCTTCTTTGAAAATGAAAGCTACGGTGGTAGAAGAAGTGCAGAGAGTGGAGCACAAGTATGAAGGATTCAAGATCAAATCACACGGGGATGATGCACACATAGGGAAATTTGACGTGCATGTGAAAGACGAACCGTATTGTATACATCCAGATTTTGTATATAGAGAATCCAAGAAGAAGTCTTACATGCAAGCACTTGTACTTCATTTATTTGCGTGTACTAGGCTTAAGCCAGAGCGAGAATATATTCATCCCCTAACCTATCCTATCGAACCTTGAGCTTTATAATGCCTTGTCTCATAGGAGAAGCTACTCTAATTTAGACAATTGAATGCATGGATAATTAGTTGACATGTAGTATTAAGTCATGTTGCTTCTTGCATTTGATCCACCACAGCCTTTCACATTGCTGCAAATTCAGCTTGGTATAAGAGCCTAGCTTAGGATTCATCTAATTTTTTAAGCCTAATCACCTTACTAATCATGGATTAGGAGTTAATCCTCGTTTTAGTTATTTTCAACTAATCTTCTGCACCCCTAGCTGGTGGAGGCACTTGATATCTCTCCAATCTTTAAATTAGCTAAAAATCTCTTAGCCACATCTAGGTAACATCCACATGCATCGGCCTATCACAACAGTTCCTCAAACCGCCGACGGATGCAGCCGAGAAGCGACGATTCGCTGGCGTCTTTTTTTCTGAGAAAAACTACAAAATCGTCATCATGCCTTAGAATTGTGGCTTTATGCAATTTTTGGTGTATTCATGCTTGTAAACTTGTTGTAATCAGGGATTTTATATTCACGTGATCACAAAAATTTTCTTGTTAATAACATGTGTGAACATGTTATTAACATGTTCACAAAAAAGCCGGTGGCAAGCGACCTGGTAACCGGGAAAAATCCCGCCGGGCTTTTGCTTTAGCCCGGCGGGTCCGCCGGGATATAGCAAATCCCGGCGGGGTCGTCACATATCCCGGCGGGGTACATTTTTCTATATATGTGGGCCCGGGAGGCCCTTTGGGATTTCATTGCTGACAGCATACACAGGTAATAAAAACTTGTGTGTGTGTGTGTGTGTGTGTGTTTGTGTATGTGGGTGTGTTCGTGCGGGCAGCCGCCCACTGTCGCAATGCGCGGCAAGATGTGGGTGGTCCGCCACACGAGGGATGTATGTGTGAGTGAGTTCGTGCGGGCAGCCGCCCATTGTCGCAATGCGCGGCAGGATTTGGGTGGCCCGCCACACGACTGGTGTGTGTGTGTAAGGCCATTCTTCGGAATGGTGCTTACCCTGGGGCACTTAGTCGGTAACGCGGCTAGTTTGTGTCCTATGGTAAGTATGGCACGCTGTAGCGGTACTAGTCGGTAACGCGGCAAGCATAGTATCGTTATGGCGATGTCACCTTCCCTTCCCTTCCCTTTGTCAAATGCGGACATATGGTCGGTAACGCGGCCAGTGTATGTTCGTATCCTATTGGTATTCCCATAGAATCGGGCGGCATTTTGTCGTTAACACGGCAAGTTGGTGTCGTCCGCTAGTGCATGAAATGTTTTTTGCATATTGCGGCATTTGATCGTTAACGCGGTCGAAAAAGTGTCGTAAATTTGCTTGCGTATTTCGGCATATGATCGTTAACGCGGTCGAATAAATGTCGTTAATTTGTTTGATTTGACTTGTATTGTTTTTATGGTGTTTGATCCATGCGATACTTGGTTGCTAACGCGGCATTAGTATTTCATGGATCAAAGTTTACATCATATTGTCTAACCGTTTTATTTTATAATATCGTGATTCGTAACTCGAAAAATATGAATCTCTCTCTTCTTACCCCCCTCTCTCTCATGATACACTTCACAACTCTTTCTCTTTCTCTCTCATGATTTACTTCACAACACGATAGATGTGTAGATAATGATTTTTTTTCTCTCTTAAAATATACATAATTCTTAATAATTTCTTTTTTCTCCCTCTATTTACTTAAAAATTAAAACAATACATTATTTTTCTCTTTAGGAACTCCCAAAAACATTAAAAATGTGATTTAATGTTTCTTCTCTCTATCTGTCACAACTCTCTCTTCCTCTCCTCTCTCTCTCTCTCTCTCTCTCTCTCTCTCTCTCATGATACACTTCATGATTCTCTCTCTCTCTCGCAATGATACACTTCACAACTCTTTCTCTCTCTCTCTCATGATACACTTCATGATTCTCTCTCTCTCTCGCAATGATACACTTCACAACTCTTTCTCTCTCTCTCTCATGATACACTTCACATCTCTCTCTATCACGATAGGTATGTAGATGAGGAGTGCTTTAGGATTACAAAACATTATTTTTCTCTCTTTAGGAACTCACAAAACTATAAAAAATATTATTTAATGTTTCCTCTCTCTATCTGTCACACCTCTCTCTCTTCCTCCCCCTCTCTCTCTCTCTCTCTCTCATTCGTAAGTAATAATGCGCTTGTTGCGATTGTCTCACGTTCGATAATGTATTGCATGATGTTGAGTTCAGTAATGTTTGGTATATTTTGTTTTTGTTTGATCATTGATAAGTAATGGTACACTTATTGCTGTTTTCTCACGTTTGATGATGTATTGGATGATATTGAGTTCATTAAAGGATTGTTGCTGTTCTCTCACGTCTGCTTGATGTTTATTTCAGTAATGTTTGATATTTTGTTTTTTTATATTTAGTGTTATTTGCTAGATTTACGAAGACGATCAACATGCTTTCTCCCGAAGAGCGCAAAATTGTTCTGCGAGCAATTCGCGTTGAAGCGGTCATCACAGTATCACAATGTACTGATGATGTCGTCAAGAAGATCAACGAGTCTGAGATACTCATGCGAGATCTCATAGACCAAATATGGAAAAATGCACAGCGTCGGCTTCGAAGCGGAGGCAACGCTCAGCTGCTAGATAGACAGAGGATAGCAGATTTCAACCATCAGCACATAACACGAACCATTTTGGGGAGCATGCGAGTAGCGTGCAGTGATCTTCGAGATGCTGCCCCGCCTGAAGCCAACATGCAACGTCTACAGTTATGGGACGTTGTGTGGAGCGAGCAAAGGGCCAAGAGCAAGCGCATGAAGGCGTTGGATGCAGAGTCTCTCCCCAAGAGAGTGCGAATTGCCCAGGATGTCGCTGCAACGTCCAGTCAGGCATATGCAAGTGGTACAGGTGTCATTAATCGTACCATCTACAATTCTATGTGCACACATCTTATTGGCATTCCGCACGAAGCTCTTCACGAAGGACGAACAATAGGCTCCGGTGTGTTTGGAACTGTAAAAGAGTATGCAATTAAAGGCATATCATTTTTACCGGAGCACATCACTTTTTGCGGAAAGCACTACAAAGGAGAAGGCAGCGCGAAGTTCGAGAGCTTCCAGGCAGAGCAGGGTATGCAAGTGCTACATCCATCGATTGTCCGATGCATTGCCTTTACAAAAGAGGCTCCTTGGATCACAATTTTCCCGTACTTTAATGGCGGCGCTCTTGGTGATACTCTACTGAAAGTTCCCTTCAGATTCAGTGAGTTCACCAGAGCCATTTTTCGTTTGGATCGAGGATGGAGACAACCACCGCCTGATAATATCCCTTTAGGTCATCTAGAACTTTCAAAAATAAAAGAGGTAGTAATAAACATGCCACATATTATGCATGCCCTAGTGGAAGGTGTAGCGGCAGCGCATATGGCAGGTATTGTACATACCGACCTACATCCTTTTAATGTAGTGTTGGATTATACAAAAGAGCTAAAGCCACGCATAGGTATTATCGATTGGGGATTGCTGCTGAGAGCGCCCAAAAAACGGGTGTCTCTCAATTTTGTTTATGAAGCAGAAAAGAACCCCGAGAAGGTGGCACAGGCAGTCTCCCACGCAGACAGAGAGCGAAATAAACGGCCGTGGATAGCCCCAGAGCTTTATGATCCATTTTTGGCAGATGCATACACTCCTGCATCTGATGTTTTTGCCTTGAGATATTTATTACAAACTTTATATGACTTTTGGAAGAAAGTGCAAGAGTTGTGGATGGATAATAGTTCCCATGACAAAGTTACCATGGATACTATTATTCATAGAGTCAAAAATTGGATGTTTCTGCCTAATCGCGATGAGCGAAAATCAATTTTGCAAGTAGTTGAATTTTTTAGGTCACTAAATACTGACCCTACGAGGGCACAACGTCCTCTTGTAGAGCTATCGGTGGCATTCACCCCGACTTTGTAATGATACAGTATCAAGAGATGAAGTTTCAGGAATTTGAGAAATTGATGTGTCCAATGTTTCAAAATTTTGTTTCTCTTCAAAATTTGATGTGTCCAATGTTTCAAAATTTTGTTTCTCTCTTCATTGAGTCTTTGCAATATCTCTCTCCTCTTCTGGTGTTTAAGTTTATGTTTTCTCTTCAAAATTTGATGTGCGAGCATTGTTTGAAGTGTTTTTGGAGTCAAGTGGATATTTCTCATCGAGTCTTTGCAATACATATCTTCTCTTGTTGTGTTTGACTTCAAGATTTCGAGAGCAATGGTCAATTTATCTTACGTTGATCTTTACAGTTTATTAAAATCCTAAAGTCGTTTACATTCATGCAGATATGGAGCAGGCGCAAGCGAACGAGCATCAGGAGTTAGCCAAGAAGGCATACGAGAGAATGAAGGCCCTTGCACACGGCCTGACAGCCCGCGAAGCTACAAGAACAGCGTGCAGATTATCGAAATGGACAAATCCAACATATGCCCAATGGAAAGACATAAACAAACGAGTAACCACAGAGATGATAAAGGCAATATGGCCATGTCCAGATGGTGAGATAAAGAAGGGAAGATGGAAGATTTCTCGTTGCACTCACGATGATATCAAAACTAATGCCGAGCGCATTTTCTTGGAGGTGTACGGCCGTCCTCTCCATAACGCCGACGCTCCACTGTATTTTGCTAAAATGCTATATGCTCACTTTATACTGGAAACTCCAGTGGACTTCGCCTCCAGAGAGGCCACTGTCAACACCCACGACATACGTGAAGAGACAGTTACATTCACAAGAGAAGAACTTGCCCTCGTGGTGGAGGGTGCCGGACTGGAGTTAAACCAGGTCAAAGAAAGCTTAGGGGCACAGCTAGCAGAGAAGGAGAAAGAAGCTGACCGATTAACTCAAGCGTCAACTCCTCCCCCGGCCAATAGAGGAATTCAAGAGCAGCTAACAAAGATCAGCCAAGACGTGCAGAGCATCTCTTCACGTATTGCTCCTGTGCGCCAAGGAAACCACATCTCTCATTTTTTGATACATCCTGATCTTGTGGGAGTTTCTGCTGAGGCTACAAGTTCCTCCACCCCCCAATGTCCTGTATGTTACAAAGTATTCGATGGGTGGAGCGGCCAGTATATACTACCCTGTGGACACTACTACCACTTAATATGTTTAGTGAGGCAAATGCAAAATACTTCCACATGTGCATTGTGCAGTGTCCCAATAAATCAAGGTATTTATACAGTGTTCGGCATGGCTAGCGAATATAAACCACCAGGACCTTTAGATGCAACTCCTAGTGCAATTCGCAATTTATTTCAAGATGAGAGCTAAGAAAAACAAATTCTACTTTTGTATTGATAATTTCTCCACATATGATCATTTGTACAAGTACTTTTTATTAAATTAATGAAGTGACTTCTTCCTCTATGTCAGTATCTTGCTCCAAAATTCTTTCACCGTTTACTCTCTCGTCTGCTATATTAAGCTCATCTAATTCAATGTCTAAATTGTCTTCTATCTCAAGGGTGGTGCACAACGTACGTCCAACATCAAAGTTCTCGTCTACTACATCTTCACAATTGTACATCCATCTAGGCATATCTTCTTCATACTCTTCGCTTTCGATGTCTCGCAAGATCTTTTCATTGCAGTACATGTAAACAAGTTTATCTGCTCGATCTGCAAGAAGTCGATTGCGAATAGTACTATGAATATATTTATACATGCTCCAGTTTCTTTCTGAGCCTGAGTTTGAAGAGCACTGACTTAGAACCTTCATCGCAAGGTTGCGCAATAAAGCATAATGCTCACCACCATTCATCATCCACCACTTCCATGCAGGTTGCTCTTTAGCCATTTGTTGAACAAGAGAGTTGGAAAATAAACCCTCTTTCAACCGAAATGAGGTCATCTCCTTTATGCACTGTACACGATCATCATCATTATTATAGAAAGTGTTTACCACTTTATAAAAATCTTGCACCACCTCAACGTTGGACATCAAATCCATATTCCAATATTCAGGATCTAACATGTAGGCAGCACTGTGCAGTGGTGAATGTGCTCCAATCCATCTAGCATGAAAGTACTTCAACAGAACTTTTCTTTGTCTACTAGAGAATGGTACACGCCATTGCTTTTCCACCACTGAATGCTCTAATTTCTCAGGACACTCCAAACTCCGCTGGACAGTCCACCATTGCATCCATGCTTTTCCGAGATTAGGCGCTCTTTGATCAAGGCTTCGTACAGCATACATAATAGGCATCATTACATGGTATGCATCCATCACACTGTTCCACCAACTTCTTCTCGTAAGCGCTGCCTTCAAGACTTTGATTTTCTCTTTCACTTTTTCAAGTTGAGTGTTCTCCCAGTCATGAAATGCCATGCATGTAAATGTTTCACAAACTGCATCTTTATTTCTAAGAAGAGACTCAAAAGTGTAAAAGTGAGTGCAAAACCTAGTCTCCGCTGGAAGCTTTAACATAACTGACATGCGAGGTCAAAACATATCCAAAACTCTCTGTCTCTTGAGCATGAATTTCACAAGCTGGCGAGCAGTGTCGACGATTGAGGCAAACCATTTGGTATCATCAGATTTATACCAATCTTTTAATACAAGATTCAAACTATGAGTATTACAGCCTACCAGAAAAATATGTGGATATTGTTTCTGTAGGATTCTGGATGCATTTTTACAATTTTTTGCATTGTCCATGACGACTTGGACTACATTTTTGGCACCCACTTCCTCTATCACAGAGCTAATGACTTGAGCAATGTAAGCCCCAGTTTTGATTGAACCAGCTGAATCCACGGCACGGATGAAAGTCTCACCTCTAGGTGAAATAACCATTACATTAATTAATGGTTTTCTTTGCACATTAGACCATCCATCACTTACTATACTACATCCAGAAAGCTCTATATTGCTAAGAATTATTCTTTGTACACGTTCTTTTACCTGCGCATAACATTTTTCTAATAGATCATTTCGCATAGCATGGTACGTAGGCGGTGAAAACCCTGGTCCAAACTCACCAATTTTCTTCCATGCTCTCTTCCAATGCTCACTGTCCACCATCATCATAGCACTCCCAGAAAAGTAAATCGCTTCAGCAAGGACGAGTTGTGCATCATCGAGTCGACCTTGACGTAGGCTTTCTTGCAATGAAGTTTGACGCATGGGTATATTTCCTACGTCAAAGTTTTGCTTGCAAGAAGATGCACTGGGTAGATTACTTTCTGGCTGCATATTGCCGTTCGGGGTACAAGTAGGCGATGTAGCGGGAGTTTGATGATTAGAACAACAGTGTTCTTGCTGCCTTGATACATTAACGGTAGGAGTGTCATGTTTTCTTGAATCTTTCTTTTGAATTTCTTCTCTTATGCGTTTGGCCACTATAGGTGCAGAGGGGTGGGTACATGACTTTTTTTTCGGTCCGCCTAAAAAGTGTTCTCTTAGTCGAGGCGCCCCACCTGATTTTACTGCATGGCATAGCTTACACTCCCAATCTATGAATCGATCACCAACGTTAATTGCATATTGCCACTCTATCCCAGGTGCCTTTTTTTTCCTGCTATTTGAAATTTGGACTCTATTGGAGGTACCACTGGATCCAACATTGTCCTCCATCTCAACAAATAACCTATTCAACCAAGCATATAACAATGAATACACAAATGAAAAAACAACAAATCACTCACGTATAACAAAACATACATCTGCAGACAAAGTATTTCGAAACTATCTTGACAAATACAAAAGATCATCACATAACACAAAACTATTTCAAACTATCTTGCAAGGTCTTACTACAAAACTACTTCGAAACTATCATTGCACCCCCAATGAAGGATGCCTTTTGTACCCAATTAAGGATACTTTACACAATCAAAGATCTATGCTTGCCCAATACTCTAGTATAGGACAATAGACCTTCTCTAACATTCACAAAAAAAAATCAAAGATCTATGCTTGCCCAATACTCTAGTATAGGACAATAGACCCTTGTCTACTCTAAACTATATCAAGTATCAAGAACCAATACAAGCCCCTAAGCAGGACTCTTGGCTCCATCAAACCATTCATAAAGCAGAATGAGGTAGATTGCGTACGTGGCTCAAATGCAAAGCTGAATGACTCCAAATTTGTCCCTAAATCTCCGCAAGTATTAGCTACGAACCACACCCTGCCCCCAGTTCAAAGAACTAAGGACGAGTGGCCCAATAGCCTTAGGAGTGCCTACAAGGAAAGACGACAGTCCCTAAAATAAGGACGTTCTTCCCAAGAGGACACTTCTAGTAACTCGAGAGCTCTACAAGTACTTTGAGGAGAGATATCATGCCCCCAAAACAAGGACTATCTTCCCAAAAGTTGTACGACGGGTGTCGGGCAGTCTTTATATACAGAATAATACCCCGCCGGTGTTTTTTGTTTTTCCCGGAGGGCCCGCCGGGTTTTATCTTTTCCCGGCGGGCCCGCCGAGAAAACATCATACCCCGGCGGGCCCGCCGGGAATGGTAGAAGCCCGGAGGTATTACTGGAATAGTGGGTTCCGGCAGGTCATTTCTCAGGTCGTGTGAATATACATTGTGATCACAAGTTTTAATATGTTAACAATAGGTTTTGTTAACGTGATCACGAAATTGTGAAGACGTTAATGAAATCCCTGGTTGTAATCATCATTAAACACCACATTGGAGTTGTAAAAGGGTAGACACTGTCCTTGAATCTTGAATTGGATCAAGAGGTAAGACCCCCTTCATATCATCATGAGCATTGCACAAGAGGTAAGACCCCCTTCACATCATCATGAGCATTACATAAGAAGTAGCTAAATTCAACGGGGAGCGATTCCATACATGGCAAACAAAAACCATGTATTTACTCCATCAGGAAGAATCTATGGGGGCTAGTTGAGGGAAGAGATGAATGTCTAGAGGAGAATGGGGAGAATGAGTGGAAGAGCAGAAATGAGAAAGCATTAGGACTCATTGCACTTAGCTTAAATGATGAATGTCTAGAGGAGAATGGGGAGAATGAGTGGAAGAGCAGAAATGAGAAAGCATTAGGACTCATTGCACTTAGCTTAAATGATAAAAGCATTCATCACCACATTGCAAGGATACAACATGCTAAAGATGCATGGGATGAACTTAACAAATTATTTGGCACTCAAGCAAAGAATTCAAAGATAAATCTGCTAATGCAATTCTACAAACTTGACATGAAGGAAAGTGGACCTCTAACCACACACGAACAAATACAAAAGCATCAAACAACAACTTGCAGCCATTGGGAAGAAAGTAGAAGATAACGAGGCACTAGTAGTGCTTCTAAAGAGTGTGGACAAGGGAGAGTATGAGAACATTTTGGCAACCTTAAAGAATATACCAAATTTGAAGTTGCATGAGATAGAAGGAGCTCTACTAGAGCAAGAGAACAAGGTCAAAGAGAAGAAAGTAGAAGATAACGAGGCACTAGTAGTGCTTCTAAAGAGTGTGGACAAGGGAGAGTATGAGAACATTTTGGCAACCTTAAAGAATATACCAAATTTGAAGTTGCATGAGATAGAAGGAGCTCTACTAGAGCAAGAGAACAAGGTCAAAGAGAAGAAAGGATTGTACCCAACAACTAGAGAGGAGAAAGCACTCTACACCCGAGGAGGCCTTGCACGAGGATGAGGAAGAGGAAGAGGCAGAGGAGGAGGAGGAGGAAGGACCTTCACTTACCACAACTGTGGAAAGACATGACACATGGCTAGAGACTGCTACAGCAAACCAAATGAAGAAGGATCGGCATCGGTAAACTTCATGGGGAGACTCCTAAGGTAGAGGAGTCAGAATATCTTCTTTGAGAGAGAAAGAGAGAAATCCCACAACCCAATGTAACCTACCCCAATAGAGTAAAACCACCTCTGAGCCACCGAAATGATGTAGGCCATGTGGTAGATGTATGTGTGAGCACTTTAGTCAAAGTTACGGGCACTTATAGTAGCCTTGGACAAATAGAGTAAGTATCAAGGACTATATGAGTTAGGGACTTGAGGCACTGGTCGTCGCAGGCTTCCAAGTAAGAGGGAAACTTGGTATAGGGTCCAGGTGTGCTAGAATTATTCACTTAAGGGGAGGTGTTGAAATATGCAAGTGAATGGGTGTGTGCAGGAACAAGCCCTTAGCTGAAGATTGTAACAGGGAGTCCGTAAAATTGAGTGGGTAGCAGTGAAAAGGTGACAAGAATCTGCTGAATGAGAGAATCAAGGGTAGCATGAGTGAATATAGGGGTGTGGAAAGATTCTAGGAAAAGGTATCCCCACATGTAGGGGAGGTGGCACAAATCAAGGAGAAATCAGGGGAGTGGGTTCTTGGTACTTGTGGATGTAAAAGCTATAAATTGAGACATTGGCCTAATGAGAATATGCTAGTTTTTGAGTATCCATGCCTACATTATACTATTAGATTAATTATATACTAATCTTACTTTAATCACTCTCTAATTGCTTGCTAATCATGTTGATTCTTACATTTGATCCATGCCTACATTATACTATTAGATTAATTATGTACTAATCTTGCTTTAATCACTCTATTGCTTTGCTAATCATGTTGATTCTTACATTTGATCCACCATAGCCCTTCACATTGTTGCAAATTCAACTACAAATGTAGAGGTAAGCTCCAAATCACTTTGTAAATCACCATTGCCCACCAAGACTTGTTTTAGTAGAGTACACCACCCTAAACCCTCCTTTATTTTGTTTGTGATTGCCTCATCAAGTATTATCATTAAATACAAAGGGAGGCCAGTAACGTGTGGAGGTCAAGCAGAAGACCATAGATGGTGCACAAGCATGGAAAGGTCTCACAACCTTTCCACTTCCTGGTAATGATTATGCTATTTCTCAAGTGAAGGCCAAAGTGGTGGGCTTAGTTACGATATGGTGAGCCCATGGTTTTATTAATGAATCCTTTGAGCGTGTCTTGCTAGAGGAAGTGCAAAAGGGTATGAACACCGGTTTGTTTACTTTGTGCCTACACCGTGGAGGACAAGCGAGGCCCATAGTAGTAAAGATGATGGTTTTCACAATTTTGTATTTGGAAGTTGTACGTGAATGAACTTGGTTTTATTTTAAGTTTGAAGCAATAACCTCAATGTAGAGAATGTGATGTTGTCATGTTTTTTTTTTCACTCCCTCTGGCACTCTATTGCTCTCTCCCTCTCAAATAATTATGTTATGTTACTATCTCCAACTATCTTCGCCCCTCTCTCTTCATGGAGGGGAGAGGGAATCTTTATGGAATCTGCTCCATCAATTCCTAAAAAACGCTCGTAAAAAAAAATTCCCCGTCCAAATAGTCTTAGCCAATGATAGAGTGTACTCGTGGTTGCTTTTGGTCTCTGGCAATCACAACTTCTTAACTAACGCGTAGTTAAGGAAGTTGTGAGTGGCTCCATCATCAATCATAATAGTGACTTTATGGCCACCTAGCTTGCCATACAAGCAGACCAAATCATGTGGTCCCACTGATGGGCTACCACATTGCTTGGGTAATGTAGCAAGTGTGGGTACTATCCGTCTGCTTGATAGTTACCTCTCTGAACTCTATGGAACTAAGAGGTAACCGTTGGATAGTATGTAAGTGCGAAGAGGACATACCCTTGGAAAGCATTTGAAAAGTAGTTTATAAATCTACCACCTTTGACAAATTTAGAGTTGATATGCCCAACTTATGCCTTTCCCCCACTAAAGTTAGATTCCAATGATTGTGATGTTGGAATCTACATTTTAATGGAGAATGGCATAACCTGAGTATATCAACTCCTAATACACACACACACACACACACACACACACACACACATGCACATATGCATGCACGCACACACATAGTCCTATTAGATCTTACTTTTTAACACCCTTCCATAAGGAAATGGTAGGGCTCTCTCATGATCCCCATTACAATATAACAAGGCTCCAAATAACAGTGTGAACTCTACATGCCACTCCCAAAAATGGTGAGCCCATGTTACTCCTCTCATCATGCTAAATTCCTAACAAATTAGTCACTCCTTCAGTAAGGTGAACATTTACCACCTTCTTATATGCCTCACTTGGGCAACATAATACACACAGTTCCTTTTACATGTTCTGTAACCTAGACACAATCCACACAATTCCTTTTACATGTTCCATAACCTAGACACAATTCAGCACACATAACTTGTGGCACTCATGGACACTTTGCTCCTCATCATGGGAAAAATGTAACATGGCCTTAACATGTCCCATCATAATTTCATTTTGACGTGCATTGTGGTTCTCCAAGGACACTCAAACACACAAGTACATCAACCTTTCCTTAACAAAACTTGTGTAAGATGTTATGATGTCAATATAAAAAAAACCCATGTGAATAAGGCCCTGTAGGCCACCTCTTATTTAAAAAATTCATTAAGGCTCTTTTATAATGCTAATAAAACACAACCCTAAAGGGCCTTAGGGTAATAAAACCTATCTTATCTCTCCTAATCATTGAGCTACTGCAATGGAGGTGTTAAGAGAGAAATCCCTGGGAGGGATGATGAGGTTGCTACACCTGAAGACAACCATTTTCTTTGATGGATTTTTTTGAGCTTGGGGAAGTTACATAATAGTTTATGGCACCTAAAGTCACAACAATTGGGACTCTATGATTGACAGTGGATATTGATTTGCTGAGGTATAGAAGCTCTTAAATGAGATAGCTCATGCAAACTTGCACTATGGTTAGTAACAAATGCTCTAGGGTATTTTGATTAGTACTCTTGTGTATTAAAACCAGAGATTATTCACATCTATTACAAATTTCTCTCTCTCTCTCTCTCTCTCTCTCTCTCTCTCTCTCTCTCTCTCTCTCTCTCTCTCTCTCTCTCTCTCTCTCTCTCTCTCTCTCTCTCTCTCTCTCTCTCTCTCACACACACACACACACACACACACTAGTCAAAAGGAATCTCTAACAAGAATGGATTAATCCTTATCATATTTTGGACTCCTAAACCCACCACTAATCTCCTTATATTTAGTAATCTAAATATAAACAATTCAACACCATCTTTAAATTCATGGTGGGTCAATCACTAGCCTTAAATCCATTATAAATCATAGTAAAGATGAATGAAATATTAAGGGTAATCATTTAACTAACAAGATAAACTGAAATCAAATAATCATATTACTAATCAATAGTAAATTTTCAATAAGAGGCTTTGGCAAGATAATCTTAAAGCATAAACATACATTTCATTGCTAATTACTCTCTTAATCCGCATACAAGGATATTTTTATATAGCTATAGAGGGAAGCAACCCATGTATCACTAGAAAGTGACACCTAGTATGCTACCCATACAACCACTAAGCATCCACATCGACAAATCCTCATCCATAAATTTTTAACTTCTAGATGCTTTCCACAACATTTTAACTTCTAGACTCTTCATTAATAATCTACATTTCACCAAAAAATCAGCATTTGGACCATATAAATGTGGAGATGTCTTACCTCCCCTTGATCACATATTGATGATAGCTTAACCATATGAATGTGGAGGTCTCTTGCCTCCCCTTGATCACATATTGAGGAGATCTGTTTGTCTCACATACCTTTAAACTCACAAATGCTTCCATTGGAGCTTATTTCTCAATAAGAGGGAAGAAAATCTCCTATTGGCGCTTATGTCTCAACAAGAGGGAAGCTCTAGGTCTTTAAAAAAGTTCTATTCTATCTTTCCTAGTTGTTTACAAATATTCAATCTCATAGCCACAAAACCTACAAAGTAAGAAGACCTCAATAGAAAGTTTGAGGACTTACAAACTCCATAGAACGTGAAATTTAGTACATAAGCATACCAAATAGAGAGTAATGAGAATTTTTATAAAAAAATCAAATAAGGATATTAGTCCTTAATGTAAGCATAAGCATGAAAAAGTCAACTAAAATGTAAAGAAAATAGTTTTATACAAAAGTAAGTGGATAACTTGAGTGTCCTTTACATGCGAGCTTCTTGAACAATTTTTGTTGATATTTTTCAAGGGAAAGATGAAAAGTCTTGGAAGTACCTCCTGGACAATAATTATATGTGAAATACATTTCCAAAATACAAGAGAAAGATTAGAAGGTTTTTGATGTAGCCACCACTTACTTGGATATAGTATGGCATGGTCCAACCTTTAACTATTGCAATATCTAAGAGTTCTTCCTATTCAAGAGAGTAAAATTCAACAAGGGATACTTTTGGCACATAATCACATTAGTATTATGCAAAAGCATTAGCTATAACATGAATGCTCAAATCATGGTTTCTTGGATACAAAATAGAGAGAGCAAATTCCTCTTGATACTTGGTAAATAGAGGACATCCAAAATCTCCTTAGTATCACCATTTCTTGACACAAAAGAAATAGAACTATGCCTTTAATTGACATTTGGCATCATTCTTTATTGCTACTACCAAGATGATATCTCGTACTGGTTGTAGACATGAATAACAATCCTTCTGGTCAAGATGATCCACTATCGATGATCCACAAACCATCAAGAGATTAAGGATAATTTACATTTGTATAAATCTCTCTAATTACTATAAAGAGCTCCAAGTCTAGTTTAACAATGTTGCATCTACATAAATCTCTCTAATTCCTATAAAGACCTTCAACTCTAGTTTAACAATGTTACCGACTCCTTTTTGGTGGGATTCGATGTGTGATAATGACACACAGAGAATATGTATCCCTTCTTCTCCATGCCAAAACAAGAGCTAGATTTGGCAAAATTGTTTACCTTGGATCTACAAGATTTTGAAGTTACCTCTGGTCTCCTATCAAGCCCAATAGCATCTCTCACAACTTGTAAGAGGAAAAAAATTACCTAAACGTATAGTGCTCATTCAACTTACCATCACCAATGGGGGTATATATGAGCCCTTGCGATTGTGTTATTTACATGTTGAGCCATTCCTCCAAATCTTCTACCATGAAGCCACTTGCAAACATGTCTTATCTAGAGCATGTGCTTTAACACCATATAATGAAATATGACATATGTGTTAATTCAAATAGTAGGTAAAGACACTTAAAGCATGAGCGGTAAAGAACAATACTTAATGACTATTGCAAACTAAATTATGAATTGATGGCATCTGTCCACCCCCATACATTATGGCAAGAGCATTGATTGTGATCTAGGTAGGCTCTAAGACAGAGTATTCCATGCACTAGCAAGAAGACAACACATTGAAGCTAGACCTCATTGACGATCTTAATATATGGTAGAGGAGGCTACCAAACTTGTCTATATATAGTACCTAAGGTTGGTTGTATCATAAGTTGGCCAAGGTCTACCACGCTTCAACTGGTTCAAATGGACCAAACTGACCACATCAAAACTGACTAGGTTAATATTAGACTGAACAGACCGTAGATCTCGACACAACTTCCAAGTGCATCCAAGGTCATCTGGGCACCCATTTGGGCCATGCAACTAGGCATCCTTTTAAAGATCTCCTTCTACCCCTTAAGTGCAGTCTATCAGCCCACACTCTCATTCATCTTACTTGGCATGGTGCCAAGTAGACTTGGCATGGTTCCAAGTCTACATCATTTGTCTCCTAGCCACCATCGACCACCTATGGCTAACCCCAATGTCTAACTTGGGAATTTGGGTGTTCGGGAATGCTCAACACAAAGATGCTTTGTCTCATATAGGGGGCCTTACACTATAGAATAACCCGTTACCCAAGCATTAACAATGACAAGGGTTGAGCATTGATTTCCAATCTTGAGAATGAGAGCTTTTTATAATGAAAAAATAGTTGTATGATATTAAAGGGAACATGATCTTTGACAATAGTTGTATAAGAAATTTGAAATTGTGGAATGGAGGTAATTAAATCTTGAGAATGAGAGATTTTTATAATGAAAAAATAATAAGGCTAATTACTTTGTATACATCCATAATAATAAGGCTAATTACTTTGCATATATCTAGAGATGACTATATGCTACTAAACCTGTAAATGGTTTGAGAGAATGTAATAACATTGGATATTATTTTCTATTGAAAATGAGACATTTCATTGTAAAAATGATGAAACCTTGTATGCTTTCTATACATTTAGAGGGGATTCTACATAGAACATGTTTAAAATTTGCATAGAGCATTTAGGAAATTTGCATAAAATGTTGAAACCTTTTATGTTTTCTATACTTTACGAGGGGATTCTACATAGAACATGTTCAAAATTTACGTGAAAATTTAGGAAACCTTGTATGCTTTCTATGCATTTAGCGGAGATTCTACATAGAACATGATCAAAATTTGCAAATCAAGTCAAAAACCACTAAAGAATAGTCATGATCGAGTGGGCTTTTGAGTGTTAATTATTTTCAATTCAAAAGGGTTCATCCTATATTGTGATGAGTGGTTATGTGGCTCAAGCACATGCACAAATATTAGGTATGATTTATTTGTTTGTAGGTCAATCTCATGACTAGCACATACTCAGCACACATAGAAGTAAGGTGTTCAATCTAGACAAAGTTTTTTCTCTGTATGGAAATAAGAAACTAATTAATGTTTTCATCTTAGTTGGTACAATATGTGGTTTGGATTATTTTTTAGAAGTGCTCCTGTGCAAATGAATGAAAAACAATGATGGTTCAAGTCATGACAAGAGGAAAATTCACTTGTATTGTTTTATGACATAGTTGATATTGAAAGTTTGATTCCTTTTATCTTCTAGTTGAATAGGCAATACATTTTAAATTCTAGAGATAAAGAAGAGGAAATATCCTATGGGTGGTCATGTCATATGTGAAATAAGGAGACTTCAAAGTGGTGTGCTTATACGTGAAAAAAGATGAAGATGGAGAAGGGAATATATTTCATCTAGGCTCCACAATAGTGGGCCATTAGGGAAAATGTGGACTCATTTTTGGGCTCTCTAAGAAATGCCAAGTCATCATTCTATTATGAAAAGGGGGATCATGGATAACTCTATCCATAGTACCTCAAAACTATATCATGTAAGATATCATCGGAAAGATCTTGATGAGAGGATTCTAACACACCAACCTCTGACAAATTTGGAGTTTTTATGCTCAAGTTATGGCCTCCCCACCAAAAAAGTTACCTCAAAAGTTTCGTACGGAAGCCTCGCCCTCATTGATCGTTATGGAATATTCCCTAGAATCTCAAAGAGCTTAAAAGGCCCAAAAGTGAGTCCAAATTTTCCCTAATGCAAATAAGATGTATGTTATGTTTTACCTTTAATGTAGAGTTTGGTCTAAGACTTTTGACAACATCTTACTAGGTTATTGCACATGCTCATGCACATGTTCTTACGAAAGTGAATAGCTTATGGTTTTTAAGTTTGAAGCCATTATAATCCATTGGTGCTCTACACGACTTAATGGTCCAAAATATGCCTCCACCTTCCCAATATACGCTCCATCTTTTCTTGCCCACTTCTACACCTTCGTCCATCCTCAAATGCCATGTGCTTGACAACAAAGGCATGTTCTACTTGGTCAATTGTACTAAGTGAATGTTTGACCCACTTGGGTGCTAAATAATTGGGCACTTAAAATATATTAGTGGCTCTCATGCGCCCACCACACAGACACTTTTTTTTTGGGGGGGAGAGAGAGAGAGAGAGAGAGAGAGAGAGAGAGAGAGAGAGAGAGAGCAATGTGGAGAACATTTTGTTGTGAGCAAGCAAGAAGGGGAAGCAAGAGGAGGATGGTGGGTTTAGAAAGGATCGTCTTAAAGTTAGGCTAGCCTCCTATAAGAAGAAGAGGCCTAGCATGTTGTTAGGTGGAAGAAGCAAAGGGGATAAAAGCTAATGTGGTTGTCCACAATCGTCTACATGGTTTAGTAGTTTTATAGGTGCCCAATTGTTGTGAGACAATTTAAAAGGGTGGGAGTGAGTTTGAAAAAGATTTCATTGAATGGAATATATGGGGGAAAAGAGCAAGTAAAGGATAGCTCAAGCATTAAGTTCATGTTAGAGTGCATACCTTGTAAAGGGGAATGATGAATGGTAGGGATAGTTATGTGAGAATTTAGAAGGGTGGGAGTGAGCTTGAAAAAGATTTCATTGAATGGAATATATGGGGGAAAAGAGCAAGTAAAGGATAGCTCAAGCATTAAGTTCATGTTAGAGTGCATACCTTGTAAAGGGGAATGATGAATGGTAGGGATAGTTATGTGAGAATTGGAGGATGCTTGAAACACCTAGCCCTTTTGCTTGCGCTCATGTGCATGCATGTGTATCTCCTTTTTCATGATTGCTTATAGTGTTTTACGAAGCACTATTTTCTATGGGTGGGTCTCTGTTTCGTCATACTTGGTTCCTCATACTTTGCTCAAAATCCCATAGTACCTTAGTACTTACTACTCTCTCTCTCTCTCTCTCTCTCTCTCTCTCATAAGGGGGTCCTTCAATGAATCCCAAATTTTTTATTTAGAAATAAGGGGTATTTGTATAGTGTTAGACACACACACACACACACATAGAGAGAGAGAGAGAGAGAGAGAGAGAGAGAAAAGAGAATCTTTCAATGAATCCCAAATTTTTTGATTAGAAAGACGGGGTGCGTGTGCGTGTGAACACAAATTAGTAGACTTTTTTTTTTGGAACAATAATTATATATATAATTAGGAGGACTTCTATAATTATTTATAGCGAAAAACGGTTCAAATGGTACATTAGCGAATGAAGGATTGGGCACATATAAAGCGACCGTGTGCTCACGCTTAGTCACACTTTGGAGCACCGTCGTTTCCGAGAGTTCTCGTTTCCTTTTGATGTTAGGAAGCAGAGGGTCCTGCAAGGGAGATGGACGACAGCGCTGCCACAGCTCTGCAGGTGTCGTCGACGGAAGTTCTGGGTGTGGCAGAGGAGTCAGTGACTAGCGTCCCCTTACCTGGCGAGCATGTTGCCGTCGATCCTCCCCCCCCTCCGCCTCTTCTCCCGGCTGCGCCCGCACCTGCCCTGTCGAAGCGCAGATGGAGCCCCTGCACCTGGCGCTACGCCATCGAAGAGCTGCAGCCGGAGCTCGGATCTAGGCCCCGCCACAGCAACGCCAACGTGAACGCCAACGCCAACGGCTACTCTGTGACCGCGGCCGGCACTCGCGAGCAGCAGCAGAGCCGGCGGAAGGCGGCGTCACCGGCAGGAGAGAACGGGGGGTTTGATCAGATCCCAACCCGCCATAGCCCCAGCAGGGCTCGCTACTGCTACTACAAGTCATGGGAGGACGAAGAAGACGCCTACAGGAGGACGCTGCATAGGCGGAGGGAAGCAGAGGAGGGCATGAGCAGGAAGAAGAAGCAGCAACAGCAGAAGCTGGAAGTCCGCTCCGCCAAGCGGAGGTGCAGCCCCTCCAGGGTCACGGAGATGCAGGAGGAAGTCGGGCACGTGTGGACGCCAGGCAAGCTGTCCGGACACCAGAAGGGCCGGAAGCGAGAGCTGACGCCCTCGGAGCTCTATTTCTGCGAGATTTGTGCAGCCAAGGCAGTCGCCCACACCACCACCAATGACCACGAGGTAGGCGCTCATAGTTTGTAGATGGTAGATTACCACTCAGGGGAAAGGCTCCACCACCCTTAGCAAAACGTTGGGCCTTTGGTCTCCCTTTTATATTGCTATGCTTTCTATAAGTTTCTTGCAATTCAAAACATTTCTGGTTTTCTTCTTGTAAGAGAGAGAGAGAGAGAGAGAAAAAACTAGGGCCACCATGTATGTCTACCTTCACCCTCAATATATAGTCAAAAGCAATCATAGTGCTAAAGTTCACTATGCTTGACCGACCTTATAAGGACCACGAGTCCCGTAAAGTTGTTTGTTTCTAAGTATCTTCGGCCAATCCTTATAAGGACCATGTGGATATTAGACTACCAAGGTATTAGATGTTGTGATATCCTTTTCCTTAAGTAAGAATCTCTAAGTTGGTGTGTGTGCGTGCTTGTGTTTTGTGTGTGTGTGTGAGTGAGTGAGTGAGTGAGAGAGAGAGAGAGAGAGAGGGCCAAAATGTCTTATGAATGCAAAAAAAGGTACTGCATGGATACATTTTGTACACATCTTTCTAAATGTGTGAGTGAGTGAGAGGGAGAGGGAGAGAGAGGGCCAAAATGTCTTATGAATGCAAAAAAGGTACTGCATGGATACATTTTGTACACATCTTTCTAAATGTTGTTTAAACAAAGAAATGAGTTGATAAATGTGATGTGCTTGTTTCAAGCCTTGAACTTAGCAAGAAGATAAGTATTGAAAAATGTTGGTAAGAGGAGAGTGCATCTTAAGTTAGTGTGCATGTTGGTCCTTTGCATGTGGATAGGAGTTTAAGGGCACCTTGGTCCTTTGTATGCATTAAGTACACAAACTCCTCATGCTAACTCTCATCCAAATACAATCATAAAAGACATGCATGGCATTTCATTGTATATATACAAATTATCATGCCTACAAGCATGCCTTCACCAAGTTATGTGAAGTCACGAGTTAGCCTTGAATTATTCTAAAATATTATATTTGTGTACGTTAGTTATAAGGGCGTGATGTCTACAATAACATTTGTGGCAATTGTACATTAGAAGTGCAAGCATTTTTTATTTGTTTACGACATGTGTTTCTACAATTTTAGGAAATCCTAGTGTGTTGCATGAAAGGTATTTGTCTTTTTCAAGGATATTTCACTTGTGGGGGGTGTAAAACCAATTAAGGTGTACCCCCAAAAAAACATTTCTTTCCCTCTAACGGTTATTCTTCATTAAGAATAGGAGTCTTGCTTTATCTTGCAAATTTAGTATATATGATTGGAAAATGAGGCTACATATGGTTGGAAAATGAAGCTACATATGGAATATACAATCTCATTAGTTGCTACACACACACACACACACACACACACACACACACACACACACAGAGCCAAACTAACAACAGCGAGGATTCTTCTTGTATTCAAACAAAGTGGAAGTGTGAATTGCGGTGGAGAAGTACAATGCGAGTGGTGGTTTTTCCTCCTAGACCATGATAGATTTTTTTAAAAGAAAGATTGTTTTTGTATATTTATATGGTGAGCCTCAAATCTTGCACCTACACATTACTAGGCCAATGTGTTACCAAATCCATGGTAGACTATGAGAGCTTCTCATCATATAATTGCAAATAATTTGATTTTAATTTGATAAACAAGTAGGAACCATATAAGAATGGTCCTTTTAATTGCGTATGGAAGATTTTTATATTGTCAAGTGGACTAATGTTGAAAATTTTATGTGCATATGTATGCATGCAAAATACTGGGTAGAAATTGAGATTGTGAACTTCAACATGCAACTACAATATGTGCATGATGTTATAAGCAAACAAACAATACTCTTTGGAAGAATTGTAATTATCAAAATATATTTGTTGTACTAAACTTAGTAACTAAATAACCACTAACTAAAGATAGGTGACTTAAGTGTCGCACATTGAACTCCATCTACGAAGATAAAAATAACGGTGATGCTTTAAGAGATCATAGTTGAAACAAAGTGCGTTTTTGGTGGCACGTTGTATGTTGATTTTGAGTTTTCTTTATTTGTGATATTTTATGTTACCTTCATATAAGCTTTTTATGCAAAGAGCTCTTCTTATGCATAGAGCTCTCATTTGCATAGTGTACGAGCTCACATGCATAAGAGCTCTCACATTTCTTGACCTCTTATGAATAAGAGATTTCACATGCATAAGAGTGTGCAAATAATATTCTCTCATTTTGTTGTAGGTCATCACTGTTCATCATTGTTCCCTACTAGCTCTCCATTCTCTTGCGATAAGCTTTTGAGCCAACTCTCTTTTTTTCACCTCACCCTAGGTGCTATGGGAGTTCTCTCTTTTATTTTCACATGCATGAAGTTATCATAAGCTATCATATGCATAGAGTTCTGCATTGAGCTCTCACATGCATAGAGTATAAGAGCTTTATGCATGAGAGCTCGATGCAAATGAGATTTCATAATGCATAAGAGCTCTATGTAGGAGAGCTCTCACAATGTATAAGATCTCTATTTATGCACGGGAGCTCTATGCATAAAATCTCACATTTCTTGAGAGATCTTAAGCATAAGAGTTGTCACATGCATAAGAGCTCCTATGCATGTGAGCTCTTCATGCATAGAGCTCTCGTTTGCATAGAATGTAAGAGCTCTACACATAAGAGCTCTATTTATGCATATGAGCTCTTTACGAATAGAGCTCTCGTTTGCATAGAGTGTAAGAGCTCACATGCATAAGAGCTCTCACATTTCTTGAGAGTTTTTATGTACGTGAGCTCTTTACGCATAAGAGCTCCTATGCATGTGAGCTCTTCATGCATAGAGCTCTCGTTTGCATAGAATGTAAGAGCTCTACACATAAGAGCTCTATTTATGCATATGAGCTCTTTACGCATAGAGCTCTCGTTTGCATAGAGTGTAAGAGCTCACATGCATAAGAGCTCTCACATTTCTTGAGAGTTTTTATGTATGTGAGCTCTTTACGCATAAGAGCTCTTTGTGCATAAGAGCTCTTGAGAGCTCTTATGCACAAGAGCTCTTGAGAGCTCTTAAGAGCTCTTATGCATGTGAGCTCTTTACGCATAAGAGCTCTCATTCGTATGGAGTGTAAAATCTCTATGCATAAGAGTTGTATTTATGCATATGAGCTCTTGTGCATAAGAGCTCTTGAGAGCTCTTAAGAGCTCTTATGCATGTGAGCTCTTTACGCATAAGAGCTCTCATTCGTATGGAGTGTAAAATCTCTATGCATAAGAGTTGTATTTATGCATATGAGCTCTTATGTATGTGAGCTCTTTATGCATAGAGCACTTCTTATGCATAGAGATCGTCTTATACTAGAGATCTTATGCATATAGCTCTTCTTATAGTAGCAAAGCTCTTATGCATATGAGCTCTACTATAAGAGATCTTATTCCATATAGAGCTCTTCTTATATGAGAGCTCTTATGCGTGTGAGCCCTATTATAAGAGCATGCATTAACACCCCTAAAAAGTATGCAAACTCTCTTGTTTTGTTCTCTTTGGTTCTTTAGGTCCCATCGTGCTTCTTGTAGGTTACTTCTTGGCTATGGGAGAAGCCCAGTTGCACTATTGAGAAAACATCATCGCTGCAGACATTTATTTTTACATCGACGTTGAGCTTCCATCCGTCGGTTCTCATTGGATTTTTGTTGTTGCCGTTCCGTCGTGTTTTTGTCCATTCATTTTCGTTCATGCTGCTCACTTAAAGGTTCTTAGAGGGAGTTCCTACGCGGTGTATCTCGACAAAAATATTTCCTTCCAATGGTCTGTTTCTTGAAGCACTTGGCACGATCTTTGAAGTTGTAGCTCCACATGATTTTCACATTCATCGGCTTCAACAACCTAATGACAAAGGGGATCGCTTATCCCTTCTCCTTTTATTTTCTGTCATTTGGTACTTCTTGCATATTATTAGTTAAAAATGGAATCCAATCACTTTGCTCCACAATCACGGAAGTATGTCCCTCTTTGCCAATAAATGCATGATTTCCAGGAGAAAATGAATTTATTTTATGAATGATATCCACACAATGATAACACCTATAGAACCTCAGTTACGCCAACTTCGAATGCCCATCCCGAATGCCCATCCCTTGGGTAATCGTAAGGGTACACTAGAAAAGATATTAAAGCCAAAACTTACATTAAAGGAATTGAAACCATCAAAGTACACTAGCATTTTACCTTCTCGTTGTTGATGTAGTAGATTAGTGGCTTTCTAAGTGGGAACATGCTTTACTTTTTATGCAATGTGGCAGTGGAGAAAAATTCAAAAGGGAAAGGCAATTCCGAATACTTGGGACGAATTCAAGGATATGTTCGTTCACAATTTTGTGCCACCAGATGAGCAAAGTAGAGCCTTTGATACTTGGTTTTTAATCTCTCAAAAGAATCAGGAGAATGTAGACAAGTATTAAGAGGTGCTTATGAAAATTCTATAAATTTTACCAAATTTCTTACATGTTCATAAATTCACCCTGGGGTTAAATGATAAACTTCAACCATTAGTGCACCATGAGAAGTGTCAAACCTTATCCAGAGCTATAGAAATGGCTTTAGTTTATGAAGATGGTTGAAAGGGTCAAAATCAAGCAATGGGTCAAGTTTCCAAGTCTCATTTTATGCGGCCTACTTTATGAAGCTTCAAGATACACTAGTGGGCAAAAGGGAAAGGCCTATATGTATACTATGCATTTCTCTACAAACTTTACTCCATTTGAATTGAATTATGGGTATAATCCATTGATGTCAAGTACAGTTGGATTACCTCAGAAGACACCTAGTGGAGCTGAATTTCTATCTCAGATGCTATTGAATTTAGCTAGAGTTTGAGATTATATCCGTCTACAAATCGAGCGGTTAAGTATGCTAATCCCAAGCGAATAGCTCGTTCTTTTAAAGTGGGAGAGAAAGTGTTTCTACTTGCTTCTCGAAGGATTGGGAAGCTTTGTGCAAGTAAATCTACTAAGTTGTGGCCTAAATATTGTGGGCTAGGGACAATTTTGAAACGAGTTGGAGATTTGGCTTATAAATTAGACTTACTCTACAAGACTGTCATAACCTTCATGTAAGTCGATTAAAGCGTTATCTTCATGGATGATGATAATTTAGTTGATGGTATGATTGCTTTGTAGGACCTTGATCAAGAAGATCATAGACCAGAACAAATCCTAGAACAAAGAGAAATATGAGTACGAAATCATACTCTTTGAGAGTTCCTTTTGTAAAATGGAAAGGACATCCCTTGACAGATGCAACTTGGGAAACGGAGTTTCAGTTTCGTAAATGTTATCCACATTTTGTCATTGAGGACCATAATAGGGGAAAAGAATGTTACGACCCTTACATGTGGCAACACGTGGGACTTACACTTAGCAACACGTGGGATGCATACACACTGATTCATGAGATTCACACACTAGTAATGCGTGGTACATCTGGGCATTACATGGGAAAACCAAAGGTAGCATACTAATGCACATCACCGCTTATATTAATAAGTGTGAACAGATAATATTCGTGGGTTACAGTTATAAGCCAAAGACCCAATGATGTGTAGCATGGGGGTACCAACGGGTACACAAGGGGTGCATATGGTGCGTGACCGGTAAGTTACACACTAGACACCCGGGGGGGTCACTAGTACATATAATGGTTGGGTGGTTAAACATGGTATGCCAAGCTAGGTATATTTTTGCTATTCTTGAGTTCTTCTTCTTCTTTCTGACATTTTTTGCATGATGCTTGAATCAAAGATCTAGAGCGTCTTGCATGGAAGCCTGACATCTCACATGCATTGAGCTGTTATGCATGTTAAAGCTCTCTATGTATAGAGATCTCACATAAATGATCTCAATGCGTAAGAGCTCTCACATGTATGATCTCAATGCATGGAGCTCTCAATGCATGAGAGGATACTATTATCCATAGTTCATAACATGGTTTTAATTAAAATTTATCTATATAGAAAATGTGGTCATGGGACCAACAAGAAAGTGACATTAGTGGTGGAACACACCATGAGATGAGTTAACATTAGTAATGACTCAAGCATAGCCGCTCTCTAAGCCCTCATCAATCAGCCATATGGTTCTGGCGATGGAGTCACAACTACCTCCCACATTCTATATGCTCACAAATTTGTATCAAAAAGTCATGGTGGTTCCAATTGGGAGGATGACATAGAGCCCTCCGTAGATGCAAGTGGGGTGCCAACCCACAAGCCATCAAATCTTTCTTATAGAGTTGATACAGATGGCAGTGTTTTTTTAAGGATGTCAAGGGAAAGCATGTAATGTCAATGCATTCCATTAACCTTGACTAAGACAAAGCAAGCAATACATATGTGAGTGCTTGAAATTGAAATTTCATGTGCCTTGTCCATAGAATTTAAAGATGGACTAATGAAGAGACAGATGAAGCTAGCTTTATCTAATTAAAAGGAGGACCTGCTTGAAAGCTAGCTTTATCCAATAAAAGGGTGAACATAAGGAAGCTAGATACTAAAGATAAATCCTCTAATTAAAGAATGGCATATTGCAAAGAGGTATCTAGAATAGAAAGAGGCTATTGAAGCTAGATAATAAAGAAAAACCATCTAATTACTCAAGAAAAGAATGGAAGATTGCAAAGCAGTATCTAGAATAAGAGAGAATCTCAATAAATATCACCAGAAAGGAGTAGCAAAAATGTCACTCATCTTCGAAAGCATGGCACTTCTCATTTAGAATCTGGAGAGGAGGCTCATATAAGAGCATGCTTTGGGATCAAGAAGGAAGTCTCACACATGAGAGCACACTTTGTAAGCTCCCAACACTTTCCTTTTTTCCATCGTCTATATAATTATGTATTTTATCTAAATAATTAATTTAAGACTTTTAATCTTCATAGATAGAGGAACAAAGGAGGAATATGAGTACTACTATAGCTAGAATCTCATGGAGTAGAGTTTAATTGGAAAATTTTACTAATGGGCGCTAATGTAAGTGTGTCTCCATGTTTTTTTAAAGCATTCTTGACTCTACTTAATTTTTGAGTCATAATAATTGTGCTCACTTTGTTTTGCACGGTGTATGTATGATGAGGAGGAGAAGGAGCCAAGTGAGGATGAGATTGTTACTAATGATCATGAACGATGATGAATCTGATGATTGATCTAGTGTCTACATGTTGTTTGTTTGCTCATTTTGTAAGTCCATTTTGAGCTAATATATTTCTCAGAGTCTCAAATTATTGTAATGAGATTTTGATGCAATACATCTCTTGAAGGAATACAATTTTTTTGTTTATGCTCATGGTACTTGCAAGCATTCTTTGTAATTTAACTTTTTGTTTAATTTGAAATAATAAGTCAATATTAGGTAATTTGGGAAAAATCTCACATTAAATGGTCTATCATCTCTATCACATCTCTAGTATAAATTGGGGCATATTAGGGGAGTGTGGACTCCCCTAATTTGCCTTAAATTTCATTTTGAAATAAAAAATTTGCTATCATTTGCATTGTTACTATTTCACTACGCAACAACAATAATCATAGCAACGAGCCCCTAGTAGCAAAAATACCCCCTTTATTTGGGATTTTTTTCAATGTGGCTTTGCTATTATTAGGCCCGTCTCTTGTAGTGTTTAATCAATATCTTTTATTTTCTACATTAAAACTCATTATGTATCTATAAAAAAAGGCTCCCATTATCTGTTTTTAACTAGATTCATATTGGGATTCATCCATATCAAGGCGACTATAATCAAGTTGAGATTCTCTCCATCAACATCAAAATAAGGCCAAGCTACACCACTAGATGGTGGTATGAGGGGAATTGTTTCTATATAAGACCAATTCTATAGCCTTGGACCCTTGGAATCAAGTGTTAGAAGGTTGAATAATCATTAACATCCTCTAAAGCATACCTAAAAAATACTCGCACCTTGCACAACTCCCACAATATATATATGTATATATATATAAAAGGTCACCAATGTGTACCAAAACTTAATTATCCTTGCATTCATTCAAGGATCCACTGTAATATGTGATTCAAGGATCTACTACCTATAATATGTGATTCAAAGATCCACTATAATATGATCCAATGTAATCTTTCTTACTAGCATCCTTAAAGTTAAATGTAACCATTTCTCCTACTTTACCTTGTAGTCCTCCTCAAAACATGAACCATGACTAACTATGCAAGATCTACTTATGCATATAATCTTTCTTACTAGCATCCTTAAAGTTAAATGTAACCATTTCTCCTACTTTACCTTGTAGTCCTCCTCAAAACATGAACCATGACTAACTATGCAAGATCTCCCTAGATGATCAAGCCCAAACTATATGAATATCTCTTAAAGTAAATAAAAGAAAGACGATAGAAAGAGTGGATAACACAAACTCAAAACTTGTTTCTATAAGTTTAATCTAGTGTCAATTACCTCCGTAGGCCAGGCTGATTCTTGGCTTCAAAACACGCATGATTGGCTACATTTTATTGTCATAGTCATAGTAGCACTCTATGCAGTAGACAAGTTAATGGAGATGATTCAAGGTGGATTGGTGAAACTACTATCTCTGTTCACCTAAAAATATGTAAGTATAATATATGAGTTCAAACGAAGGGGTTTTTTAAATCAAAATTTTTGCATAAATATATTTATAGAAAGGCTTTTTTAAATCAATTTTAAAAAAAAATCATAAATTCATTTAAAAAAAAGATTCATGTTATTTATGAAAATTTCATAATAAGTAAAGGGTTTTTAAAATACCCCTTGAATGCAGGCGATACAAAGGGTTTCCTAATAATACACCCTTGAGGAAATACATAGGGTTTCCTAATAATACACCCCTGAGCAACAATAGTTTGAAGGCAAGGAGCAACTCTATAGCATGTGTGAGACGAACTCTCTATGATAACAGCAATGTGTCCACCTCCTACTGCCGCTCATGAGTACCCCCGGCTAAGCAAACCATGGCGGCGGCGGCAGCCTCTGCAGAGGAGATTTGCGCCTGCCGCCGCCATGGTTGAGCTCTCCTGGCAGCCACAGCTTCACTTCGACGTATCAGGCCGCCATGCCTCCCGAGCATACACTTCAGTACCTCGGGTCTCCATAGATCCTGGCCTTCTGTACATTAGCAGAAGCAAATTATGGGACGTTTATATACAATAACTTTGTGCACATTTGCACATATAATAATCTTGTGCAGATTTGCACATTCCATTAAGCCGATTCTCGCACACATTAAATCAAGCATATTTTTTTCGATTATTAATTCTTTAAAAATATGATAAAATATATACCTGTAACAGTACTCCCGTTTGGGAAAGCAACTATAATAACAAATCTCGTGCGACACCTAAATTGGTGATCCTCGCACCATCATCAAATCACAAATAATAATACAAAATAATATGATATAGACAAGATCCCTTATGTGTGACACACACACATTGCTCATCACCTATTTCTGTAAACATATCCCAATTAATTGCCTTGTGTACAATTAATCCCAATATGATACATTGATAGGCACAAACACAGCATATATTCACCACTTGTTTCACTATGATGAGAGTATCACATATGGACACATCATCTAGCATGGTGTGAGTTACCACTTGTTACACTCCAATGAGCACGGCACATCATTCAGTTGCATAAACCACTTGTTTCACGTCGACTGTGTGCAGTTGTCAAGCATAGTCCACTTGTTTCACGTCGACCGTGTGCAGTTGTCAAGCATAGTCCACTTGTTTCACTTGACCACAATACAATTGTCAAGCTTGATACTACTTGTTACACTTTAACAATATACACCCATCAAGCATGGTCTCAAGCTATGCCAATACCACTAGGTAATTAGTATTTAATATGGAATCACCCACGATACCAATTCACTAGGATGGCACACTAGCGTCCAGGCGTCCCCATACAACTAAAGAGTGGACATTGTGTAACATCCCTCCTGCTTGGATAAGCAATTGACCTCAAATGCGTGTTTGCTTATTGCGAGCAAAGGAGATCAATTGTCATATACTATATAAATTCAAGTATATTTCCTAATTTTTATAACAAAATTTATTGTATCAAGGACTTCTATGTGAATAAATTCTAGTGTCCCATACCACTAGAAATTATCCCACATAGATGTAGAGATAAGTATACATCGGAATCCTTCACACAGGATTAATCTTGTGTCCCATACCACAAGACTAATACATAGTGAAAAAATCATAAGGTATAATTCAAGATGGAAGGGCTAGTTCCCTCAAGAAGTTCTACTTTTGATGCATAAAAACTCTCCTTGAGTTTACCAAAAAGTGTTAAATAATCAAATGCAATAAATATGTTACCTTAAGAGTCTGAGTAGTCATCCGTGGTATTCTTCTTCTTCATCTTCATTGATCATATTGAGTCTTAATGAAATAAACTTTGACTTTCGTGGGACAATTTGATGCGATGTGTCCAATCTCGTTACATCTGTAACACTTCTTTGAATCATGTTTATTAGCCTTTTGTGAATCATCTATCTTAGTGTTAATACCTATGTTATGGTCATTAAGATATGTGTCAAAATGATTTTGGAGAGGTTTTAGGGTTTAAAGATGTTGATGCCGAGGTTTGGGGAGTCATTGTTTTCATAGAAAAATCATTTTTCTTTTCACAATTCAAGGCTAGAGAAATAGCTGAGCTAAGAGAATGTGGTCAAAACATATTTACCTCAGATCGAGTTGTAGGTTTCAAACCTGCTATGAACTTTCTTCTTTGATCCTTGGTGTGCGAACCTTCTCGATTATCTGCATTTGTAATAAAGTTTGCCAAAAATTATCCACATAAGTTGATATATTTTCTCTGTTAAGCTGTTTGAATGTAGACCATTGTTGTCGAGCCTTAGCTTTGTATTATGAAGGTAGGAAATGTTTCTTTAAGAGTTTTTGGAAATTTTTCCATGTTGAAAATATATGTTCGCCTTGTTTGATCACATTCCACCATAAGGTAACATTTTCGATCAAGTGATTACAAGCACATTTAATTTTATCCTTTTCTGAGAACTTTTCAGTAGAGAAATAATCATCTAGTTGGCTAATCCATGCAATAAGGACGAGCATCCTTCTTGCCATCACAATTTTGTGGAAAGTAAATGCCTTTCGACTGATTCGTGAGTCTTTCCTAGAATTTTGTGCACGCAAGGTAGCTTCAACAGTGCGTCTAACATGATCACTTTCCTCCTCATCTAAGTCAGAAGAATTGAAAGAATCACGTTTGCGTTTGGTATGCTTGACTTGACGCTCTAATTTGCGTCGGAGTTCTCATTCACTAGCAATTTGTTCTTGAAGTGCTAAGATTTGTTCTTGTAAGATTTGTTCTTGTACCGTGGGTGGTGTGGGTGAAGTAGCCATTGCAATTTAATAATGCAAATAAATGAAGACAGAGGACTAGCTGTTAAAGTCGTTGTCCAATAGCTCGCTAGATACCATCCTCCAGAATTTGTTTGAAGCTTGTGCTTAAGTGGTATGGCCCTTCCCTCTCCTTTTTTTTTGAAAAGCTAATTATCAAAAATAATAATAATAATATTATTATTATTTTAAACAAATGTTTACTGAAGAAAAGTAAAGATTTAAAGCTGTCTAAAAGCTTTGAGTTTATAGCTTGTAAAGCTTTCTAAATCTTTACAACTTTATAGCTTAGAAGTTTAACTGAAAAGCTTTAAAGCTTTTATACAAAAGATTTAATGTAATAAGCTTTTCAGGTAATAAGGTTTAATGCATATTTCCATAACATTCCCCCCGTTTAGCACATAGAGAGAGAGAGAGGGAATAATAAGGCTTTCATATATATATATATAAAGCTTTATTATAAAAAGCTTTGCTACGCTTTGGTCGACTCCTTCTCCTCTTCGTTGGAAAAAAAAAACCATTGCAGCGCGTGGTGTTTTTAATAAGCTTATTTAACAAAGCTTTACAAAGCTTTGTGTTATCTCTCTCTCTCTCTCTCTCTCTCTCTCTTTGGGCTTATATTAAGCTTTGGTTAACTCAACCTCCTCCATAGAGTGATCCGCGTAGCGTGCAATAGAAAATAAAAGGAATCAATTTAAAAAAAAAAGAAAATCGACACTGCCCCTCAACTGAAACTGCCGCCACCGTTGCTGTGCATTTGTCGACGGCTAGCGCAAGGGAAGAGAAGATAAATAAAATAAAATAAAATTTGGGTTTTAATTTCCCACACTGCGATTCAATGATTTGTAATTGAAGAAGAGCTAGAAACTCTCTAGACCTCCATTATAGAAATAAGAGACTTCCATTGGCTTAGCCATCTTGCTATGGCCCTCTATGCTCTTTCCCTTGTGCTGATTAGATCAGTATGGACGGATTATGAAGAGAATTAGTAAAATTGAAGGTGGTTTTGTGGTTTTACAAACCCACTAATGGTTTTTCACCTTGCTTTACCCTTTGGGTACAATAGATTGATGGGGATTTGTTATCTAGTGGTTAAAGACGAGCCTTCTTTCAACCATACATAAACATAAACTTATTCTTCTTCAATTTATATTGAAAAATTACCAAATTCACATGTTCCTTTGTCTCTTTCACCTCTTTGTCCACAAATCTTTGATCGGCTTCAAGAAGATTAAATTAAACCAAAGCTTTGATACCACTGGGACCCTTTTGTACTTTTGAAGAAATAATTTAAAAACTCACAAATTACATCAAAATTGAAACAAAGACTTGAGTTAAATTGAAAAATTAAATAACATAACATAACATAAGGTAAAAGAAATTGAATAACATCACCATCAAGATAAGATTGGGTGCAATCTCCCCTCCCTCCCCCATGCCGTGTAGCTCCACTTCCACGACATGAGTATTTAGAGAATTTTATTCATAAAAATAGCCAAAGGAGCTATTACTAGTTGAGCGTACAATTGGGTTTGCTTTTCTCACTTTTGGGGTATTGCTTTACATATATTTAACCATATGAAGTCTCCTAAGGTTTGTACACATAAAAACCTTTGCCCAAATATAATATACATGATTTGGTCTCTGTGGTGGACAATCTCCCATAGAAGCTTGAACTGCTTTTAGATGACTGAATGCGACCAAAATTTCTTTCCTTTACATTTTAATTTTAGGAGCTCTCCTTGAGCCTATGAGTGATAACATATTAGGAGAAGTGATTCTTTGTGCGAGGACCTTCTTACCATTACTCTTAAATTACATGGATGAGATCTGAATTGGAAACTAAAACAAAAGCAAGGGCTTGTGCGGAGTTCACATTAATGAAATTTCACCTCAACTAGATAAGTTATGTTGGTTACATAAGACTTACATTCAAAGTCTTACATTCAATAGTGGAAAGTCGACCTTCTCTATTCAAGCCAATTTAGTGGCCATTGGAAATTACATTGAATCCTAGCTCTAAACAAAAGAAACTCTCACATAAGAATTTTAATAAAGCTAAAAGAAAACATCAAGGGAGAAACAAAGGTAAAAGAGCTTGTTGTTGGCACAAAAGATGACAAAGAACTTAAACAAGTGTGTGAATACTTCAAGTCCTACAACATAGGGAAACATTCATTGATGGCCCAAGAAAAGATCCTAAGCTAGTATACTCTTCGAAAGGCCTCACTCCTAACCAAGAAAGGAACTTGATAACCTTCTTGCTTGAGGAGTTTGAAGAGATGTCTTTCAAGATATCTTTACATATAAGTTCAAAGACATGAAGGGAATTCCTCCCAAAGTTATGAAATATACAATCTCTATCATGGATGATGCAAGGCCACACAAAGAAAGGCCTTACCCGATCCCAAATGTGGACAAAATGGTCAGAGATGAGTGGTAAAAAATGAGCTTCAAAAGCTTCAAAATCTATGAGCTTCAAAAGCTCATAGATAAAAAGTCCACAAGATTGAACACATAGAATGGGTTTCACCCATTATTGTGATTATTCCCAAAATGAATAAAAAGGGTTAGTGTGTGTTAACCTCAAAAAGATCAAAGCCACTACTATTCATGATCACTACCCATTACCATACACACAAAACACATGTTGGAGAGAGTCACAAAAAAGAAGCTTAAAACTACTTGGATGGATTCTCTAGGTATAATTAAGTGATTATTGATCTTGCATACCAACATAAGACATTGTTTGCTACCAAGTGGAAAATATACATTTAGAGAGTTATGTCATTCACCGTAACTGGTCTAGTGCCAATTGGGTTCTCAATAAAAAGGCCACAAAGGTATGATCCACTTGCTTTACTTTCTTATACCACCTTTTAGTTCTTGGTCCACATTTAATTGGTCTTCTCCTTGACTTTGGCTCTGTTAACACCTGAATACAAAAATAATAAACGATTAGGCTCAGCCCAGTATGCCAGAGTGTTTTCGCTTCCATGGATCCCATCAAGATATGGTTGCCTGTAGGTAAGAATCATCTGTATCATCACATACTTATTCAATTTATTAATCAAATGTATAGACACACATTTATACATCAGTCCTGTTGCATCCAACCCTATATCAACAACTCTATGAAATATAATGCAATTCCTAGTATTCCGTATTTCCCAAAGTTAACAAAATCTAATTATGTTGATGAAGATAAGATCAGCATGTTCTTCATTGGATGCCCATTTCCCAAACAACCAATCCTCCCATAGTCCATACATCCCAGTACAACTACACACCCATCTGCAAATTCTAGACCAAGTACAACTAATAGCTGGACAGTCCCAAAAGGCATGTTTCCCATCTTCAAGAGCAGTTTTACATCTGGGACAACACCTCTAATAGTTGGACAGTCCCAAAAGGCATGTTTCCCATGTTCAAAAGCAGTTTTACATCTTGGACAACACCCATTAGTGAAGTTTCTCTGCATTAGTTTAACCCCCAAAGGAAGAGCTCCCACTGTATGGTCATGTGTTGAAGGCCATAACATCAAGACCATTTTTTTACGACCATTTCAAAACAAATAGGTAGCACCCAAGTCCCATAAAAATGGCAGGAGTTGTAACATCTTGAGATCATGTGGGAGATAGATTGATCGTGGGAGAGAGATTGCTCAGAGAATGTGTTGTGGTGGTGGGTATTAGGCAGTGCATGGCCTCAAAGGAAGTCTTCAACGTTCCGGACAAATGTGGAACCGTGAAGTCAAATGCGAAGAAAGCTACACCACCATCCGTGAGCTTTTCTTGCGGGCCCCGGTTTATGTAGGGGCCGATTCTAGCGCCGCCGCCGCCGCCCCCCAAGACCTCGCCGTCAAAGCGCCCCGAATTCGGACAAGACATAGACGGACGTCGGAGATGGATTTGGAGGCGGGGGACCACAGACCCGCCAACAGGACAATAATCCCGTTTCTTGCCAGCACACCTCGCTATGGTGCACCGTGCACTGCAGTCAATCAACCTGTGGAACCGTAGAATACTTGTGGTCATATATACGCCCCACTTTCACCATTTTGCCATTTCAACCTTGCTGTCGTGAAATATCGCGCCAAACATATAGTATTCAAGGACGTGTAGGGTAGGGGCTATAGTGCTCGTGAACACGCGCACCCTTGTCCGTTGTATAAAGGTGCATACGAATATACACACACGCGCACATATATATGTGTGTGTACACATATATATATATATACATATACATTTATATACACACATATATGTGTAGTGTGTGTATCCTATATGTATATATATGTATGTCTGGCTAGCATGTTTGCATGTGCGCGTGCACACACACACATATATATAGGACATGCATCTAGCTTTGTCTATGGATGGCTATGAAACGTAAGGCAATGAGCACGACTATGGCTCTTTATAATGTAACCAAAAGAGACTGACTTGTGTGTGCATGCGCACACACACAAGCATAAGCACATGCATAGAGGCACATGCATAAGCATGCAGAGAGAGAGAGAGAGAGAGAGAGAGAGAGAGAGAGAGAGAGAGGATTGGATTTTGGGATGCCTTGAACTACTTTGGTGGAAAATGAAAAAAGAGTGAGAACCATTCATTTTAAGATAAAATAAAGTTAAAGTTGAAGATGTAAGACCCTTATGTATTCAAACACCTTTTGTTTCCATGCTCATGAAAATGAATATAAAAGCTTAGGTAGAATTTGGTTTAATTTTTAAAGTTCACAAGTGTCACTTTGGTTTGTTAGTAACACTATGGGATCCCTTTGCAAGGCACTTATGGTAAGTAATATTATTTTGATCAAAGTATTCCAACCTCTAATACAACATCATGTATCTTGCATAAGTCATATTACAATTTTCCTTTCTAAAAACATATCCTTATATAGATTTTACAACAGATAAACCCAAGTCCTTTTTGGTGTGTATGTACCCTTTGAGATACCATAACTTCTTAAAAGAAAAGTTCAAACAAAAAATGTGCTTGAATGTAGAGCAATTATTAGAGTGCTTGCTAAGGGGCCCATTCTTCAATGGCATGCCTTTGTAACATTGATTACTTTTCCCCCATTCAATCCAATGCTTACTTAGTTCTGATACGAGTTATTATTACATTGCTTGCTAAGGGGCCCATTCTTCAATGGCATGCCTTGTAACATTGATTACTTTTCCCCCATTCAATCTAATGCTTACTTAGTTTTGATACCTCACTTGTACATGTTATATATATCTTTCTTCCAAAGCCAGCCTAATTCATCCCTCCAATGTCTTCTCTAATTTATGGCCAACTTGATCAAAATTAAGCTGTAAGCAATCTATGATTAAAATTGACCTTATTATTGTGTGTCTTTTCTTATATTTTTTCTCTCTTGTGATTTTCAGTCTCTTGAAGGTACATTGATCCATCCATCTTGTGTTTAGTACTTGATATCCAAAAAAATTTAATGTCATGTAGGATCATCTTTCAAGCTCTAGTAAAGTTATACTTAAACCATGCTATAAAGAATCATCTCTCAAGCTCTAGTAAATCATAATTAAACCATGTTATAAAAAACCAAAATTCTTATTCTTTATAGGGATTCACTTCAACACTATGCTAAGATCACACTTGCATTCTTTAAATATTCATTGAAAGAAACCATTCTAAATCCATATAGTTCACTAACTCTTTATGAAAATTCTATCCATTTGATGCAACTAGTAATTTACAATAACTAAATCGCATACCTATATCTTTCTTTTAGTATAAATGATAAAGATGTGTAGAAGAATTGCTAAAATACTCCATATAACTCTATATTACTACCTTATGTGGAAGCTAATACTGAAACACCTATTTATTGTGTATCCAATTGATGCAACTAGTCATTTACAATAACTAAATTGCATACTAGTATTTATTTCTTTTAGTATAAATGACAAAGATGTGTAGAAGACTTGCTAAAATACTCCATATAACTCTATATTACTACCTTATGTGGAACCAAATACTAAAACACCCATGTTTTAATTTTTTACTTTTTTTAAAATACAAAAGCATTTTAATATGTGTACTTGAGCCATAAGCCCTCGTAGTAGAAGGTAAAAATAATAAAAGTTATGGGCTAAATGCACCTTGTCTTGAGCTTGCCCTCACCTATATCTGTGTGAATGCTATGCAACATGCAAAGGTAGGACTGCAGAAAAAACCATCTCTCCCTCATCATGGAGTACACTTGTGTGTGTGTGTGTGTGTGTGTGTGTGTGTGTGAGTGTGTGTGTGTGTTTTGGGGGGGGGGCTATGCGTGTGTGTGTAGTGAAGTGAGGGTGTTAAAGGGGTAACTTAATGCTAGAGATGGGCACTACTACTTTGGCACAAGGTTTTGTTATGGCAAAAAATGTTATCCACATGCAATGATGGGAAGGGATGGGGAGTGGAGGAGGGTGCATGTGTAATAGAAGGGGAAGGGGGGATCTCCCCAGAATGATAAAATACTAAAGGTTTAGTTTAACTAAGTTGAACTAAAGGACAATGAACAAAGATAAGTGCATAAAATAATAAGGTTTAGTTTAATCGAGTTAAAATAGAGGATAATGAACAAAGATAGCTGCACAAAAGACAAGAAGCCAAAAGTAAGAGGTGTTGCACTCATTCAAAATGAGGGGTTTATATACATTTTTGAGGGCTTCTTCACACCCAACTTTTCATTTGCACAGGGAACACATGTTATCCACAAGTCCATACACATGCTCTTTGCGCACCAAACTTTGAAATGAAAGTATTTGAAACCTCTCATATATACATGAAACCCTAATCCATCTATTGCGTGTGTTCGTGCAGCACGTGCATGCACACAAGGGCATATACATAGGAAGGGTGCACTAGTGTTAGATGCCCATGGATGGGAGGTGAGTGACAAGACTTTGCATGTAAGATGGCGAAATTGAGTTTTGGGGGGGGGGGGGGTACACTTAATCTACTTTACAATGGTGTGGAAGGCGTACATGGGTTTGAATTTAATGCATATCATATTACAAATACGAAGACGAAGGGATGAAGGAGAGGGTGTGGTGTGAATGACATGAGAAAATAATATAAAGGGAGGGGTTAATATAAAGGGAGGGGGCACTTACACATGTAGGATTCCAGCTTGTGCTTCGTCTTACACACAGAGAGAGAGAGAGAGAGAGAGACTACTGTGGCTGCCTCGGGTGTGCGGCGTGGGGAAGCTCCTCTCGCTTTCGGTTGATGCTTGTGAGTAGCAAGTACAGGAGAAGAAGCAGATGGACGAGCACGGCTCGCCAGTAGAGGAGCAGTCGACCGGCGCTTTGGCTGCGTTAGAGGAAGCCGCGGCTCGCGGCCCCTTATCTGGCATGCGTGCCGCCTTTGATCCCCGCCCTGCCCCTCCTCTTGCTCCCCCTGCGCATGCACCTTTGCCGTCCAAACGGCGGTGGACCCCCAGCACATGGCGCTACGCCATCGAAGAGCTCCAGCCGGAGCTCTCATCTCGACCCCGTCACGGCAACAGCAGCAACGGCAACTCTGCGTCGGCGGCGGCCTCGCGCGAGAGCCGCCGTAAGGCGGCGTCGGAGAACGTGGGGCTTGACCGAATCCCAGCGCGCGTTAGCCCTAACAGGGCTGGCAGCTTCCACGACTACTACAACGAGCAGCAGGTATGGCTGCAGCAGAGGCGGGAAGAGGAAGCCTACCGGAGGGCGTTGGAAAGGCGGAGGGAGGCAGAGAAGGAGAGGATGGGGGGCGGAAGCAGGTGGCAGCAGCAGCAACAGGAGCAGGCGGCGCTGGAAATCCCCCCCGTCAAGAGGAGGTCGCCCTCGCCCAGCCCCCCCTCTACGACGGCCATGGAGTCGGAGGGAGAGGCCGGAAACGTTTGGACGCCAGCAGGGGCTCTGTCCCGACAGAGAAAGCGCGAGATGACTCCGTCCGAGCTCTACTTCTGCGAGATTTGTAGAGCCAATGAAGACGACGACGTTGTCGACCATGATCACTCCTGCTCGAGGTAGGCATGGCAACCTCGAAGGTGCTTTGCTTTTCTGCTTTTCTTCTCTAATAAGCGTGTTGGCCATGGCCAAAGGCCCATCATCGTCATCGTCACCAACTGCCACCAGTACAATTCGCTTTTTGTCGTTCTTTATTTCGTGTGTTACTACCTTATTTTCCTTCCGGTATTCCCAAGAGCTTTCCCACGACCGACCAACTTTCCGTCGGAACGGACGTACTTGCTTACCTCTCACGTAACTCGCGTTCTTATTATTAAAAATGAGCCCACGTGATATCCCTTAAAAACATGATTTTTTTTTTTTGTACTGAATTTGAGATGCCACTAGGGTAGATTCCATGCCTATGCCACTAGGGTAGATTCGAACCCACTACCTCGTGTCAAAAGGCATCGTTGGCCTGGTGCCTAGTGTAATTTGTTCATGGCCGTTAGTATTCCCTAGTGTGACTTGTTGTTCATGGCCATCTGTCTACCCTCATGCTTCTCATTTGATGTTGGCCATAGCATCTCTTCCCCAAAGTCATCTGCTATATGCACATTATGGCCACTGAACTCCTTTCAAAGATACACAACTCCTTCTTGCAATGCAAAATCGTCTTCTTGGGTATTAACAGCTCTGCAAAGCCTGTTAAGCTTCAGTTAATCCTTGGTAGGTGGAGATATCAACTCCCTTAAAAGTTCCCCATGATACATTGTGGCCAACAAGATAAAGGTAATGAAAATGGGAAATGATTCCCTAGCATGAGAAACATGCGCTAGTTTCCAATCTCCCTTCCCCCCTTCTGTGCTATATGCCTAGGATACATAAGAGGGAGAGAGAGAGGGGCAAGTCTTTAAATGTCATCCAAGCCATTTGACCACAATGGTAGGGAATAAGACTTGAACCCAAATCACATTTGATCCATGTGAAGGTGCCGAAGGGGAGGGAATGGGACTTGAACCTAGGATCTCTTCATTAGGAGCTTGATGGGAAAACCATGATGATGATGATGATGTGTGGGTGTGTGGGTGTGTGTGTGTGTGTGTGAGTGAGTGAAAGAGAGAGAGAGAGAGAGAGAGAGAGAGATTATTTTATGATAGCTTGTGCTTTAATAACATTACTTTGCATCATACCCTAGGAAGCTGAAGAGCAATTTAACATCTTAGCTAGTAAGTTTTCCCCCTCTTGATTGAAAGGCTCTGTATAGAAATATTTTACATATCTTTTGCCATTATTTCTATAGACCAATAGCATTATTACAATTATCTGTATTGGTTATTGATTTAAGGCTAGTGTCTGGAGAAATTCCATGTCATGAAAATTTAGGGCACACATCTCCTTGTCTTTCCTATGGTAGGTGGCATGCCAACTTGAGGCACTTGTCCTCTTGCCTTTTTAAACCTTGTGTTCATGAGGCAACATGATGAAGTGTGTATATGTGCAACCTTTTTAGCTTAGTCACATGCTTTATTTTAGAGCATCTTTCTTAGTCTTCCTTTGCCACTACAAGTTCACTTGTAAGACTATGTGTAAGAATAAGAAACAATTTTCCAAAGAAGATTGCAAACAGCTTTTAACATTGCCTTATGCTCAAATAGTGCATTTCAACCCTATGATTATTCAACTATGATGTTTTTACTTGTAGATTGTAATAATAAGTAATATTTATTTTGTTTATTTTGTACATTCAATCATGTTGTTGTGAATTGATTTAATGGAAACCATTGTTTATTTTGTACATTCAATCATGTTGTTGTGAATTGATTTAATGAAAACCATTGCCAAGTCTTTCTTTGAATTTGTTTCTCCTAACTCCAGGCACTCTTTACTTAATAAGCTTCTTGGGCCCAGAGGTAGCACCCATGTCTCAAATTGTGGGGGTTGGGTTCGAATCTACTCTAGTAGCATGTAAATTTTGTACCCACTCTCATGTCAAAAAGAAAAAGAGGCTTGATGAGCAAATTAGGGATGTTTGTTGTAGGTCTACAAAAGCCCTTACCTTAAGAAACTTCACCATTAATGAAGTGCTCTTTAGACATGTTTAATACATCTTCATCGATGGATCTTTGATAATATTTAATACATCTTTTAGGTTCACCTCCTTATTTACCTTTTTCTATAAATAGTTGTCATTTCTAGTCTCTCAACCTCATTTTATAAAAAAATTAACTCATTGAATTTGACTAGGCACAATCGATCAGACTTCATCCATGAGAAATTGGTTACAATATGTTGAAAAAGGAATTTATATTATCCTTGTTCAAAGTAAAACATTATTGAGTTGAAGGATATTTTTTTTCCACAACTTACAATGATAATTATTTTACAATGCAAGTTCTTGTTTGGTTTCTCGCAACATATTTTTTCCCATTCTTAAATGTGTAAAGTGCATGGTTGTGTGTGTAATTTCTCTCTTAAAAAAAGTGCAAGGTGTATAATCAAAGAATTTATCATTATGAGTGATTGAGAGAGAGAGAGAGAGAGAGAGAGAGAGAGAGAGAGAGAGAGAAATTGCATTTTTCAATAAATGATTTAACATCTAGCACAATCAAAATTTCACAAGTGTACATATCATGACCCCCACTTGCCTTATCTACACTTTGAACTCATATGTGCAACCCTATTTGGGTTTTAATGAAAATATTAATTCACTAATTATATGAAAACTCTATTATCTCACTAAGCAAGAAGATAACAATTATGACCCTCCGCTCTAATGAGTTTCAAGCACACCGATCTAAAGTCTATTATAAAACCATTCTCTTATATCTAGATTGCATTTGGATCCTTATGCTACATACCACATATAGTTGGTTTGGCTTGACCCTAAGTCTAGTCATCCTTTGATAGCCTGCCTCAACTAGTTGTCATGCCTCTTGTTGCAAGTGGTGGCATGAAAAATTTGGTTTCTCTCTCCTTCAAGTCGCTTGTCCTTGAGCTTATTCCTTAATGGGATTTTGATATTCTCTTTCCCTTTTAGGATTCATTATCCTTGATGATAAGCTCTAGATGATGTTTCTTCTTGAACTACAACTTTGCTTCCCAAGTTACACTAACCAAAGCATGTCCCTTTAAGACTACTATAAACTGTCAAAGAGTTTAATTTCTCAATCACTCCTCTCTTTGTTCTAGAATTGTCTCCTAGTTCATGACCATGCTAATCATGGTCATGCAAAGTAATAAGTTTATTAACTAAGTTATCCCCATCATGAAGATTTCTTGAGTTTACTAGCATGAAAGACTAGGTGGACATTCGTCTTGTGGTAGTAGCTTATATGCCACATCTTCAACTTGTTTTAAAATTCTCCATCAGAGTGTTACAATGTTGTCTAGGGACTCCTCCTCCATGAAGATGACATTGTTGGAAATCCAACATGGGAGCAAGTTATAAAGTGTAGAAATGGATTGAGCTCATGGTTTTAGCATAATAGAGTACTAATGCTAATTAGAAATTAGATTAGCAAAATAACAAGGCAATGATATGACACGAACACACACACATTACATTAGATGGGTGTCCCTCTTAAATAGGCTGAGAATTCATGATCATTAGTCATCATCAATAGTTTAGCTCCATAATCATGCTTAATCAAGCTCCCACTAATCAAGGGTCATCTTAAATAGGCTGAGAATTCGTCATCATCAGCTAATAATATAGCTCCATAATCATGCCTAATCAAGCTCCCACTAATCAAGGGCCATATCCTCGTACTTTTAGGTACATTAAATGACTACAAAACCCATCCACTAACCCACTTAAAGGTGCATTAAATGTTGATTGTTAACTACAACTCATTCACTAACCCACTTGAAGGAGCCGCCTACTTTTGAGCTAGTTTGGGTTGACTCTTGTTCACATTGCCCTTCTTTTTATGTATACAAGCTACATCAAATCTACCTCCATTATATCCTAAATCTACATCCCCCCCTTAGTGCCAAAATTTTGGACCCCTAATCACTTTATCACCCATGTTCAAGTGATGAATTCCTATTTCTATCATGTGATATAGTCTACACCCTAAAGTACATGACGTAAATGGACCACTCTAGTCACCTTTATATAATAGACACACCATGTAGATATGACTTCGAATTATACACAAGGGTAGGGATTAGAGTTATAGTTACCTTTATATAATAGGCACACCATATAGATATGACTTGGAATTGTACACAATTTTAGGGATTAGAGTTATTGTTACCTTTATATAATAGGCACAGATATGACTTCGAATTGTACACAAGGGTAGGGATTAAAGTTATAGGAGTTACAAGGTGAGGGGCATACCCTTCTACATCTAGAAGAGCTACATGGGATTATAGTTATAATTACACGATGAGGATCTATAAGAGCATACAATGTGGGGTGTATAATTACAAGGTAGAAGATGTGAGGGTAGGGATTAGAGTTATAGTTACAAGGTGAGGTTCATAGATGCCAAATCTCCACACTAGTCATTTAAAGGGAGCTTTGATGTGTAACTAGTATGGAACTACTAAGATGGAGGCTACATGCTAGTAGAATCTAGGGAGTAAACTCACAATGATGAGACTGATGTGATCTGTGTGGAGAATGGATTGGCCATGTATCTATATATGCCTATATATGTGGGGCATCCCTAACATGACCGACGGACCGCATAGGTCTATGGTGGTCATAGTCGGTGCCATCGTCCGCGGTGTAGACTCGTGGCCCATGAAGATGTACTAGATAATACGTAGCAGTTTTTCCACCTCCCACGACCATCCGGGCTCATCTTAGACCTCGTAATATTAGGATAGGGTGTCTAAGAGTAAAGTCTACATACTCCATGTGTGGCGGCTTCTTCCAGAACTCAATCCCTAATCAATAATGTATGAACCCAAGATTTAGCATCTCAAACTCTACACTAAGTATCTATTATGTTTGTGAGATCTTTTCTAGTGATCCCCTATTGTCAAGATAAGGTCGTCTACATAGAGAACAATGATTATATACTTCCCCTGCTCACAAAAGACATAAAAATTCACATGTGAAGGGCTATATAAGAGATCAATACTTATAAAGTAAGCATCAATCATTTGGTACCATGCTCATGGGACGTGTTTATGCCCATAGAGTGCCTTTTATAACTTACAAACTTTGCTTTTGGAATCAGGAACCACAAACCCAAGTAATGTTATGTATACCTCCTCCTCAAGGTTCCCATTTAGGAAAGAAGATGTTAACCTATGATGGACATTGAGATGTACTATGTTTTATGTCAATTAGTTTAACTATTCTGAGTCATGGGCCGGGCTTGTCGGCACCATATGCAAAGGATAAAGGGATTGGGTGATCGCCGATGAGAGGCGCACCTTGAATATCAATAGGATAAGGGTTAGGATCGACCGGCCATGTATGGGCGCCCATGTGTGAACGGCGAAGTCACCTATAAGAGTCAAATGTAACCCTAAAACCCTCATTCTCATGTGTTGAATACAAGAGTGCTCTTGCCTTATCTCCTTGGTTTCCTTCTCCTACGTGTGTGTGTGAGAGAGAGAGAGTGAGAGAGCGATCGAGCACTGTGTAGCGGCACGGCGACAGCGAGGCAGTAGAGCGGCGATGGCGGCGGCGGCGAGGCAGTAGAGCGGCGACGGCGGCTCCTCCTTCACTGCTGCGATGCGGGAATCCTTCATGGCGGTGGTTAGAGCGGTGAGTGACACACCTTTGCATTCTGTTTGAGCTTGCTTTCCTGGTTGTATGCTTGCAGCCATTCGTGGCTCGCATACGGTGTTCGGCAAGTCCTCAGCTACGACCTGTGCGGTAAAAGCACACATTTTTGGCGCCGCTCTACCGAGGAGTTGCCCTGCACCAAGCTCCAGTTTGCAGCTCGAGCTCTGCTGCGTGAAGTGAAATTTACAGTGCAGGAAAGGCATCTGTGTGTTTGTTGTTGCGGTGTTTCTGTGTTTTGCAATCTGTTTTCGCAATTTGTCTTCTGCATTTCTGTTTCTTATGTTATTTTTTCACTCCACGTGTGGGCGCACGTTCTGTTATCTGGTTTTTTGCGTGCGAGGGGGGATTTCTGAATCCCCAGACATGTGCTGTGTGCAAACTGCGCCGCGGCCAAGGCTGAACCCTAGAAAGAAACCCTAGAAAACTTATCCCAAAAAAAAGAGAAAAAGAAAAAATTAATTTCGAAAAAAAAAATATTTTTTTAAAGAAAAAAATCAAACGTGTGAAGAGGAAAGATTTTTTATTTAGAGAAAAAAAATTTGAAAAGAAAAACCCCCAATTGACCCCGGCCTCAGTCTCGGTCTTTTGATATATGTATATAGGAGAGTGAGCCTCCATAGCTTTCTTTCAAGTGAGAGCTTATGGGAAGTTGAGCCCTATATGTAGCCCACTCCCCAAGGAGTAAAGTGAGCATGTGGGATAAAGCCCTCACCCTTTCCTCCACAAGCAAATAGGCTTTCGCCTCTTCCCCCACAAGGAAACACACTGTTTCGAGGACTACACGAGCTCTAGATAGGCGAACACGGTGCTGTAAAGCACACTAGGATCCTTTGAACGATACGCTCGTTTCGAGCTATCACATGCCCTAGTCCAGGTTCGACCATAAGTAAGGGGGTCAAAAACGGGTTAAAAATAATCTAAAAACAAGTAAAAATGGGGTGCAAAATACCTAAGAAACCACTTGTGTGGGCTTCAAGGGTAGTTACCAATGCACGTAGGATACCCACGTCACATGCATCTACGCTCTGGTCGGGTGCTAGAGTCTGAGCCACTAGAAACCGTTTCGGTTTACGCAGGCTCACACCATCCCTCCATGTTAGCATCTTGGCCTTCCGCTGGGACCCAAGGAAGTGCAACCCAAGATCCACGAATAGTGGATAGTGACTCGTCCTCTGACTCAGAAGCCATGGAAGGACACCCTACCAAGAACCTTGAGGAAACAAGCCAAAACATGCCAGTTTGGGCCCCACAACCCGGATCTAGCATGTTTAGTCGTCTAATAGAGACCTTTAGTAGAGCTACATGCTCTGAACATGCGACAAGCGAAGTAAATGAAGAAGGAGGGGTAGTGGATTCGCCATTCACATCTCCTGTAGACCCTACCCTCCCAAAGAGTGTCCATGTGGATATTCTACCCACTTCGTTTAATGAGGGCCCTACTGAGCTACCACCTTCCGACGCGCTTCCTAAAGTAGAGGTCCCTAGAAGCCAATCCATAAGAAGTGACATTGCGTCCACTTCAAGAGAACCGTTTGGCACACCAAGTCTAGATGGGATATTTCTCAATGAAAATTGGGAATATGATCTACACACAGAGACTCTAACTGACCTATACATGGGTTACACATACCATGTAGGTTGGTTAGAAGTCATACGATCTACATCTAGCGTCACTAATCTAGAGGAGCAACAACACATGATATGTGAGGTTATTCATAGAATTATCCAATTTGAGAGGCAAAATAGGGGAGTGAACCTAATTTCCACTGGCCCTATGAGATTTTTGGATACGGGCAAGGCCAAATAACCAACCCTATCACAATTGAAGACTCCCTCTCGGTGAGTCCCATAGACCCTTTGTATGTTGTTTCGCCTGGAGTCTCAATGCAGGTTGAGCCCATGAGCAGTAACTTTAGCTTTCCAACCTTGGCTCAACTTTCCATTAAGGAATCCACAATGCCTACCCCAATGATGAGCATAATGGAAAGTGCACATGTTACCACTGTAGTTAGTACGACACCGCTACCTTGTGGAACAGTACCTACAACAGTGCGTGCCAGTGCCTATCGACCATATGTACCTATCGCTACTCATGCTCATGTAGCTCCTATGCCTCTTAGTATGCCAATGGCGTATGCTCCACGACTGCCTTATCACAACCCTTATCCAAGAGGGGCTAGGCCTAGTCACATATCATATCCTACGTCATTTGCCAACATACCCAGACCAACGCCAACTCCTATCAGCCAGGCTATCCCAGAAGTGCCTCCACCAGCTATGCCTGCTCACCTAGGTGATCTCGCAGCGTTTGCTCAGACGATCGGACGATCTATTGCGAAAAACATGCGGGGCATGCCGCCTGGGAGAGAACCCAGAAGCAAGGCGGTACAAGTGGCTAAGCTCACTCAGAACTTCAGTGGTAACAAGGATGTTAGGAAGCACATTGAAGTCTTCAAACACGTGTATGATTCCTTGGAAGAGCACAATGAGCTGCATAAGTGTAAAGCCTTAGGCTTAACCTTGAGTGGGAAGGCCGGAGATTGGTATCGAACCTTAAGGGTTGAAGAGCGCACTCACTACCCCACTCTCAAGAGATTGGTATCGAACCTTAAGGGTTGAAGAGCGCACTCACTACCCCACTCTCAAGAGATTGTTCTTGAAAGAATAAATACGTGAGGGTGTGCTTTGGGGAGTAGCATCTCAACTCCAAAAAGCTGAACGCGAGGAAGGGGAGTCAGTGAGAGACTTTATAAGTCGATTGAAGCATCTAAATTCTCACTGCACTCCCGATGAGCGCTTCAATAATAACCAACTGCTCAATAGATTCATCCGAGGATTGCGCCACGAGGACATATATAATGGCCTAGTCATTAGAGGTCTTACAACATGGGAAGCAGTCACTGCCAATGCAATCCAGTTAGAAGGCAACTTGATGATTGCAGGTAAAAAGGTGTCTTCGAAGACAAAATCCGTTAGTTCGCAAGTATCTGGGCATGAGCCAATGACGGTGAAACCTATTGCCAAGGAGCCCAAGATATCCGAAATGTCTGTGTGACCGACCTTACTAAGGCTCTCCAAGAATACTTTAGGGGTAATCGAGCTCCTCAAAATAGCCATATGTACCCAAGAAGAGAGCAACAATGGTGTTCGGTTTGCTTAGGACCACATAGCACGAGTGAATGTCCCACATTCAGAGTCAAATTCAATGGGAATTGCAATGCATGTGGTAAGTATGGCCATCAATCTAAAGATTGCCTAGTACTTAAGCGAATGTTGGCAAATCAGGCACCACTAGCCTGGTCAAACACACCTCAAGTACCCGCGCTAATGCCTGCACAACCTGTCGAGCAACCATCACAACACATAGTTCGAAGGAATCCGAATGTAGTCCAGTTTGTGCCGTTACCACTGCCAGTGCTAGGACCACAACCTCCACATCCAAGGATTACTCCTATAAACCAGATAGGTTGTGAGTCACATAGTGCGTGGGGATTATGAAGAGGAGATAGACCCCACTGTTTCATATGGGATTGATACGTTTGAAATGATTCCCCAGTACTACATGGAGGATCATTTCGGGCAAGTCAAGCCTGTATATCAAGCGGCTGCTCTTGCCACAAGAGGGCAAAACCTTAATACCTTGGCGAGGAGACCACCTCTTCAATGCTACGAGTGTGGTGGACCGCATCGCGTAGCGGAGTGCCCTAATAGGCTACAGAAGATCGCTACTCAGATGCAACCAAATCAAGGGAGCACATCAGGAATGCCGGTACTTACATGTAATCGTTGTGGCATAGATCGTTTGATTGCTCAATGTCCACATAATCCTAATGCACCCAAGATTACGCCATTGAATTTGGTTGAGGTCACCAATAAGGCACGAGGAACCACACCCGTTGTACCCGCAAATGTAGTTACACGGTCAATGCTTCAAAATCAAAACTACATTCTCGAAGAGAGAGATACTACATCAATTGCTCGAGCAAAGAAAAAGGAAACGCGACGGAAGAGATCGCTTAATGCCAGGAGCTCCAAGCCTAGTTCAAAGACTAACATAGGAACAGGAGACGACCCTGTGTATATGAATGACCCTGTGTATATGAATGACCCTGAAGATGATTCTGATTCAATAGAAACCATGGGGACCAAAGCCACTACCTTAAGGGAGGAACCCACTCGGGAGCTCAACGAAGGAGAATCAAGCGAATACATAAATAAGGGAAAACAGAAGGAAACTTCCTCGGCCCCACAACCAAGTCGGTTGATTTCCTCTCGAGGACCACCCAAATTGACCGAGACTCCCCAAGACAAGCCACGTGGGCCAAAGACCCTCAAGAAAAAGATTGGAACTTACCCGAACCCAGTTGAGGAAATTGAACAAGTGCAACACTTGAGGGGTTTGGTGGAAGAAACACAAAGAGAACTGGAGCCAAACCCTAGAAAAATCCAAATTCCAGACACAGTGTTTCCTACGCAAGTTCAGCCTCACAGGAACCATAAACCGTTAGCTATACCAAGTATCATTCGGGAAGAAAGTGAGGATAGGACATTAGGAAGTGGGCAACCACCCTTTTTGCTAGAAAGAATGTTTAGTGAGGGAATGCCTGACCCCATCGAAGAGGAAGTGATTCCATCTTCACCAGTCCCTAGTCAAGGGGTGATGTCTCGAAAAGTACCTTTGAATGTGTCTAAGCTAATGGATTTCATGTTCTCTGAAATCAGAACCACGATCATATCCAAATTATACGGAGATCCTGAGCTATTATTAGCTCTTCGGGCATTTCTCAATGGAGAACTAAAGGCGGGGTTACCACAGTTTGCAAATATGGATAGACTCGATACGCTTCAAGATGAAGGGGGACATTGGGATCTACAACCCAACCTGGATGAAGACTCGGTCGTTGAAATACCTGTTAACAAGTTGGGACAGTACTTTGAAGGTGACGAATCTAATGCAACCCTCCCCATTACTACCAAGGGATTAACTCTAAAGGGAATCCTTGATGGTGGTGCTGGAGTGAGCATTGTGACTAAAAGCTGTTGGGAATCTATGGGAAGACCTCACCTCGAAGTCACAAACATAGTGGTTAAGATGGCAAACGGAACCATAGCTAGACCTATTGGAATGTTAAGGGACCTTAAGATCAAGGTTCTGGGATACAAGGTAAGACATACCTTCATTGTAATGGATTTCTCTAAGCATCCTATGTCATATCAAATGATCTTAGGACGTCCTTTCATGAGGGAAGCACAAATGGTGCATGACTGGTCGAAAAACCATGTCTACCTACAATTCCAGGACTGTCATTCGAGTTGATCTTGAGAATGGTCGTGCACATCCTTTAGGAAGCAAGGTTATCATTGATAATCGGATACCACTATTCACTCCGCCCCATTAAGGTATTGCTATACATGCAAAAAAGACTGATGATGGGAAAGATTCTCCTTATATGGATGTCCTACCGGGTATGACTGAGTCAAATAACGTGGATTGGGTACACTTAGCGGCAAGCATAGACACATGGGGAAATAGAGGCACAAGTTGGGTAACACACCTGAGGGGCAAGATATGCCACCGTTAGTGCCAATAAACATGATAGGTGTTATGCACTTGACTCCTGATGGCAAGAAAGTGGCAAACTCAACTGACAGTAGCGAAGACTCTAACGACCAATGTAACTCTGAGTATGAATCTCAAGAACAAACAGACTCTGAGCCTGATGGGGGGGATGAATCAAATATTCACCCAAATGTGGAAGCAAGGTGCTCAAGGCCTAGGACAGTGACCTCCTACAATTCATCCGAGAGTGAGGGGGACACAAGTGAAGATCGACCAAGTGAGTTCGAATCTGATAGAAACAAAAATCAAAAATTTGGTAAGAAGAAAACGAGACATAAGCACCAACGCTATCGAGCTAATGTACGAACTGCAATAAACAAAGAGAGATCCACTGCAGAATGGCTTAGTTATGTAGGAGCCATTGACGCTCATCGGAAGATAGCAAATAATTGGGGACAATACCTCCAAAGTGTCATGTGGTGTATTCCGCAACCTCATGACGTCACCCAATTAGAAATTGAAGAGGAGCCGAAACTAAGTCGTACTGCAAGAAGGCGGCAAAACCAAGAGTTAGCTCAGCAACAAAAGGAGGCAGAATTGAAAGAAAAAAGCCTGGCACAACAAGAACCAGTAGACTTACACCCCGCACCCGAGCATTTCAAATCATTCACCACAGGGGAACGTAAAGTGGTCTACACAAAAGCCCAACGAACACCTACCAATGGGAGTAGCGGTGTCTACGATGGCCCTGCGGCGGTAGTTAAGGAGATAGACTTAGCAGATCCGGGTGAGGAGTCTAAACCAGTTTTTATTGCTCAAGACCTCACCAAGGCGGAAGAAGCTGCACTTACGAAGCTTCTTAAGGAATTCAAGGACATATTTGCCTGGACATATCATGATATGAAGGGTGTTCC
>NC_141065.1:25405069-25442569 GCF_041138505.1 Cibotium barometz | reverse complement strand
GATCTTCAAGTAAATAAGCTGAAGATAAAAGTGGGAAGTTGTAATAATAAGGGAACTATGATCTTCAAGTAAACAAGTTGAAGATAAAAGTGAGTGGCTATTTATGATGAATCATATGCTTAGTTCCATAGCTACAGATTTAGGAGATGTGTGGTATGTTAATTCTGGTGCCTCTAACCACATGACCATCCATGGTGAGTGGTTCAAATAAATGAGGGATTTGGAAAACCCAAGCTATGTAGAAACGGGGGTAATGATATAAACCCCCTATTATGCATGTTGGCAAAGTTTCTTTGTCTATGCAAGATGGTAAAATGAAGTATCTTGCTGATATGCTTCATGTTCCAAACATAACAAAGAACCTGTTTTCTATTGGTTAATTGATTGAGTAGGGTTTATAAGTGATGTTAATTTATTGAGTAGGGTCTATAAGTGAGGTTTAATCCTTATAGATGTTATGTGGAAGACTTCAATAATAACCAATGTTGCAAAGGGAAGCACAGTTGGTAGAATGTTAACATTGAATGAAAGCATAGGTGAAGTGAAGCTATAATGTTTGCACATGGTATAAGTTTTATTGCAAACATTGATATTTGGCATAAATGCATTGAACATGTCAGTGGTGCAGTAGTGGCGACGAGCGACTGAAAAATATGTAAGCCCAAAACATTGTTAAATGTTTACCAACGCTCAAGGTGGATGGGTTGTATAAAGCATGTGAAACATGTTAATTGGTCAATTAGGCTAATCATACATGCTAAGCGTGCATTTCCAAATCATAAGAATGTAAGTCAAAGATCTTTAGAAGTAGGACACTTAGATGTTGGGGACAAACTAAGTCGCATCAATCAAAGGATGTCACTAGCATTCGACTTTCAGTAATAATAAGAACACTTGGAAGGTGTGGGTGTACGTTTTAAAAGAGAAAATTGAAGTGTTTACTCACTTTCAAAGCTTCAAATCTATGGATCGAGAAAGACAAAGGAATGCACATAAAATGCCTAAGGTCAAATGGTGGGGGAGAATATGTCTTTAATGAGTTCAGTGATGATAAACTATTTGAGAGAGCATGGGATAAAGAGGAGATTTACATGTAGGTACACCACACAACAGAATAGGGTTGTAGAAAGGAAGAACATGAACATTGCAGAAGTTGCTTGTGCATTGATGAGTGAGAAATAGATGCCTCACTATTTTTGGGCTGAAGCAATAATAGCTTTAGTTTATATCATGAGCAAGAAGCCTTGTATATGTTCATGCCATGATGCCGAAACAAAGGTTTACATGCAAAAAATCTAATTTGGCACACTTGAAAGTGTTTGGGTGCATTGCTTATGTACATGTACCAGATGAGGTGAGAACTAAGGTTTAAAAAAAATGTGTATTTATTGGATATTCCTTGTTATTCCCTTGAGAGTAGAAATGTCATAGATGCTATAACCCCACTACACATGAGATGCTATAACCCCACTACACATGAGATGTGAGTGAGCAGAAAGGTTATAGATGATATAAACCCATAATGTGTGAGAAGGGATGTTGTGTTTGATGAGATGAGTAGCTAGTATATACTAGTAAATAATTTTATGGAGGCTGAAGTAAACAATTAGATGGGTACCTCAGATGTATAGTAGCAATTTATAGGAACTTAGTGGAGACCCTGGAATGTTAGGCATTCTAACATATCACATGGTGGTACTATAAGTGCTAAAAATTCAGCAAGTTTATATGTATCATGCAAGGGAAAGGAGAGTAATGCATGTCACTCCTTTGCTCCTCCTTTGTTGATGCAGAGTGTCGTAGCTTTGAATAGAGCCATGTGATGAGGAGTTTGGAATCCCGATAGTCATCTCACACTTGGTGTACAAAGGGCCCAAGTAGGGTATGATGGGTATATGTTGAGAAATGTGGTGCCATGGAGCACAAGAAAGGTAGGGAGTGAGTCACATAAACAAGACGAAGTCAAAGGTAAAAAAGGTAGCACATGGAAAGTGCAAGGAGGCACATGTAGTGTGAGCATTAATGAACACATGGTTGGTACTAGGGTGCACAAAAAGCATGGATTGGAGTCCTTTCCAAGACTATAAATATGGGTGCATGAAACTTGATCATTGCAATGAGATTATTGAGTTTGTGCCTTAATTATTGTGTCATTAATTAATCTCTATCTCAATCTTATATTAGCATTTTTAAATCTTTCATTATGGCCTTGATCACTTGCATATATGGTTAAAGCTATTTAACCATATATGGTTAAAGCTATTTAACCATATATATTTAAAGCTATTTAAGAGAGAGTCCACACCTTTGGTGCCTTTGCCTAAGGAGAAGAAGGCAATTGGATGTAAGTGGGTTATCAAAGTGAAGAACAATTCAACTGGGTATGTTAGCAAGTACAAGACAAGATTGGTTACCAAGGGATATGCATAAATATATGTTTTGACTAGGAGGATACATTCCGCCCGATTGCTAGGATGGAAACCATGAGACCAGTCAACATTGGTTGCCAAGGGATATGTAAAGACATACAACATTAACTATGAGAAGACATTAAGCTCGAGTGCTAGGATAGCAACCATGAGAGAAATCATTGCTATATGGCTATTGCAGCTAAGGAGTGGTCTTTGCATATCATATGAATGTAATAATGCATTTCTACATGGTGATTTATAGAACATTAGGCAAAATTTGGACTAGTAAAGGTGTCTTTTAAGAAATGCCATGTCAGTTTTTTCTAAAAAAGGGTTGATGGTTAAATTTTTTTAAAATTAAATAAATTTTTTGTCAAAGATTGTAGTTTGGGAATCTACTTTTCGAGATCTTTCCAAATATATATAGCATGATGGACTCAAAAAGGTGCCTTTTAAGAAATGCCATGTTAGCCTTTTCTAAAAAATCTGCAGATGGTTAAATTTTTTCAAATCAAATTAAATATTTATCGGAGACTCTTAACGATCTTTCCAATGATATATAGCATGCCATATCATCACCAATTTGAAAACTTCTTAAATATGCAAAATTGCCTATCATGCTATCATTGGAAAGATCTTGAAGAGTAGATTTCCAAACTATAATCTCCGATAAATTTTGATTTGATTTGAAAAAATTTAACCATGAGCCCATTTTTTAAAGAAAAAGCTAACATGACATTTCTTAAAAGGCACCTTTTTGAGCCCAAATTTCGCCTTATGGAAGGGTTACATGGTGCAACCACCAGGATATATGCACACCCCAATTTTGTTTACAAGTTATGCAAAGTCTTTTATGGCTTGAAGCACATACCTAGATAAGGTAGGAGAGTATCTTATCACTATTAGATTCCATATATCCAAAGCCGATTTCTCACTCTATGTGAGAAAGACTAATGGGGGGATTGCGCTTTTGGTTACCTATGTTGATGACTGTCACAAGTGACATTGATGATGTTATTCATGAGGTGAAGATGCTTATTAAGAAGAAGTTTAAAATGAAAAATTTGGGTAAGCTGTGATACTTATAGAAGTAATTAGATCATGGATGGGATTTGGATATATTGTCTAGGTATGAGGTGATAGGTTATAAACAAATCTCAGTACCATTAGAGTAGAACAAAAAGTTGTATGTAGATGTTGGTGATCTTTTAGAGGACCCTACTAAGTACAAGAGGACATGACTATCACCAAGACATATTCTTTGAGCTATGTTATAATCTATTGGATTTGTGAGTCGGATTATCACCATGCTATATTATTAAGCTATGATGTTGGATTGGTGAGTCAGATTATCACCATGCTATATTATTAAGCTATGATGTTGGATTGGTGAGTCAGTTCATCTAGTCCCCAAGGAAGCTATACTTATATGCATGGCTTGGAGGGTAATTAGGTACATAAAGTCCACAATATATTATGAACTTTTCTATGAGGATAGGATGCTGGTTTAGGTACATGGGTACACAAATGCAGATTGGGATAGTAGTGTCTCAGATAGGAGAGCTACTAGAAGCTTTATGTTTTCTTTTGGGAGTGTTGCTGAGCTAAAGTAGCAAGAGGCAACCTATAGTTTCTTCTATGATGAGACGAGTACATATGTTGAGTACAGAGGTGAGTACTCATCATAGAAGAAATCTATCGTTGCTTCTATGATGAGTATATATGTTGAGTATAGATGCAAGTACTCATCACATAGAAGAAATTTATAGTTGCTTCTATGACGAGTACATATGCTGAGTATAGGGGCACTACTATGGCGATATGTAAGGTAGTTTGGTTAGAAGTTACTTGTAGATATGAGTGAACCCATGGATAGGAATATTATCACTTATTGTGATAACATGAGCAGCATACAATTAGCTAGTAATCCAGAGTATCATGCTAGGACAAAGCGCATCAAGGTGCATGATCATTTTGTGAGGGAGAAGACTCTAGCAACAAGTGATGTGGATTTGTCATCATATAAGATCATATAAATGATAGCTTCATAAAGACATTGGGTACAGAGAAGCTCCACAGGTGTTTAGGAGCTTACTTAGAGTGTAGGGTATGGAGTTGAGCTCGAGGGGGAGTGTTGAGATATCGAGCTCAACTAGTGCGAATATGGATGATGACATGTCGGGATGATAGCCCTAAACTTATGCCACTCTCATGGTTGGTGAGATGATGGTTGATATGCTGCTAACAATGGTATACAGGTTGACCAATTTGGTTTACTAGAGTTATGGCATAGTATAGCGCGCTAGCTCATATAGTCGGGTTGACACTATGGAGTGACCTTGTATGTTTTAGTAGATTCCCTTGTAGAATGTATTGTTATCTTATGTTATGGTTGTAGAGAAGTGAGAAGACAGAAGAAAATTCAGCCATCCATCTCTCCCTTGTGTGTTTGTCCACTCTTGTGTGTGTGTGTGTGAAGAAGAAAGCTTGGAGATCAAACTCACCCTCTCCCCCATATTCTTCTCAGTTCATGCAAAAGGTTGACAAGTTGAGTGGAAGTGGTTGCTGTAGAATATTGGGTTAGAGAGAATGTTTGGCATGGCCAACATAGTATGGAGGAAATTTCCATCTCCACAATTGTCAGTCCCCATCTTCCCCAACAATATAGTTTTTTCTTTATTTTAAATTTAGTATATCAACACAACTTTTCTCATCCGAATCTAAGTAGAGATTAGGAGCTACAATTTTTAGAAGGAAAATGAGCTATTATGTATGCAAAAATACTTGTAAGGAGTAGTTGCTCAAAGAGTTATAAACATGCTTAATATGGTTCCTTATATAGTAGTTGCTTAAAGAAGTCTTTATGTACAAAAATACTTGTAAATAGTAGTTTCTCAAAGATTTAAGAACATGTTTGAGATAGTTCTTTATATCACCCTTGGGATTAAGAAGAATACCTATTGTAGTTGTGAGAAACACTAACAAAGTAATGAAGGTTTTGATTACATAAGTAAATGCACTATGTATTTGGAGACATTGCATCAATTTAATAATCATCAAGCATATTTCAAAGTGCATTTTAGAATAAGTTTAGAGCCCAAAAAATAGGACTTCTTGATGCATGTTTAGCATAAAAGTATATTACATCATACCATATCCTTGTGTGGTGTGGATGCTTTTTAGTTAGGTTTAACTTTGTTAGGTTGTAACTTTGTTAGGAAAAAGGGAAAAGTGTTTTTTATTTTTTTCTATGATGGCAAGTTCTATTAATCAAGATGATGAAGGCTTATGATATCATTACATTTCACAAGATAATGTTTTCTTGATTTTTTTTGTAAAAGTGACCACCACGATATCAAGGGTGAATATAGAGAGAAATTGTTTGAAATTAATAATTCTTGTCAATGTCATAAAGGCTGGAGTAGAAAAAGTTCAAGTCCATGAATGTGGCTAGAATTTCCTTCAATAACAAATAAAAAGCTTGTAGTACATAGAATTAACATATATTAAAGAAGTATGAAAGTCTCCTTTAGGCACAATATTCTATAAAGTCTATGAGAGTAGGGACTTATCAATGGCATAAATAGAAATGGTTTCATTACAAGTGAAACAATGTCTTCATGATCCCCCTTAAGAAGTTCTAAAATTGAGAAAGCTAGTTAAGCAAGAGATGAGGTGAAAGCATATGTGGAAAATATATTCAATGTAAATATGTTACATGATGCTACTCTATTTTTTTGTTTTCAAATTTTGATTTTAATAGCATGGAGGGTTGAAAAAGTGATATAATGAGTGGATAACTTTTTCTTTCCTTTGAACTTTCGGCACTCCAATAATTAAGTTGTGCGATCTAGATACTTCATCTTGAGGTACACATATAAACTTGCATTTAGTTTAAGAGAAATAATGTGCAAGCCCCAATAATGCAAGGCATCTTTTTTTTTCTGACATAGAGAGTTTCATAGATTAGTTATAGGACCAAGTTACATAGCATGAAAAACACATGCTCCACCATAAGAGTGAGGTGTCTTGATCCTTTCAAGAGGATAGCCATGATTTTGGATGCCAATCAATGTTTCAAAATGTTATTTTCATAGAAAGGGGGTGAAAGCAAAACTTGAGGGTCATCAATCCATATCTCAAACATAGCATTCACGAAAATATGCAAACTATATGCACTCAATTATCAATTACAATTATGATCATTTTAGCTAAGAGATTTTAAAAAAACTTAAGAGATTTAAGTTTGGCACCAAAGTATGTAAAAAATAAGTGCCAAATTTAGTTAAATTTGGCACTAAAGTACACTTAAGAGATTTAAGTGTCATTTTACATTTTTTTTCTACTATGCTACTCCAACTTGTTCTTGTGTGTTGCTATTTGATGTGGCAAGGACCATTTTAAAATACACATTATAGTTTTACAATCACATGAATATTTTATGGGGCCAAGCTTGAGCAACTTTTTGCAAGGAACACATACATATTTTACCTCACCCCTTTTTTTGGCAAGGAACACATTCACACATATTTTAACTCACCCTTTTGTGGAGTGAGAGAGGGGGGGACAAAGGGAGGGAGGGAAGGCGGGCGGGAACGCGAACCCACGTCCCAGTGGAGAGAGGATGTTGCCTTAACCGCTCTCCTCCCTGCTCCATTAGCTAGAACAACTTTTTGCATTCTTTCCGTACTAATGATGAGCAACTCTTAAGTGCCTTTGAGGATGCAAATAAGGGACGTGCATGCACATGGACACACTGTCTACGTTTGAGCCTAGATAGGTATGGCAGGTAAGGGTCTTTTACACGACCATCCTTGCTTATCCATTAGGCTCATTTTTCTGAGCAGATCTTGTTTGTCCGACTCTCAAGAGTATTGTGCAATGTGAAACCAGCCTCTCTTCGTTAGGGGTGCATAAGGTTGACAATTCTTGCTATGCATTTTCATATGCATTTTCATAATGAAGTCAAGGGGCTATGAGGCACATGCACATATGAAAGAAGGCACGTGTGGAGCACTAGGTTTAGGTATGCCAAGCACGTGTGTAACATTGGCTAGTCACATTGTTGCAGATGATGATGGAGGAGGAGGAGGAGGAGGAGGAGGAGGATATCAGATATACATAGGCGGGTTTGTCACGTTCTTCACTCCAGTTAGGGTTTGTCCTCCTCATCATCTGCCTCATATTCTGCACTCCATCAACAGCAGCGATGGCGAGCTCCTCTTCGATCGGCAGCGCGCAAGCTACACCTCCCCCTCTTCAGGTACTACCATTTTTTCCCGTCTGATTATTTTATCACATTAAGTTAAAACAACGCCTGTTTTGGGAAAGATTAAGAAAATCGGTTTAGTGGGCGTTAGGGTTAGGGTTTACGAGTAGGCCAGCGCTAAGGGTGCTAGTATTAGGATTAAGGTTACTCCCAGGGTGAGGAGGTAACATACTAAGTTTGGGTTAGGGTTAGGGCTAGGTTTAAAGGTAAATGTTAGGGTTGGGGTTCTGGGCACTTCTCCATGTTATGATTACAAGATTTTAAACAATAAGCTTATGAGCATTCCTGGGTCACCGCCTCGAAAGCTTCCAGACAACCATCTTCACCCAAATGAGCATCCTTGCATTGAAACATGAAGCCATCAACCTTGGCCAGGGTTTTCCAAATTTTGATGGTCCGGATTTTGTGAAAGATGCAGCAATTGAAGCCATTAAGGAGGGGAAGAATCAGTATGCCCGGGGTTTTGGTATTCCTCAGCTTAATGCGGCAATTGCTGACAGATTTGAAAAAGACACGGGGCTTTTGGTAGATCCAGAAACAGAAGTCACGGTTACGTCAGGCTGCACTGAAGCTATTGCGTCTGCCATGTTAGGGCTTGTGAATGTGGGGGATGAGGTTATTCTTTTTGCTCCATTCTATGATTCATATCTAGCAACACTGTCTATGGTGGATGCCGCTGTAAAGACAGTTACTCTGAGACCGCCGGGTTTTGTGGTGCCTGAAAAGGAGCTCCGAGAAGCTTTCACAGACAAAACCAGGGCTATTATGATTAATTCGCCCCATAACCCCACCGGCAAAATGTTTTCTCGTAAGGAACTTGAGCTCATCGCCTCGCTTTGCAAAGAGTACAACACCCTGGCTTTTATGGATGAGGTCTACCACAGGCTTACGTTCAGCACTGAACACATCTCGTTAGCATCTCTAGATGGAATGTATGAACTGACTGTGACATTAAATTCCTTGGGGAAGACGTTTTCTCTGACTGGCTGGAAGATCGGTTGGGCGGTTGCAGCACCCAACTTGACATGGGGACTGCGGCAAGCACATGCATTCCTTACATTTTCTACAGCTACTCCATGTCAATGGGCAGCTGTTGCTGCATTAAATGCACCCAACAGCTTTTATAAGGACCTCATCAAGGATTATACAATAAAAAAGGATATCTTAGTCAAAGGCTTGATTGAAGTGGGTTTTAAAGTCTATGAGCCTCGAGGCACTTACTTTGTCATGGCAGACCATACTCCCTTTGGCTTCAATAGTGATGTAGAGTTCTGCAAGTACTTGATTGAGGAGGTAGGTGTGGCTGCAATTCCACCTAGTGGATTTTATCTAAACCCGGAAGATGGTAAAAACATGGTGCGCTTTGCATTTTGTAAGGATGAAGGTACTTTAAGGAAAGCAGTGGAAAGGATGAAGCTGAAGCTAAAGAAAAAAGTTGTTTCCCTTGTATGTTGATTAGTGTATGGTACAGCGTGCTTATATTCAAATCCTTTTGTATAGTTACACAGCCCACAAGGTTGACCTTCAATACGGTGTCCTTGGGTCTCTCTCTCTCTCTCTCTCTCTCTCCCCCAAGCAGGACAAATGTAGTTTCATCGGGAAATTGAGTAGTCACATCCCTACATGTCAACAGAATGTCATATTACCTCTTCGCACTCCAAGAACTACGAGCAACCAAAATAGGTCGGGTAGCACCAATAGAGTCGGTACAGTAGGCTCAAAATTTGGAATAGTAGGTACGTGGGTTGTTGGTATATCATGTACAATCGTTGGTATATCATGTACAATGGCAGTACATTATGTACATAGGTTGATACTTAAGTATAATGGTTGGTATAACAAGTATAATAGTTGGTATAGCAGGTGCAGTAGTTGGTACAACAATGCTCTAAGAGGGACAAGGAGGTGTATCTTTGGTATATCATGTACAATGGCGGTACATCATTGGTATACAATACAATTGTTGGCAAGTAATCATAAGTACAAATGTATATCTGATGATCAAGAAACATGCATCCCAAATGACATGTGATGCATTCAAAAGTGAATGCCTTGGAGCCAAAGACCATAGGGTCATGATGACATCCATAAAGGCCAAATGCACATGCCTCATAGGTAGAATCATACACAATCATAACCGAACCGATGTCCACACCATATATAGCATCTATTGAATGATCCAAGGCATGTTTCACTATATCAATGTCTCTCTGGATAAGATCCACGTGTATAACCACCATCATGATTATGCATAATCATCACATCTAAGTATATTCTGATGCAAATGTCTCATAGATGGAGTCTATAGTGTCAAAACAACATCCTTTGTGAACAAACACAAATGCCTCATAGATATGATATCTGACCTCATGAAGAGAATCTATGTGCATTGAAACTAAATGTCTCCAAATTTGAATCATGCCAAGGTATAAGCAAGGCCAAACAATCAACATGATAAACATCTTGTAAATCACCCAAGGCATGGTCTTTCTCACATAAAACCACATAGGCATGATCCACATCATATAACTGTTTGAAATGTGCATCCAATGTATCACCATCATCAAAATCCAAACATCCTTCATAAAATTAGTAGAAGAATGATCAACTAGTGTAGAGGTGTAATCGGAACTCAAGATGAAATCCAAATCTTTGCATTGATGCATGTATGGTTTCTTCTTACCATCATGGGTTCCTTAAGCCAAAGGTGTTCAAGGAAGAGGAGATTTTCTTTGTCTATGATTCTAGGTATGGTAAGTTCCTAGGCAACAAGCTTTAGCAAATGTTTGAAATGTGCATCCAATGTATCACCATCATCAAAATCCAAACATCCTTCATAAAATTAGCAGAAGAATGATCCACTAGTGTAGAGGTGTAATCGAAACTCAAGATGAAATTCAAATCTTTGCATTGATGCATGTATGGTTTCTTCTTACCATCATGGGTTCCTTAAGCCAAAGGTGTTCAAGCAAGAGGAGATTTTCTTTGTCTATGATTCTAGGTATGGTAAGTTCCTAGGCAACAAGCTTTAGCAAAGATGGATGGGACCATTCAAAGTGGTCCAAGTATTTCCCAATGGTTCCTTGTTGGCAATCTAAGCAAGCTTTAACAAAGATGGATGGGACCATTCAAAGTGATCCAAGTATTTTCCAATGGTTTCTTGTTGTGGCAATATAAGTAATGGATAAATTTGAAGATTCTTTTCTTATCAATGGATATCGACTAAAAAGCAGTACTACCCTCCACAAGATTCTTGACAATCAAAGTTCCCTTTTAGCAGTCAACAAGGAAACAAGTAATGGTGGTGAGCTTCTTAACCCTCTTAATAAAGGTGGTGGTAAGCTTCTTGACTCTCTTAATAAATGATGGTTCATTGGACTTGATTGAATTTCATAAGAATATGCTTCCAAAGGCTCCCCCAACATGGTGGTAAAGAATCCATGAAGAATGGTGCCTAACATTGTGTACTTTGTCCTTTGGGTTCTTAACCATGGGTTTGTCTATATAAGCTCTTTAATTCCTACCCTCTCTCCCTCCCTTGGGATCTCTTATTCCATTTTCTAGTCATCTTGGAACATTTTCCAATCATCTTAGAACCATTTCTTTCCACCTCCTTGGATGGTATTTTCCACAATATTCCCTCTTTTTTTCCTCTTTCTCCTAAGTGTGACATCTTTGGTTGGGCAAAATTTCTACTTAACTAGATACTCTTTTTGGGTTCTATTTCTAAGAGGATTTTCTCTGACATCTAAGATCACTGTCAGTTCTAGTTCTACTTGTCCTTAATCCCAAAAGACAATTTGCATCCAAAATGTGACAGATTTGGAACATACTTCTTCAACATATTAATAGGAGATTCGCCAACAGACTAACATGGAGATTCTTAGATACGAGAGAAGCAGAAGTTCCTTGAGCCCAAAAAGTAATTTTCTCATCATCCACAATATGACTAGGATCTCGAACATACTTCTTCAATAGATTAACATGGAAGATTCTCAAATATACGAGAGAAGTAGAAGTAGAAGTTCATACACTTGATCTCCAATCCTTCGTGTAATCACATATGGTTCATAATACCTAGGTGATATCTTCTTGTACTTTCCCAAGGAGAGAGAATTTCTCGTGGGTCGTATGCGAAGAAAAACCATGTCACATTCTTTGAATTCCTAGTTGGATCTTTTCAGATCAGAATATTGCTTATGTTTGTCCTGGTGGGTAGCTTTGATATCTTTCTTTGTAATTGTATTTTATAATCCATCTTATATAGCATCTATTTATATAATTTCACACTGATTAGTGGGTCAGGCCAGTTTAATGACATTAGACAATCTTGGCCATATAGTGCGTTGAATGGGCTCATCCCAATCCATCTCATATAGCATCTATTTATATAATTTCACTTTGATTAGTGGGTCATGCCTGTTTAATGACATTAGACAATCTTGGCCATATAGTGCGTTGAATGGGCTCATCCCAATCCATCTCATATAGCGTCTATTTATATAATTTCACTCTGATTAGTGGGTCAGGCCTGTTTAATGACATTAGACAATCTTGGCCATATAGTGCGTTGAATGGGCTCATCCCAATGCTTCAGTAAATGAGAAGCATTATAAGAAGACTCCACTAATTGCAAATAGTTTATCCATCACCTCTTGGGTTCTTGTCCACAAAATGCTCGAAGGATATACTTGATCACTTGGTTTACCCTCTCTATCTATCCATTGATTTTCAAATGTATACAGTGCTAAGATCCAAAGAGATACACATGGCTTCGAAGAAAATGATCCCAAATTGAGATGTAAATTTGGCATCTCTAACACTTAAAATTCTCCTAGGCAATCCATGCAATTTGAATATCTCTTTCAAGAAAATTTTAGCAACATTTAAAGTTGTGTAAGTCTTCTTTATAGGGATCACGTGAGTAACCTTTGTTAATTGATCCACCACTTCCAAGATGGATTCATATCCTACATTTACTAAAGGTAATTAGTGACCTATGCATTACCATTTCATATGCAAAATTTCAATGGGAAACAATTTTCTTGGCATTTTTACTCTTTTGACCTTGACCTTGTGGCATGTTAACCATTGAGGATAGTCATGCTACAAAAGAAACTTTTGATTCCGGGCCAAAAGAAACTTAAGTCTAAGCCAAAAGAAACTTTTCTTTTGGCTAACATGTTAGTCTTTATGTATCGGAGTGTCCCACTATAGGGATGTCATGAGCCTCACTCAATATTATTCTCTTCAAATCTCCACCTTTGAGAACACACAACTGTTAGTTATTGAAGTATAAGTAGTCATCTTCTAACTTATACACTTGAATTTTCTTCATCTCATGGGACGTCTTGCTCTTCTTCTTAAGCAAGGCAATGATAAGGACAAAGAATTCATCTAATAAAATTTTCTCTTTGATTTTAACGATTAAGGGATTAGAAATCATAGTTATTGTTGTAAGTAAGGAGGCTTTTCTATTGAGCGTATCTGTAATCACGTTCTCCTTCTGTGATCTATACTTAATCTCAAAGTCAAATGCTCGAAGAAGGACCAAGGTGAATTTCTACCCAAGAAGATAATGTCACTAAATCTTTAAAGCATGTCCTATTGCTAGTAGCTCTAAGTCATGGTGGGGACAATATAATTTCTTTCATGTGGCCTCAACTTTAAAGGTTCATATTCTATGGGGGGCATCCATCCTACATTAGGATCCACCAATAGCAAATCCACTAGAATTATTGATAACTTTAAAAGCCTTGCCAAACTCTATTAGCTTCAAACCCAGATTTGTTACCAATGCAACTTATCAAAAAAAGCACTTTGGCACATAGGAGTCCATTGAATGGAGCATCCTTCTTGTGAAGTGCAATTAAGGGAGAAGAAACCTTGGCATATCAATGGATGAAAATACGATACCATCTTGTTTACCCTAAACTTCCTTTATAGTCTATGACTCTGGCCAGCCAATAACGGCTTACACCTTTGCTAGATCAGTAACTCTTCTTAGCAAAAAGTTTGTACCATCTTCAAAACTTTTCACACATACTTATCATTATTAGTATCATTTTTAGAATAGATCAATGTCATCAAAGAATACAAAAACAGAAGTCATCCAGGTGCTCTCTCAAGATCTCTTGCATTAATCAATTGAAGGTACCAAGGGTATTTGTCTATCTGAATGATGGCAATGCTGTAAATTCATAATATCCATATTTGATATTAAAGGTAGTCTTGAGAATATCATTCTCCTTAATCCTAATCTTATTGTACATTGACTTCCTTCAAGTCAATCTTGTTAAACATCTGGGCACCATGCATCCTAAAAGCTCATTTATCTTGAGAATGAGATACTTATATTTTATGGTTTATTCAATTCATATATAAATCCAAAATAAATGTTCTAAATGTAGCATCATAAAATACTAAAGATCACTGCAAAAACCACACCTCGACTCCACAACCATGACCAAGATATGCACTACTAAACCCGAACTCTCTCGGACCACTTTGTTGACCAGAGGACCCCATTAAGTGTCACATCCAATTTTCTACACTTACACTAGACTCCCTTAGCCTCCTCATATTTTGTGTTTCTTGGGACATAACAAAACTTTCTTATTCTGTTGCTTGTGGCAACAAAGAGCTTTGCTTATTGTGTGCGGTGCAGAAGTTCATCACCTTCAAGGCTCAGTCGTCACACCACACTCTATTTTATTCAGCTTTGAGCTTTTGTGGCGTAATGAAGAACACCCTTGTGGTGGCATTGATTGGTTTAGTCCTATTGTGTTTTGAATTGGCCTTTTGCTTGGGTAAGGTCATGGTGTTGATTGGTTTAATCCTATTATATTTTTAATTGGCCTTTTGCTTGGGGAAGGTCATGGTTGAAAAGTCCCCTTGAACATTTAAGCCTTGATTGTGCATGAGCACCCTCTATTTTACATGATACTTATTTTGGGAGTGCTCATTCATGTGATTTCCTTTTTCGGTGTGCCTCGATGTGGTTGTTGTTTTGTATGGAAAGCACTTAGCACGATGTTGAAAGGAGGAATGCATTGTTGGTAGAGTTCATGTAGCTAGAGTGTTCCATCTCGCTTAAGAGGGTTCTCTTGCAACTTGCCAAAGTAATGTTCGTTCAAATGATGACATCCTTTTGCATACTTGGTCTCTCAAGAGTTATTCTCAAGATCATGTGCACAAAGAATGGCATTGCTATATGAGCTTTGTCAAAGATCCTCTCCTTCAAAAGATTTATGAGTTTCTTTGTGTCATTTTGTTGCACATGGACTAGACTCCTTTATCACGAAGGAGCTCTTCATTACTGCAGTTTTGATCAAAGAGGGTCACAGGTTGAATTGGATGGGTTATCTTTGTGTCAAGATGGTGGATCATTTTGAGTGGATCGCTCAACATGATGGTCTATGACCACGTACTATTGCTCATGCCTAATTTTGATTCATAGATCCTTATTGACCACCACTCGTCGCTGTCTCACTTATCCTTGTCTAGATTTAACCCATCTCGCTCTCTCCCCCCTTTTACTTGTCTAGAGTCCACACCATCTGCATAAGCTCCAATAAGCTTTCCTTAGAGAGGCTGAGCCTACTCAAACCCCTATTGAGCATAAGCCAAAGTTGGTGTCTCATGCCATCTTGAAAAAGAAACGTTCTTCTTGTGGGAGTGATGTATGTGCACCTCCTCCAAAGAAGAGTGCACCTACCACCCCTTTTTTTGTTCCTTCTACTAGCTAGCTCTAGCACCCTACCCTCTTGCATAGATGGGAGAGACTAACTTATTTTTGTAAAATTTGATGGTCTCTTGAATAGCTATCCCCAATAGGTTTGAGAATTTTTGGTCGGTCCTTTTCTTCACTTCCACAAGTCTCAAAGGGTATACCACACATTCCATGATGTCAATATTCATAGTGAGGTGTTTGTATATGGCATAGTTGGGAGTGATGGTGCTACCCTCACTTTCAATTATAAGCTATAATGATATTTAACTTTACTTGAGCACACTTCCTTAATCTTTTCTTTGTCTTCCACATTATTAATCCTAGGGTGAATGACATTGTAAAATGATATGGGAATGATAGGATAGTCATCATGAAGTTATTCATGAACGCTTCACATCCAAGTGTGGCAAGTGTGGGGAAAATGTTAATACCTAAACTACCCACTATTTTCAACATTTTTCTTTGAAATTTCATTTCATTTCCTCCCATCATTTGTTAACCTAAACATACCTTCTATTCCACATATTTTACATACCCTCATGCCTACCCTTCACCACTATCCATGTTTCTCTTTTTTTGTTTCTTAATTATCTTTATTGTTACTAATTAAACTAAATGCCTACCCTTCACCACTATCCATGTTTCCATCCCCCCCTTGATTATCACCACTATCCATGTTTCTCTTTTTTCTTTTCTTAATTATCTTTTTTAAACTACTAATTAAACTAAATGACTATTTTTCCATCAAATTCACATCGAAATATCATCCACATGGTTTTTCCCATCAATCCTAACTCATTTTCAACCTCTACCATGTTTTTGTCATTTTATCATTATACCCTGCTCTTACATTGTTTTGTTACCATTCATTCAAAGTCAAAAGTTATTACCTCAACCCTAGAATTCTTCCTCACACTTGGATGGACATTTTTTCCCAAGGTTCATTATTTTATTCCCTAAGCCTAAAGTTTGATGTGGTGATACTAGGGATGAGACCTGAAGGGTCACTATATGTCATTGGGACATCCCTTCACATGAAATAAAAATTATGGGACGTGAGAATTGTAAGTTTTTGGTCATTATTGGTCATGATTGAGTGAGGTATATACATTCATGATATTTCTTTTACCCTTTTAGAAAACCAAAATACAAATGTATTTTGGTATATACATTCATGCTATTTCTTTGACCCCTTTAGAAAACCAAAATACATGAGAACAATGTATTCACATTGTGATTCAATGCAAAAGACATGAGAATAATGTATTCATGTGGTGCTTTCAATGCAAAAGACATGGATGAAGATTGAAGGATTTCTACGATTCATGTCCAAAAATTATGAAGAATGTGGTGAAACCTTTGATGTTTAATGAGTTCTCATAAGAATAAGTAATCCGAACACCAATAAATGGTATATCTTATTATAAATTTATTGTTTAATAAAGTAAATCCATAGGAGGGTAAATGATCAATAAGATGGCAATGTCCTTGTTTTAATAAGATATACCAATAAATGGTATATCTTATTACACATTTATTAGTTAATACAATGGAGGGTAAATAATGAATAAAATGGCTATGTTCTTGTTGTTAATTGTGGTTCATTTTTTGATTATATCTATCATTAATATGTCCTCTTTGATTCTATCTATCATTAAAATGTTCTCTTGATTTTTTTTAATCATAAAATATATTTTCTTGCAAAAAGAACATTCCCTAATCAAATCTTATTTGTAAGAGTACCACAATATAAATGAATATATATATGACCACCTTATCTTCTTCTCCTTGTTTTGATGTGTTTTTGTTAGTCTAGTTAGTCTAGTGGTGCTAGGGATGCCTGTAACTATTCATCACTAGATTATTATACTTGTACTCTTGTCTATTAGCATAGTTTGAGGTCCTTTTAATAAGTGTTATCACTAGATCGTACATGTGCCCTTGTATTTTAACACGGTTTGTGATCCTTTTGTATAAGTGTTAGGTACTTTTGATAGGTGTTAAGTATATTTAAATAATCTTATTTAGGTGTTATAAGTACTCTTAGACTGTATGTGTGTCCTTGTTTGTTAACATGGTTAGTGGTCCTTTTGATAGATGTTAAATGTACTCTTAGAACACTTAATCTTATTTATACATAGTTATTTGTTCTAACTTGACCTTACAACTTCACATAATCATTAAAACTTGGGAGATTAATATCATATTATAATAGGAGGCCCCCTATTAATGTATGGGCATAAAACACCCTATGGGGTTGTTTGAATACCTAAGACCCAATGGTTTTCAATGCCATCAATCATGGGTTGATGGTAGGTCATAAATTTAGGCCTTTAAGAATAAATACTTATGGGTCAATGGTGTGTAATGGTGAGTGGTGGTGGTGACATTCTTCCTGTAGCATTGACCAACCTAGTCTTTCCTCTTTGACAACTCTTTGCACCTAGGGCACTAGTATTAGCTTCACTCGAAGCAACCACATTCCTACAACTTATGGCATGATAGAGTAGGCTCTTTTAGAGTTTTAGAGATAGTAGACAACTTTACTTAATAGGTCATGGCATGATAGGGTAGGTTCTTTTAGAGATAGTGGTGGACAAGACACGTTGGTCTTGCATGCTAGCTATCATGGGTTGATGCATCAGGAAAATGCTCATGGAGTACGTTATTATTACTCGGGCATTGGTCACTACATGGATAGTGGCTCAGCTTGGACCAAGACATGCAAGATAGCATGCATTTATCACTTATTGATGTGGTTATTCTTCGGGAGGGTCATGACCCTTTTAGCGTTAATGTAGAAAGTCATTTTTCCCTTAATTTTTTTAGGCAAGAAATCTAGCTGATGTCCAATGATCCCCCTTGTAACTTCTATTTTAAGTTAGATGATAGGAAGGTTGGGAGTCAGAGTCAACATTGCAAAACATGCAAGTAGTGTATTGCTCCACACATCCTTGAGATTGTGGAGTCAATGTAATTCTTATTCTTCCAAGTGAATACAAGAAACCGTTTCTTTAAAAGTGTTGTTGTGTTTTAATTTTTATACATTTTAATAAAGGGTTGTAGTTTTTTAAGTCTAGTGTCTCAAGCCCATGTATATGTAAGCAAATAATGATAAGTAAGTACAAACGTAAATATAAGTATATATTTAAGTAAAAATGTAAATATAAGTATATGTTCAAGTGCAAATAATAATATAATTAACTATGATAGAAATAGAAGTATGATTTATGATTTATTATATTTTAATGAAGTGTTGTCAGTTTTTTAGTCTATAGATAAGTATAAAAATAAATATAACTTTAAGTATATAATTAATTGTAAATAATAATATAAGTAACTATGTAAATAATATAATAATAATATAATATAATATAACGTGAAATACAAGTTTGATTTATGCTTTATTATATTTTAATGAAATATTGTTAATTTTTAATTATATAGATATAAGTATATGTAAGTATAAAAATAAATATAGCTTTAAGTATATATTTAAGACATGGAAAGATGCCTTCGGCAGCATGAGCAGATGGACCGTCATTTAGTATTTTCTTATCTCATAGACAGCCACAGTGCCAGGCCTTCACTTGCACTTGTGATGTTGCTATGGTTGAAGCGGTCCTCTACGTCTCTCCTTCGGGGGGCCAGGCTCTCTTTGTAGTTTTCTTGGTGCGAGCCATGGTCGTCGAGGTGAGAGAGATAAATAAAAGATGAGAAATGAGGGTTGCTTCCATACTTATAGATGAAAATTATTTTTTAAAGAATTAGCCTAGTATATAAATTTAGTAATTTTTAATTTTTAAAAGTTCTTTCATGATCAGAATAAGCTCAAACTTTATGTGTGTATGGATGTATCATATACCACCTTCTATAAAAAAATCAGCCCCTTCTCAGAGGCCTGTTGGGCCCTTGTCCGAAGGCTCATGTGTGGAGGCCTGCTTTTTTAAAAACTAGTCCTGAAGGGTCCCTATTGGAAGGCTCGCGTGTGGAGACCTGAAAAAGAAGGCCTTCACATGTGAGCCTTTGGACAGGGGCCCTACAGGCCTCTAATGGGGCTGATATCTTATCAGGGCTATGTAACGTGCATGATCTATACATAGAACAAATTTCAACCCACACACCATGCATCAACTTTTTCTTGGAAAAAAATATTATCGTATAACATAGCACCTACATATGCACATACATGCTCATGCTCATGCTGTAAGCCACATGATCTATGCCCAAAATAAATTTTAGCTCATTCTGATCATTGTACACCATGTATAAGAATATACACTGACATTGGAATATTAGAAATAAAAAAAACTTAATAGTAGTTCCAAGTCCAATACATTGCATCAAGTACAACTAGTTGAGTACAACTGAACAAAAGCATGAAAACATAAAATGATACACGAGCATTATCGCAACTCTTCAAACCATGTCATGGTTAAGGTTGAATGCATCACTATTATTATTACGAATCCTGAGGGTTTGAGTGTGATGTGCCAGATATGATGGTGGCTAACAACTGACCATCATGCATGAGCTCCACCATGTAAGTTTTAGCCACCTCTTGAAGAGCAAGCAATGCTTGGGCTGACCATTGCTCCACATTACATGCTTGATCTCTTGAAAATTACTTGTAGTTATTTTCCCTTTGTAGATCTCGCAAAAAGATGATTGAAGGGGAAGATGAATATGTGGTTCCAACTAAATAGCACCAAATAATCAACATATCCTTCAATTTCTCTCTTAGAAAAGAGAAGAAACCCTAAGATTGAGAAGATCTAAAGTCATTAATGTGGTTTAGAAGGGAAATAAAGCTTCTAAGCATAGTTACTAATAAAAGAAAATAAATAGAGATTTGAATTTTCTCTATACAAAGGAGGAAAAATGAAAAAGCTAAAGCAATACCTCATCAAAGAGTACTAAAATCACCCCAAACTAAAAACCCTATTTCTCTTATTCTAAAAATCTAGAGGTCTCTAAATGAAGAAGAAGTTCATAAACCCATGTATACTCAATGAAAATGACCAAAATTAATAGCCACACTCGTATAGCACAAAGATAAGCATGGGTTAAATTTTTTTGAAAATGTGATGTCGAATGTGATGTCTACATCAAGTTATCCCATTTTTTAACTTCTCCTATCTTGGAAAACCTAAATGTATTCTATTTTGATGGATTTAGAAGTGGAAAAGTCATGTGGGTATTTAAGAGTGTCACATTTTACATGCTTCACGTTTTTAGATCAAATAGAATATTATTATTTTAGATTTGAGAATTTTAAGGATAGGTGGTCTTAACTTTAGACATGGGACAATATTATAATAAAAGAGAAATAAAATAATAGGTGAATCTCTTATAAAAAATATAAAGAGATCTCCTTGATTCTAAAAGAGGAGAGAGAGTGAAAATATTATAACATTTTTTTCACTTTTACTTGATTCATGGAAGAGAGAGAAGCCTTAAGGACAAAATGGAGAGTCCATATTTCTCCTAAAGCCTTTGGTGGTGACCAGCCGTTGCCTTGTACTTTTTTAATGTACCATCATATATGTATTTTACTTTATAAACCCACTTAGTGCCAATTACCTTATGCCTTGGAGAATGATCCCAAGTTCCCAAGTGTGCTTTTTTAGGATAGAGTCATATTATGCTTGCATGGCTACCATCCACTTTGGATCCCCTCTTGCTTTAACAAACAACGGTGGTTGGCTAAGTACCTCTGTCATAAGAGAAAAATATTTTCACAAGCCCTATTTTTCTCCTCTAACCTTCTGAATCTAGAAACATAGTGAGGTGTATCCTCGATGGCTGGAGGTTTCATTCCATCCAAAAGTTACATGTACCATTTAGGGAATGGCTTACCTTTTTTGGAACATCATGCTCTTTTTCTTCATCTTCGAAATCCATGTCCTCCATAGGAAATGGGGAGGACTTCCCTCCAATAAAATGGAAGGAAGTTGATAATGCATGTGGAGATTGTGTTGCTTTGGTGATTTTGCGGGCTTCCCTCCATCAAAATGCGAGAAAGCCGATAATTCATGTGGAGATTCTGTAGCTTTGGTGATTTCCTTCTATGACTTTCATGCACGTAGGTGACATTCCCTTTCTATGGAAAGTGGATTTCCCAAGGCTCCTCCAAATGCCCTTTTCGATGACCTTATCATCTCCATTAAGAATGAATGCACCATTCTTGTTAAAGTGAACCCATAAAGTCATGGTCTGTGATGGCCAAGATATTAAGAGACTAAGGTTATGTAGAAGGGAAAGAGAAGGGTGTGAGTGTGAATGGACTTAAGGTCCACTAGCTCATCTATTTTTAGGTGGAGCTAGGAGGCATTTTGTATTGAGCAAGGCCAAGTTGTATTCATAAACAACTTAATAAGCAAGATAGTTTTCTTGTATTTTGTGAGTTCTTTTCCTCCACACACTTGATCTAGCATGAGCACCACGTTTTCTCAACATGGTATCAGAGCCTTGGTTGATTAGACCCCCTTGTGGTGTAGAATAGGTCAAAATTTTCACTTTTTCTTATCCCTTCACTTGTGGAGCTCAACCCTCAGCCATTGAAGGAGCCCTAGCAGCTCATGGAGGCAACATCTTGGGGATACTCCAACTAGAGAAGTGAAGAGGAGGCCTGGGCGTTCAAGAACGTATGTTGCCTGCATGAGTTCTAGCAGCTCATGGAGGCAACATCTTGGGGATACTCCAACTAGAGAAGTGAAGAGGAGGCCTGGGCGTTCAAGAACGTATGGTCAATCGAAGGGAACACTGCATCGTTGCTGCGGCATTGCCGCCTGTGTGCGCCGCCTTCAATTTTCTACACCGCCAGTGGTCGTACATCAATTCGCCGTCTACTACAGGCAACCATAAGCCATGTGAGTTGAGGGCTTTTGAAGCCCATATGCTGCACTATCTACAGCTTGATTTTTAGCTTGAATGGTGCACGAACGCATCTGCTACAAGCAAAAAACCAGGCGGCTCTCTTCAACTCCATGGAAGCTTTCCATTAAAGCTTCAAGTTATCTTTTGTTCTTGCTCTAATCCTCCCCTCTTTGCTCTAATCACCCAAGTGATAGTGTGAGAGCTTGATGCTGATATTTCTTTTGATTTTGAAGCGGTGGCCAACCATATGAGGCATCATAAGTCTCATTCTTCACGTCATCAAGCTTCCTCTTCATCTTCAAGCTCTCAAATCTCTTCAAGCTCTCAAATCTCTTCAAAATGTGCTTATGTGCACTAATAGTATTAATTAACACTAATGAAGCTTCTAATCCAACAAAGAGGAGTTACTCCAAAGTGTTTTTAAACACTAAGAGTATTATTAAATACTAATGGTGAATCTAATCACCAAAATAAGTATCCGTTAAAAATATACTCTTAAGCACTAATTATATTTTTTAAACACTAATGGTGATCTTAATCACCAAACAAAGTGTTCTTTAACACTAATGAAGCTAATCCCCATCAAAATCAAAAATTGGCACAAACCCTAGGTGCTAAACCATAAAAGTTACTATTTTAATCTCTTATTTATGCAACATTCTTGACTTGATTAGGGTTGTTGCACTCTCATAAGCGTCTCTCTTTCTTATTTAAGCCTAAATATCATAAATTTTTGGTCTTTTCTTCTTCATAAATCAGCCCATTACTTTCTAATAACCTCCTTCAATACCCAATGTCAAAGGACAACACTCAAATTAAGAAGATCTCGGGAGAGGGCTTCCACACTTGGCAAGTCCTTGTCAAGTACAAGATGATGTCCAAAGGCTTTTGGCCATTCATCTCCGGCACTAAGGTTATTGATCGAACAAAGGCTGAAGATATTGAAGATGATGAGAGGGAACAAGCCATCATCATGCTTCATCTTGATGAGGCTCTCATTCACCATGTGGACCAGCTTCCGACTGCAAAGGAGAAATGGGATGAGCTTGATAAGCTCTATGGAGCTCGTGGTAAGAATTCCAAGATCTCACTTAAAATTTAATTTTTCAGCTTGGAACTCAAAGAGGGAGATGGCATTGGAGCCTTCATCTCTCACTTGAAGGGCATTACGGCTCAACTTACATCAGTAAATGCGAGAATGGATGAAGATGATGCAGTGGCTGTTTTGCTAAAAGCAGTCAAGAAGGTGTACCCCACCTTAGTCACCACCCTAAAGAACATACCTAATCCCACCCTCGAAGGCGTCATTCAATCTTGTCTTGATGAAGAAAAGAGGCCAAAGGGAGGAGCTGAATCTTCAAATGCAACCACTTCATCGACTATCGAACAAGCTTTGTCACATCAAGTGGTCAAAGTAAGATGTGCCCATTGTAAAAAGGTGGGTCATTTGGCAAATAATTGTTGGATCAAATATCCCAACAAAATGAAATGTAACAAGTGTAAACAAACGGGACATATCACTTCTAAATGTCCTAACAAAGAGTCAGAGGCAAACTTTGTATCAACCTCTACCTCTGTTGAGAAATTGTTCTAAATCTCAATGTAATCACACCTATATTCCAAACCTTGTACGCCTAATGTTATAAAGGCATCCTATGTCCAATACCACCTATTCCATTCTTTCATAGTTGGTATTGAGGGGGGGTATTAAGAGACTAAGGTTATGTAGAAGGGAAAGAGAAGGGTGTGAGTGTGAATGGACTTAAGGTCCACTAGCTCATCTATTTAAAGGTGGAGCTAGGAGGCATTTTGTATTGAGCAAGGCCAAGTTGTATTCTTAAACAACTTAATAAGCAAGATAGTTTTCTTGTATTTTGTGAGTTCTTTTTCTCCACACACTTGATCTAGCATGAGCACCACGTTTTCTCAACACAAGATAGAAAGGAGGTTTCTGTTCATATCTAGAACCCAAGAACATTTGAAAGACTTTTTGTACAACCTTCTTTAGATATAAGTGAAATAATACCTGAACCTTTTATTGGGCACTTTGCATCATTGTCCACTTCCACCATGATGGCATCTCCCATAGACTTTACTGAGGAATACCAATCCTTTTGACTGGTTATGTGCCTAGAAGCCCCACTATTAATGATCCAAGAATCATCATATGTTTCAACATTAGCTGTCTCACTGCACACTTCTTCAATGGCAACAAATAGCTATATCTCTACTTCTACAGCATGTTGGATTCTTCCTTGGTCTTTAGAGTTCCATTCTTGGCATCTGCTTGCTTTTTTCTATATTCTTTGGCTATGTGCTCTTTCTTATTAGCGTAAAATATTTTCTCTTTTTCTTTTAATTTGAAGAGTTAGAATCCTTACCCTTCTTCTTTGTGTCAGTGGAGAAATCTTGGTCCACCATTGCGACTATATATCCTCATCTCCTAAATGAGATGAACTCCTCAAATGTGAGAAGAGTAGGCCTGATAGCAATATTTAAAGACGTAACCAAACTATCATACTTAGGTGGCAACACTTTACATAGAATGGATGAGCAAGATCTAGGGAGAGCACACTGATGTTAATTGCAACCGTCTAATCATGGAGATCTTTGATTCTGGTGAGAAATACCTCCACCATTTTACCTTCATTTAGCTTCTCTTGTTGAAGCTAATGTTAAAGATTTTGAATCCTTGAGGATTTATGGTCTCATATTGTCTTTTCAACAAGGTCCATACTTCTTCAACAAGGTCCATACTTTTGCAGCTATGGAGACATGTTGAACCATGGTGAGCACACTATCTTCCACACGTGAGAAGATGGCATAGAGAGCATCTAAACCCCTTTATCTCCAAGCTTGGATAAGGCTAATAGTACAATAGGTGGTATAAGGTTACCGTTTGTATCCCTTTTTGGTGTGGCGGGTGAACATCAACACCAATGACGGTGTCCCGAAGCTCATATGAGGAAAGAATAGCCTCAAGCTTGAATTTTTAGAGAGGATAATTGGAAAATTATTATATCTCTTATAAAGGTAGCATATTCAAGAAAATAGTGCATCTCTTAAAAAATTTATTCAGCAAAATTAGCATATTCAAGAAAATTATTACATCTCTTACAAGGTTTAGTAAAACTTTCAACTCTACACCTCACTTCCTAGCTCAATAAACTCCACTAGCAGAGTAACAAGTTTCTTAGTAGGACCGTTTCACTTTTAGTAGTCCTAGTCTTGTTTATCTTAGAGAGATGCACAACTTCTCACATTACATTCTTTACCATGATCTTTCTATTAAAAATAGGCATCGGATAAATCTTAGACAATGGGTAGAACTTACCATCTTGGAGATCCACAAAAACAATAAACATAGTAGTAGTATTATTTTACTTTAGCAAGCATCTCTAGCATAATTGATAGCATTAAAGCATCAAACATCTCTCTCCGCACAATCCAACTAACTTCTTAGCTAATCAATTTAATACTTCATTCCATTATAGTAGTATGTTAATTCAGTAGAGTTAGCCACCACCAAAAGAGACCAGAGAATACACACCTAGTAGTTTGGCATTCAACAGAGCATACACCAAAAGAGGCAAGAGCATACATTCCTACAACATTTTAAGCAATGGTTTCTATTAGATCTCAAGGCAATGAGCTCCTCAAGCAAGGAAATAAGAAATTTGAGTTAAAATCATAAATATTAAGGATTAAACATAGTAATAGGTTAATTTAGTAAAGCAACCACCAAAAGAAGAGGCCATATCATACACATCTAGAACAATTGAACCAATGGTTTCTATTAGATCTGAAGGCAATGAGCTCCTCAAGCAAGGCAACAAAGAAATTTGAGTTAAAATCCTAAATATAGTAAGGATGATGACGCATGTGTAGTAGACTTTAAACCTTCATAACATTTTATAGTGTAAAAGGTCAAATGATATGAGATGGCCTTTTGACATGATAGGGTCAAAGTGAATTGTGAGCTTAACTTGGACATGTTTTTATTTCATATATTTGACCATCAAGTCACATCCAACAACCTTGCCAAAGTTGGCATAATTTGGCATTTATTTCCAACCCTCCCTCTTAAGCGTAGATCCTTTATCTAAACTATTACTTCATCTTGGGAAAGACATCTTCTACTTGGCCATCTACATGTATATCAGCTTGGGAAGTGCCTTAGTAAAGACATCTGCTACCTAGCTATATTTACATGTATATATCCAAGATTATCATTTGCTACTTGGCTATATCTACATGTATATATCCAAGATTAACATCTACAAAAACTACTCTCTTTAGCAAAATGATAGTGAGCCTCGACATGCTTTGTTGTACTTCAATGAAAAACTAGATTGTTGGCAAGTTGAATACTTGACATGTTGTCACAAAATATAGTGGTATTGGACCTCTAACCTATTTTCCCAATCCTTTAAGAAGAGGTTTCAACCTTGTAATCTTACATATTGCTATTTCGGCCCTCTATATATTCACATTTTGTAGAGTGGTTACTTTGATATCCATGATATTGAAACACCACTAAAATGAAATTCATGATATTGAAACACCACTAAAATGATATCCATGATACCACTAAAATGAAATTCATAACTTAAGGTGCTTCTCCGGCCCTTTATGCTACCTACCCAATCAACATCACTATAACCTTCTACGTCTAACTTTAAACCTCTTAAAATATAAATAACAATATGAATTTTCCATTACATACCTAAGATCATATTCACTACATCTAGGGTGTTAGTGATGAGGCTTCTTGAGATCCCCAATAAAGTGATATAGCAGTAGCTCAATAATGGCCTTGCTATATTCATGTAGATCAAGCTATCAATCTCTATCTTTACATGCTTGGATCTTCCAATGGGCTATCCAAATCAAACCTTAACTAATATTAACCTCTAGGGGTATTGCCATTGGTCTGTAATCTTGTAAACCAAACATAACCAACATATTCAATATTTAAATGTACTACATATTTTAGCTTGCTTTCTTTCTCTAAATCTTGACCTGTGCATTAAACTCGTCACCCCTAATTAATACATCATTTTTAATTACCATGCTCCAAATCTTCTTACCTTGTAGATTGGTCTTATTCAACTTATCACTAGACACACTAGTGATGTTACATCTACCACTGTACTTGTAAGTACAATCTTGGCCTGTGCATTAGATTCATCACCCCTAAGTAATACATCATTTTTAAGTAGCATACCCCAAAGCTCCTTGCCTTGTAGATTGGTTTTATTCAACTTATCACTAGACACTAGTGATGTTACATCTACTAGTGTACTTGTAAGTACAATCTTCGAGGAACTTGCAAATCTAAAAAATTATATACAAAATCCAAAAATTCACTTTTGTTCAAAAATTTCAAAACTTGTAGCTTCTGAAATCTGAGCCGTTTGACGACCCAAATGCACTCCAAACTGGATGAAACTTTGTGGGAAGATCCTAAAAACTTAGGAATGTATGGGCATACGTAAATTTTACTTATAGGTCTTATGGTTTTTCACTGAAACCCTAATTTACAAATCGGCCTTTGGTAACATAATCATAGACGCACAACGGAGCTATTAACTACCTTATGATTATTCAAATACAAATGTAAAAAACATTATCCACATGCTCTTTAACCATACATCATCACATATATACTTGACATTTTCACCTTGGTTTGCCATCTTTTTTGCTTAGGAAGAGGACAGATGACTAAATTATCATCTTTGAAGCAATAAGTCAAAACCTACTACCCTATTTTAAGTCTCAAGTGTCAATGTCTCACGCTTTTGCTAATTGTTTGACTATTAAAATTACCCCTTGTACCTAAGAAAGATAGAATTGTATTAAAATTACCCTTATACCTATAAAAGTGGGGCCAACCTGTATACCGAAAGTGGAGCCAAAATCCTTGAAAGAATTATGGAAATGCTTGTTATACTAACTTGCTTTGGGCTTATTCAACTATTGCCTTGGATTGAGATGAGCTTTACCTCATTTCAAGGGAGTAGATTCCTTGTCCTTCTTGAGGTTTCTGAAAATTTTGGACTTGAATAAATTTGATTTACTAGCTCACCAATGAGCTTACCTTTATAGTGTTCACTAGGAATGCAAACTAGAGTTCAACCTCTAGACTTTAGACTTTATTTACAAATGAGATGCATGATATAAAACTCTTGACCTAAGAGCTACTAAGTTGAATTACATCAAATCTAACCAAGAAGACTTTACCTACAAGATCCATTGGCCATAACTTAAGAATCTTGCCACTCTAAATGCAACACGTACTATGCACTAAAGGGTTTAACAACCATAACTTTGAATGCAAATATGAATGCAACATATAACGTACACTAAAAAGTTAACAAGGCTTAACAACCTACCACAAAATAATTGAATGAGAAACAATTTAGTCAACAAATGTGCTTCACTTTTCCTCAATATATAAGCTCAATCATCACTATTGCCCTCTAACATGACTTCGAGAGCTAGGATAGACAAGAGGAGAGATGATATAGAGAAAGTGTCGTAAATACCAATAACCTTTGTATAACCTCATATTTTGCATATTGAGTCATTAATAAAGCAACCTCCAAGTAGACATAAAATCCCATATAACCATATTTTAAGAAGAGACGATATAAAGAAAGTGTCTGTAAATATAACCTTCATATTTTACATGTTGAGGCATGACTAAAAAAACCTCCAAGATATAGAGAAAGTGTATAAATACCAATAACCTTTATATAACCATATTTTGCATGTTGGGGCATGATTAAAACAACGTCCAAGCAGACATAAGATCCTATATAGCCATATTTTAAATCCAATGCCATGTGGCTGCATGACAAGGCACAAGATATCACCTTTAAAAAAGCAAGATGCCCTTACTGATCAAAGTTTAAGACTTTTTCTATGTGATCAAAAATATAACTCAAAGGGTTTAGCATGGCTTTCCAAAGGTAAGGAGAAGTCACCACCTCTTATACCTGAAAGCAAATGCATAAAGCTTTTCTTGCAATGAAGTACCTGTCATTAAAAACAAGCAACAACTAACATAAAAACAACAACTAACACAAAAACAAGTAATAATAAACATAAGTACTTGTGAATAAAACCTATCAACAATCAACATAAGTGCACTCTTACCTAAAGGTAGCATCTGACAGAGTGATTATGCACTCAATGATATCATTGTGGGTGAGTTCTCTTGAGATGCCATGACTCACCGAGTTGAGTCATCTAATCCTTAGATGGGCACTTGCATTGGTAAGTAATCTTAGTTCTCTTTATTACTTAATAGGATCCAAACAAATGTGCAAACAAACCACCTTAGATGCTCATCTCTAGAGCCTATGGAGGGTTTCATGGCACCATGAACATCAACTTTTATCCATGCTTCTGACATGTCTAAGCTAGGATTATACCATTCCTTGCTAGACAACAGTGGTAGTGAAATGTACTCCAAACTATGTTTCTCCACCACATACAATGAATCATAAAAGTAAACATTTTGAGATGCTAATTCACTTGCACTCTTATTGTCACATAGATCAAGGCACCTACCTTTGCATGGAAAACATTTAGCTTTCTGCTTAAACACTCTACATTCTGCCATTCATGCATGAGTAGATGGATATAAAGTTGCAGGCAACAAACATGCTTGTATTGAAACTCTATCTAATAGCCATGAACTCAAAGCACAAGAACACAAAGTATAGAGATATAAACTTACTACTAGGCTTATGCCTTGCACTGAAGTTGTCATGATGCACTCGAATCTCTTTGTGCATATAAACATGTTGAATGAAAGTCTCTATTATTGTACCCATACCATTGTTGCATCTCCTAAACTTTATGATTCTACCCTTCCATTGTTTCTTGGGGTATGTTACATGTCTGAGCTTGACCTTGAAACTCCCACGAGTACTTGGTAGCATTAAAATCCAATCTAACTTATTGTACTAATTGATTAGGGATCTAGTTACCTTCATTATCTCTCCTATTAAACACATCCACTGTGCGAATATTACAGACTTTCCTTCTTCTTGAAGACAGCTACAATAAAAAACAAAACACTAAATTAATAAAGTTAGACTGTATGATTAAGAAATATCCATGTTATAGAGCAGTAAGAAATAAAGATTGTAAGCAACAAATAAAGATTATAACAAACAAGAAATATTATCTTCTACAATCTACTACTTTGATATTAACACAACCTTGCTTCTATGAAAATAAGCAGTAACACATTGCGACAAAAGATTAAAAAATGCTAAACCAATGAAATGAGATATAAACGATCATTACTCATAGGACTTAGTCCAGAAGAGATTCCACTTCAGATCAAGATAGCTATATTACTCATATTCCTCATTCTTGAACACATAAAAAACACCAAATTAACAAAGTTAGCCTTCATGATTACTAAATATCTGTGTTATAGCAGTCAAAAATAAAGATTATAAGCAAAAAATAAAGATTAAAACAATACTAAATAATGGCTATTTCTTTGATTTACACAACCTTGTTGCTTACAACATTGCTCTTGTGAAATAAATAGCAACACATCAAGACATTGCTATTTCTTTGATTTACACAACCTTGTTGCTTACAACATTGCTCTTGTGAAATAAATAGCAACACATCAAGACATAACACACAAAAACCCTAAACCTATGATCATTACTCACATCAAGACAAAACATAAAAAAACCCTAAACCTATGATCATTACTTATCACAGGAATTTGATGCCACTTCAGATCAAGATAGCTATCTGTGGTGTAGAGGCGAGAAAATTCACATGAGAAAACGGGCATAAGTCACCACACTAAGGTTTTGTCCAAATGAGATGAAATTTTATGAGAAGAGAGCTATGGTGGAGAACAACATAGCTATAAAATTTCATGAAGAAATAACCAGAGTTGAAGAGGATATGACGAAATTGAATTCCACCAAAAAGGGGGGAGAAATGGAAAGATAGTGAAATGCAAAAGGAGGGAAAGTAGAAAGTTAAACATAAAAAAAGAAAAAAATGAAATTCGGGTTTAAAACTTCCATGTGTTGACCACAAGGCACATCTGATATGAAAGAATAGTTTATGGTGAAAACCAGAAGGAAGTTTGACATTTCTCTATTTTTTAAAGTTATAGACTCTATTTTTAATTGTCCTAAGAGATTTAGGCAAAGATATGACAAAAATATCCGTGCTACATGAATCTATAATCCCATGTCTCTGATTGGTTATGCCATTCTTTTTTTATTCACCCTCTCTCATCGGTGAAGATGATGCCGTTTGCCCGGCGTGTTCCGGACACCTTGCTCTCGATTTTGGGGCATCTTACACTACTCATTTACCTCGTTTTACTTCCTGTTTGCTTCCAGTGTTTGCAATGGAAAGAATGGCTTAAAGTTCCCTGGATTTAATTGATAACGGTACTGTGGGCAATCTGCCGCCAGGGATTCCGGCCTATGGGATAGGATGCCTTCGATCAGGCCGATGCCAATTTGATTGATAGCAAAGCCGCCGGAATCCGCACTAGAGGCCATAATTCTATGCATTATTCCGCTTTATTGCAGATTATTCCTATGAATGCTGATATCCTTAAGGGAAAAAATGGAGAGTCCATATTTCTCCTAATGTTCTGCACAAGTTGAAGGTTTTCACTTTTAGGAAACTTTTGCTCCTACAGCCATGTTAAGCATAATCCGCACCATTCTTTTATTGGCAGCACAAGGTGGACATGTTCTCAAAATAGATGTAAAATCTTCTGTGCGCTTTTACCGCACAGGTCGTAGAGCTGGGGACTTGCCGAACACCGTATGCAAGCCACGAATGGCTGCAAGCATACAACTAGGAAAGCAAGCTCAAACAGAATGCAAAGGTGTGTCACTCACCACTCTAACCGCCGCCGTCGCCGCCGTCGCCTCTCTACCGCCTCGCCGCTACACAATGCTCGATCGCTCTCTCACTCTCTCTCTCTCTCTCTCTCTCACACGCAGGAGAAGGAAACCAAGGAGATAAGGCAAGAGCACTCTTGTATTCAACACATGAGAATGAGGGTTTTAGGGTTACATTTGACTCTTATAGGTTACTTGGCCGTTCACACATGGGCGCCCATACATGGTGCGCCTCTCATCGGCGATCACCCAATCCCTTTATCCTTTGCATATGGTGCCGACAAGCCCGGCCCATGACTCAGAATAGTTAAACTAATTACATGACGTAAAACATAGTACGTCTCAATGTTCGTCATAGGTTAACATGTCCCCCTTCCTGATGTAGATTCCGTCCTCGGAAGCTATGGTATGGTAAACTCGATAGGGTTGTTGTGGTAGACCGTCTGCAAAACAGGGAAGTAGAGTGAAAGTATGCTGGAATTCAAAAGATATAAAGTGTATAAATTCAAGCATGTTAGACCACAATGGATGTTGCTATGAGAACTTAGTTTAAGGGTCACATGAATGAGCTAGTGTAGCAAATTAACATGAGTTTAAAATTATTGAAAGTAAATCAAGAGTTAGCAAGGTGTCAAAGGTTAATCAAGGTTTATAACTGGCCTAAGTCAAGAAAAATAACCAAACTTAATAAATAAACAGATGACCACACTGTGTCTACTCTAAGAACAAGTTAATACCACGAGCCTAGGGACACAAGAAACATTAGTGTTACAGGAGCCTTTTGCTTTATTTCTTTATGCACGTAAAAATTTTTAAACACAACGGCGACCTTCCTAAGGCAAAACTAACATCGATCCTGGTACCATGTTTAACACAAGGCATTATCCAGGAATCTATTAGTTCACCTTAGGCAAGGCTACCCCCTACCAACCAAGGCATCGGTTTGGAGTAGAATACTCCTCGCCTACTAAGTATCAATAAGGCGATAGGCCAACATTAGAGCACATAATAGACTTGTATTGCCATTTATTGTAGGCCTTTAAAAATATATATATATGTATTTATTTCTTTTGATCTTCACTCCTAAACTGTAATGTGTTCTTGTATTCTTTCGACAACAAGGGGTAAAAGCTATGTCCTAGAGGTTAACACACACATGGCCAGGTGTTAAACAGATTATAGTTCATGCAATTAATTGAACAGTAAAAACGAAAGAGAGTGGGTATGGAAGAATTACACCTGTATTTTGGAGATCTCCTTGATTCGATGAGAAAAATGCCTACAATTTGATGAGATATTTATGTATGAGCGTTGCGGCTATCTCAAGACTTGAAAGCAAACCCACCTCAAACTTTTCCACCTGTACAACCAACTAACAAGCACTATACCTCGAGAGGCACATCAGTGTGAAAAATTAAAGACTCGTTTAAGGAATCCAAACTAGAAAAAACTTGAAAACACTAACCTACCTACCAGTCACCACACTACTACTGAGGATACGGTAAGAGGATGTTGTAGAGTCCTGGCTCTAGCCCTAAGGCTAAGCCTCTATCCGCATCATCCAAATAAATAAAGTCAACCTCAATAGTGCCATGAGTTTCATCCCTCCATTCATCATTGTCAGATATTTCCTTTTCATTTTCCCATCCACATAAACTCATCAAGAATGTAACCATCCGAGGATAGTCATCTTGTGGAAAAGGGAAGCATTGGGCTATCGGGGATATGTCCTCTACGGAGTAGGGGTCAGTCATGGTCAATAGGCGAATAAGCCATTCTAATTCCTCAACATTTTCCTCTCTGGCTAGTATATCTATATGATCCCATTCAGTTTCAATTACAAGATAGCACATGTGAAATATATGAGAAAGGTACAGATGATACCTCTCACCAAAGGTGGATGAAGTGTGTGATGCCCTTGCATTTGCCATATCTGCAAACACAGATATAGCATCAGTAGGTTTATGACAGGTCAATCTAGTTCCTGATTGTATACGGATATTTCTCCTCTTTTTGTGCTCTTGCTCTTTTTACTATTTTTTATTTTTCTTTTCTTTTCTTTTCTATGTATGAAGCTATATATATACATCCCCTTGAATTTGACAATTACATGGTCAGGGGAGAAGGTTAAGGAGGAAGCAATAGAATGTCGAGCGTGAGTACATGCTCCCCCTTTCCTTGGGTAGATCATATTTTTTGCAATGATGTTGCAGCCTCTTGGAACCAATTTGTCCAGTGGGTCATAGGTTGTGATGTGGGCAGATAGCTTTTTATGACCCTTGTGGGCCACATCCAATTGCAGAGATGGAAGTGTACGTTCCCATTGAGACGAATGGAGAAAATGGTTTCCGACGATACTTTTACAAAGGGAGACATAGACTCATTGGTCTCTTGTTGGGTGTTGACAAGAGTAGGTGTAGAGCATGAAGAAACTTCTATATCAATGTGTGTTTGGCATGAAGAGCTAGAAGCTTCATGTGACTCCCCCCTTCCTGAGCTAGGTGGTATTGATCGATATCGTTTGGGAATCCAAACTAGCTCTGGAAGAAGTGGTACGGAGCACTCTGTTACCTTTCCCTTACCACGGTCTTGAATTGTCGTCGGGGTGGCAACATTTGGTTTGCAAGGTTTTACAGGTGATGTAGAGGGATTCAGCTTATGTTTAGGGACCCAAATCTGGTCATTCCCCTCGTAGTACCCTTGTGCTACTAATAATTTTTTAGGGATCCATCGTGATGTTACATTGCCCTTTCTCGGGTGGGTAGCTGCTTTCCTTCTACGAGGCTTCTTGTCTGAACGAGATTGAGCAGGGGAAGTAGCTGTTAACGAAGCTTTTGGGACCCATTTTTATGTATTTTTTGGCATAGTAAGCGGAGCTTTAGAGACCACCCTGCATGTTTCCACTCTTGGCGTTGAAGCGTTAGAGGGGTGGCAAACAATCAAAGATGGTTTTGCCACTAGACTTTGTGATTTTTCGTTATCCAGCATTTTGTCCAGAGTCGATGGCTTAGGAGCGAGATTTTGAGCGGTCATACTGAGTGTTGGTTCTTGCATTGTGACTCGTCTGGTTGCCCAATTGATATTGCACTTTGTGGCCAACATCCATTTGCGCCCTAAGTTTACAGTGCCTTCCATGGTACCAGTAGGCATAACCAAAAAGCTTTGAATTACGGTCCCCTTGTCATAGGCAACCGGAGTGTGCAGAATTCCTGAGACAGGGGTTTTCTTCTTGTTGATACCTTTAATTTGGATAGCACTCTTGGATAAAGGTGGTTTTCCAAGTTGACACCACACGCCATATGATAGCAAATTGTGTTGAGCTCCTATATCCAATAATGCAATATACAGCACCTCCCCGTAAGGACTCTGTAACTCAATTGGGTATCTTAGAGGTGGGTCAGATTCCAGTGAATCCTCCTCTGCCTCCTCGAAAAATACTTGCATAATTCCCAAGTTGGCTTCTCGTTGTCGCCTAGCATGCTATTGACGTTCTTTGGCTTCAACTCTCGCTTGTATCTTCTTAAGCTCTGCTTGTTCTTTAGCTGCCTTCTTTTGATGGATTGTTCTTTAGCTGCCTTCTTTTGATGGATTGCATGTAACTCCTCTTGGCTCAAGGGGTCGTAGTATCTTTTGAATTTACTCCCATTAAGGAATCCAATGGTTTCAACTCCGTCGAGAGTCTCCACTCTGATGGTACCTTGCGGGGTAATTTCACATACTCTATACGGTCCCTTACCAGCATATTTGAGCTTCTTCTTTTCGTTTCGCACTCCATACATCAGGACTTTATCCCCAACCTTGATGTCCTTGTGTACATACATACATACATGTGTGTGTGTATATGTATGTATGTGTGTATGTGTGTGTGTGTGTGTATGTATATATTGTAATGAAGTAGGTTTGGGGTGCACATGCACATGGAGAATGGGACCTAGGCACTTGGGCTTAGGGACATTTATATGTTTACAAAGATTTTAGCAACCAATATTGAGAGATTTTCTTGCATTATCTAACTTAGAGAGCCTACAATTCCAATTATTAATCCATTAAGCCTCTATTTTTTGTCCTATTTTTTAAAATCTAGAGTTCTTGGAGCAAATTTACAAGAAGTTTGGTTGCTGAAGCAGTTTTGCAAAAATTTCATTGCAATTTTCAAAGACTGGTACAGACCATGCAGAGTATTCACATTGCAGAGTTTATATAGAGTACAGTTTGCTGTGTGCAGAAATCTAGATTGTTGTGCAAAAATTTGATACAGTTTCAAGAAAGTGTACAAAATCTTGGTGCAGATTTCAAGATTATGTGCAGTTGATACAGATTTTCAAGGATTGATGCAGATCTACAGTGCAGAACAGAGCAATATATAAATTATTGTGTTGAAATCAAATCTTGACACAAACAAAACAAGTGATTCTTGATCAAATCTTTCTAATCTTGATACTTTCTTGCAAAGAAGATAGACAGAGATTACAAACCTGTTGGAGTAGCATGATCCACACAGATTAGTATAAATCTTGATGTATTAGAAGTAAAGGAAGTAAGAAAAGTATTAAGAAAACACTGTTTACAAGCACATACCCGATTTACAGTATCTTAACAAATTGCCATCAAGAAGATGTATAGCATGTTGTTCTATTACAAATCTGAGCATCAATGTTATGCAGAAAGCATATTGATAACTAGTTGATGCAAAAGTATACAAGTGTTACAATTTCAAGTGCAAAAAATTCAAAAAGTTTGTTGATTAACACTGTTTGCAAGTATAGCCTTGTTGGGAATTGAACCCAGTCCATAGGTGTGAGTCAGTGTGTCCCATACACCACAAGGTTCTCCTAACTTGCATACAAGGTTCTTTGAATGTGACGATTTCTTTAAGATCAAGCAAATCATGTGCATCTTGATGCCAAAATTGTAAAATCTTGGTAAAATGGTGCAAGACAGCTATTGAATGTATGCTTGATCCTCACTGGATGCTATTGTGCATAAGCATCCTGCTATACTTGATCTTTGGTGGATCTACTGAGACAAAGAGTATCAAGTTCTCATCCTCACTCTAGGCAAGCAAACAGTGGCAGATTGATCTTGACGGGAGCCAGACATCTCAATTTTTTTCTTCTCAGGTCAGTGTAAACATGAAATAATGCATCAACAACATCACATTTGCTTATTTTAAGGCTCAACGCACGCAGTAGCCTTCCAACCTACAGCTCGTTTCAAAATAGCATTTACATGCAATCATCTGGAGGAGTAGCCACTCAGTAGCGAGCAGCCTACAGCATTTTAGATCCAATGTTA
>NC_141065.1:25235069-25400069 GCF_041138505.1 Cibotium barometz | reverse complement strand
AAGTACTTATTGAACTACTACAGCTGTGAGTTCAAAACAGTGTCTCAAATCGTGTTCATTAGATACAGTAAGGCAGAACATAAGAGTAGACAGACTCAAAAAAATATCAATTCCCGTAGATAACACAAAATTGTATGCAGTTTATAGTCTCTTATCACAAGAAGCACCAGCCCTACTATCAAGAACTACCATGCATTGAGACACTACCATAAGCCTCTCCCTGCAGTAGATTACTCCTTACTTGAAACATTTTGCCTCCAGCAGCTTTTCACCGTCAAACTCATCAGGCTCCTCAAAATACGAATTTACCCTTTCTTTCTGAGCTTCATCTGTGATGTCCACTTTTGTCCATTCGTAGAGCTCCACATCATAGCACTCCTCCAGCACCATCTTCGGAATCTCTTGCCCTCGGAAGAGCCACACCCCTTTAATCTTGAAGGGAGCAATATCCCCAAAGATGCACATTTTGGCAAACGCATACTTCCTGACAAGATCCATGCGCTGTAAGAATCCACTGACCTTGTTCATGGTCACAAAAGTTACAGTGTTTTCCTCGTTGTATTTGTAATCACAGAACCAGAGTGAGTAACCTTCAGGATCATACATCTTCCAAAATCCTGCACAAGGAACCATGCACTGCCGTAAAACAACCCAGCCCTTACTGACCTTCAGCATTCCATTATCTTCATGAAAGATGATTGGTATATGAGAATACCTGCGATTGCAACTTCCTTGAAGTCTCTTGCCTTTGTGTTGGAGTACAACCGTTTCCACTCGTCCATTACCATGCTGCTTGGGGGCAGGAGGTCCAGAGGATTTTTGGGCTTGGGCTTGGGCTTCTCTTCCTCCTCTTCGTCCAAACCAGCTGGTTCTTCCTTTGGTTTCGGTTGGGCCTCCTTTGGTTTTTCTGGTGCTTCCTTCGCCTTAGACTTCTTTTCTTCAGGTGCCACTTTCTTTGCAGGATTACCTTGCTTCTTGGGAGGGCTTGGAACCTTCTCCACCGGTGGCAAATCTCCAAAATACTTCTTGACATTTGGCTGGTTTGCAATGGTCCAGAAGTACCTTTCAAGATATGGGAAGTCCAGAAGAAATTCCTTGGTAAATGCTGCCCTGAAACCTGGTAGTAGGTTGCAAGCCAAAATAATGTCTGCCAGTGATACAGAATGCCCAACCAAGTACGTGTTCAAGGCTAAGTGATTGTTCAGTACACCTAAAGCCACCTTCAATCCTGCCAAAGATGACTCTGCCACCTATGGCACGCATGGCAGAGAAATGATCAGTTAGATACTTGAGTTTCACAGATTTCAAAGCATGCACAATCCCTAAATAAAAAGCAGGTATCCACAAAAGTCTGTAATGTCCTCACCTCGGCCAGATAAGGAAAATAGCCTAACAGAGGATACAACCATCTACTTAGAAGTGTATCTACTTCAGTGGTGGCAACATCAATCCACTGCTCGATAAGAGCCTAGAACAATAACAAAACAGTTGGGTGGTCAAAACAAAATAGAGGCATAAAGGCAAATTAGCGTTCCCTGCATACAACTCCACCTACAGGTGCAAACCATTGAGTGGAGGAGAAAAGAGAGGAAACACTTGAGGCAGAGCAGAACTTTACCGATTCATACACAGAGCTTCCAAGCAGAGAATACTCTTCATCAAGTTTAGCAACTGTCAAGATCAGCAAGCCAAACATCACAGAAGGTCCTTCATGTTTATTAACAGTAGAAAAACTGGATACAACAAATAAGAATGGGCTATACCATATCGAGCAATGGCATTGCTTTCAAACAAGGGACCATCAGGTGTTTCCAAGACAGGCACCTGCAGCCAAAATGCCAATATTCATAAAACAGGTAATAAAGACTTAATCCTAGATATCTAGGGTAACGCAATCGCCAATTCACATTCGGCATCATTACCTTTCCAAAAGGATTCAACTTCAAATATTCTGGAGTTTTGTTTGACACTCCAAACTCAAAGTTCTCCACGAGCTGCAGTTTGACCCCAACATATTCAGCTACTATGAGGGCCTTGATTGCATTCTTGTTGGTAATTGTCGAGTGCAGAATCTGCCAAGTAGAGTGCTTGGTCATCAGCTAGAAACATACTAGCAGAAAGCGAACAAAGTGTTTGCCTTAACCTTCAAAATATTACAAATCTTATGAGATGGGTCGAAGGAATACAAAGCTCCAACAACTAGACCAAGATGGTCCCCAGCTAAACATGTATTTCTTTAGGAGAATTCCCTTCTGTTAAATACGGAAGATTTTACAAACCTACCGCAGCAAATAGGCAGTAACTACCTCCAACACACAATCATACACACTGAAGCTACCACATCTACACTTATGTTGCCACCATACTGCAACACGAACATGAAATGCCAGCAATAAGGCCAACTAGCACTGCATAATCCCATTCATTCCCCAAAATCACATTGAGCTTAGTGCTCCTTGGAAAAAAAACGGAAAATAAATTGAAAAATAGGAATTTGAGGGCAGTATGTGTACAAGAGAAATGAAAACCTATGTAATATATTTGTGAAACACAAAAAAAAAGTGCAGTCATTGAGATAAAGACAAAGGCAAGACTGATACTGAACAAAAAAATTGTTTAGCCTTAAAATCGTGAGTACTTTTCATAAAGTTTTGGGCTGTCCCAGCATTCCTAAAGTAAGCAAATAAATCAGCTCTTAACTTAAAAGTAAAACGACAGTTACATACATAACTAGTTTTAAAACTAACAAACTTGTCAAGATGCTTAAGTGGAGCTAGTTAAATTAAGTAGTTATTGCAATCAACCTAATCAAACTGTATGACACTATAGAAATATGCTCCCATAAGCATTTAATCGCATCAGAAACCGCATAACCCAATTGTGCAACTAAGCTTATAGTTATCAAGAGGGTAATTTACACAACTAAGCTTACAGTTGTCAAGAAGGTAATTTACTTGACTTATAATTTTCATCAAAGCTGTGATGGCATGCTGCATAATCCATTTGTGGAACAACGCTCACACTAATCACAAGGGATGGATTCACTAAACAGAAAAGGACAAGAACCTCTACAACAGCTACATCACCCATGGTAAAAAGGTGGTCAGTACTTGGCCTCTTTTCTTCAAGCTATATTGACACAAAACAAGAGGCGTGAGGGAATTGGAAGCTTGAACTGTTTACCAGTCAGAAATAGAAAGGCCTGGAAATGAATGAAAAGACAAGAAATAACCTTACGTGACGATAATAAGAATGGATTTGAGTTTTGACTGTATGCACAAACAAAGGGCCAAAAATAGTCTTAAACTCCTATGCATTACCTCCAAAAAGGCCCATTTATCTGTTCCACTATGCAAACCTTGCCTTTGATTTATTTAGAAAATTTTTTAAAAAATCAAGATCAAGAAGATCAAAAAGTTCAAGAAATCAAACAATAAAGTGGATTAGGGTTTTGAAAATAGTGTTTAATGCAAATTCAAAAATGATTAACAAAAATTTCATTGCTAATCTTGTCAAACAAGAAATTAGCAAATCAAAAATCAATTTCAAAAATGATTAACATTAATCAAGATTAAGAAAATGCATTTCAAAAAATTAGATTAACAATAATCTAAAAATGATTATCCTTAATCAAGATCAAGAAAAAACATTCTAAAAATTAGATTAAATATAATCTAAAAATGATTAACACTAATCACTCTCTAAGAAAAGATCTAAGCCAAGAACTCTCATCCTAGGGATTTAGGCCAAGAGCTCTGATACCAATGCAAAAGACTAGGGCTGGCCACTCAAAGCATGGAGTGAAAACATGGATGTAGGTTACCATCCTCACATATCATATGGGAGAAGTTCACCATGACAGCTTCGGCAAGAGCACCCAAAAGACATGAATGTCTATAAAGTGAATACGATAAAAAAGGTACAATGTCCATGAGCCCTATGCCTCATATAGTCCAAGGCCCCTAAAAGTACACATGTAAATATCCCTAAGCCCAAGTGCCTAAGCCCCATTCTCCATGTGTATGTGCATCCCAAATCTACTTCATTATAACCAATGCAAGAGACTAGGATTGGCCACTCAAAGCATGGAGTGACAACATGGGTGTAGGTCACCTCATATGGGAGAAGTTCACGATGAAAGCTTGGGCAAGAGCACCAAGAAGACTGAATATCTATAAAGTGAATATGATCAAAAAGGTACAATGTCCATAAGCCCTATGCCTCATATAGCCCAAAGCCCAGTAACTCATGCATCCATCTCATCAAAGCTTACAGAAAAAAGAGAGGGACATATTCAGTTTGCACATCAGATCGTATCATTATTGGAAGCAACGGCTGGTTTCACTACATGGAATCTGAAACACAGCAAGTGTTGTGCAGATGTTTGATGACAGATACTTAAAAGTACACTGTGAAAGAAGCTTATTCTTGTGCAGCACATGATAACAAGCTATGATGCGATAGCAACAAGCCTAACACTGCAGCTGGAAACCTATCAACCAAATTTATTCAAGAATCCAAACAAGACATCAACAGCAATTGGCATTGCACTTCGTTGACAATAGATCGGGTCTTTAACAAATAAGATCCTGATTAAATCAAGATGTACAGATGTTCCCCGACATGCTTGTTGTCGTGATTGCACATGATATCTGGTTATGGTTTCCTGATAACGTTTCTATTAGGATAACCTGCTTAGGGTTTCCTCATCTTATAGCTGTTAAAACCACATACATACGCATATTTCCTGATCCAGTAGCCATACTCACAAACCATGCCACCAGGTCGAATCACGGCAATGCTTACTGAAAACAGAGTTTGTGAATAACATCCATGGTGCAAAACATCTCGGTTGCAGCTAGATCTGAAGCGTTCCCTCAAACACTTGATCTTCTTCAAAAACCAAAAACCATTCATGAAACAGAAAAAGGCAGGAAGTAGTTTACCAGGGCCATGGCGATGAGTCTGAAAAGCTTGCCCTGCACAGGAGAAGAAGATGCAGAAACCGAGCTACAGTACTCACAGAAAGAAAGCAAGCGAAGAAGCCCTAGTCATTTTGTTTTTGGGGGTTCAGGGTTTCAAAAGCTTACCGGAACGCGAGCCCTCCAACTAGCGCTTGAAAGAGAAAAATACCTGCCTCTCTTATTCTGCAAACCCAGACCTAGGAATAAATTTATTTTTATTAATATCATATAATTAGAGCTAGGGCTATAAATTTCTCTTCTTAAGACAATAGCTTTAGATTAATTGATTGTATGAAATAAATAAATGAATATCCTCTGCATATGGATATGAAGGTTTACTGAGGGTGTATATTTTATGGGTTACTTCCACACCTGAGGACTGGGCTTTCTGCTTCACCGCACGCAGATTGCGAACAATGAAGGATCCTTCTGGTGGCGTCACGATTCTGGACGTTGCGGGAATGCACTCGACTCTTGAAACACATAAGGTTGAGCCTCATCACAGAGTAACGGCATACAAGATGGACCAAGTTCCATGCATTGACATAACATAGACGAAGAGCAAGGGCCTCGATCTATCTTGTAATGTTATTGAAGGGCTTTCTTCTGGGAGGCATCACGATTACAGAACAGAAGCAAGGCAAAAATCTAAAAAACGAAGAAATTATTATGGTCAAAGTTCTTAAATAAGCAATGCTATGTCTAGAATAAGAAACCCACAGGACAGTATGGGCTGAATGATTCGTACAGCATACCAGAAAAAGAAATCTATACTTCCAAAAAAAAGACGGACAAAAGAAGAAACATCGTGGAGACGGAACTACATGCACTTGTCCAAGTTTTAAAGTTAAATTGCCATTCAAATCAAAATATATTTATACTAAGTTTTAGGATTGTTTGTTCTATTTAACAAAACAAATCAAACAAAATTTTTCCAAATATCAATTGAAAGCAACTAGGGTGCATGTCAGTTTTGGGGGGAGAGAGAGAGAGAGACAGATAGACAAAGAGAGAGAGAGAGAGAGAGAGAGAGAGAGAGAGAGAACTCGGTCCATCTACACAAACAATCCAACACCTTCTCCACATTGTAGGCTCTCTTATGCTTCTTCTTGTTGCTTTGAAGAAGCATGCCAACTTATAATGCTAGAGTGAGAGTAGAAATGGGCCTTGCTGATGTTGGAGGGTCAATTATGGAAGGTGAAGGCCATGAAGGTGCTATTGTAGAATTAGTGGTCCAAAGATGGGCATGGACAATGGTAACCCCAAGGGATCTCCGACAAGCTGTGATGTTACCTACGTCACCTTGGATACCATGAAAGAGGATAGAGATGCGGAAGGTATAGGCAACCTCAAAGGCGGTGACAGCCATATGTGTCCGAAGGGGGGAGGTCGTATTATGGAGAGGTGGGGGCGGTTGGTTCGGGAGAGGCAAGCATGATGCTAGGGCAAGGGAGGCATGGCACACAAGAAGTAAGCAAAGTCTAGACCTTGAAAAGTGTAAAGTTATTAATTAATGTCCATGAATAGCTAGCATTAATTAATATATGAACAATTTTTTAGTGAATAGCATACATGAACAAATTTTGAGTGAGCATACTACTAAAATTGTTAAGATGCATATTGAGTGAATAGCCTACATGAACAAGTTGTTACCAAAGGCATCAACAACTCATTCTACATCATTTTCTCATGCTAGGAATTTTGGGATCATATGTAATTAAGGGGTAGTAAAGCTCCCAAAATTGATGTGTTTATGTGACTGGGTACATTGCCTGGAATTTTATTTAGAATACAATGTAACCTTTGTAAATGCCGCCAATATGAGCAAACAATGTCTCGACCATGAGTCAAAAAAAGATGTAACCTTTGATGCAACACGGCCAAACGAGCACATGTGTAATGAGTATGTTTATATGAGGGCAAAGAAAGAGCTCTCCAGGAAATCTAGAAGCATAGCCACTAAGTTGTTCGCAAACAAGAAGACTAAGCTCAAAGCCTTTACATCTAAAGCAAAGAACACCAAACCCAACAACAATTGAAAGTTGCTAAAGGTAGTACTGAACGTAAGTAGAATGGCTTCTTACCCCTAGTTGCAACCCCATCCTCCTGTGTGTAAAGTTTCGAGTCAAAGCTAACATTGTAGCCTACAGGGCAAGCTGAGATGGACCACTCCAGCATATGACTAGGAGTGTAGGTAGCATGTTAGGTGATAGATCCTAAGTGTTGAAATAGCAATGCAACAAGTGTAGAGAAAGGGGGAGAGCATGCACATTAAAAAGGGAAGAAGACAGACTAAGGGTCCTAGCTCAAAGGTTTATTTGTATGACTAAATGTGAAAGGTAAAGTCTATGGTCAAAAAGGTACTACATGGAAAGCACAAGATGGAAAACACAAGGTGGCATATGGAATGTGAGCATTTATTGACACATACATGGCATAAGGGTACACATCTTATGGGATAGAGCTCCATGAACGGCTATAAAATGTACCCCAACACTCATTTTCAGTGAGATTTAGCAATGAGATAATTATTGTATCTTAGCAATGAGATGATTATTGTATCTTAGCTCATTAATCTTGCCTGTAATTAACATATTCAAGTTCTAATTATTCTTACTCTCAATCATGTTATGCATTGATTGCTATGAGCTCATTAATCTTGCCTAGAATTAACGTATTCAAGTTCTAATTATTCTTACTCTCAATCATGTTATGCATTGCTTACTATGAACCACCCTAGGCACCATACATCTCAACATAGTGCATAACTTGGTCTCTACAAATGTACACAATGTTGGGAGGAATGCAACCACTCCTTTGGACACTCTACTATAGAACCAGTGTTCCAATTGCTCTCAGAGGTGGAATAGGGAACAAGAGCCAAAGATAAGAACGGATAACTTCTATATTACTCCTCAAAATGAGAATTCTTAAGGGTAACTTCTTAACGGGTCCTTAACTTCTACATGTTTACAAATTCTAGCCTAGGTAGGCAAAGGATTAATGCCACTAGATCCCTACCACCCAACCCTATGGGACACACACCATTATAGATGGCTAGATGCAATCTCGATACTATGTCCTACGACCACAAGAATCTGCACAAAAAGACATCTTAAGGATGACAAGGGAAGTAGGAATGGGGTTGCCATGTACATTACACCCATACATAGAGCCCCCCTAGATTAAACGAGTCCATATCTCAAAGACAACAACCAAAGTTGATGGAAATGGAGATCTTGTTCAATAACCTTTTGGGAGAGTGGATGATCCCATAAATTAGACATGAGCTTTTGGTATTTATCTTGAAGGAAAAGCTAATCAATGGTTTGGATCTCTAAACCGACTTAAAAAAGGCATCTATGAGGTCTTGAGACATACCTTCACAGTTGGATTCTCTCCAAGCAAAGTAAGATGGAGTCCCATCACTCAAATCTATAACCTTAAACATGAGGATAAAGTAACCAGCCAAGACTATGTTGCAAAAGCAAAGTATCTTCACATGAGGTGCAATCCTCAAGAAAGACTTGATGAGTTGATTATTGACTTATTCACAATTGGGTTGAAGAATCATAATCACCTCTGCACATCTAGGTTGCATGTTTCCTCAAGAGGTAGTTGACCTAGATGTTGACAATATGCAAGATAGGGATGTAAATATCATCCATCCAAATCAAGATTTGGAGGAACCTCCACTTCAAAAGTAGTGCAGCCTTAGTAAGAAAGAGCTCTAGTGAAAGACATGAGCATCGATGAGTTTGTAGACAACTTGCTCAACCCACTTGTCTAACATTGGCAAGGACAACCCCAAGGCCAATGATAAAAAGTTCCATAACAAGGATGCCCTCTATACCCATAAAGGGGTATGGTTTAGTGTGTTGTTTATGCCACTGAAAACACATAAGCACAAATGTCTCATGCTAAGATTGAGAGCTCCATAGTATTTAGTGCTCACTGTGCCAATGCTGTGAGAATCGTGACTTTTCTGATTGTTGTTGGTACTAAGGAAACCCACAAGGGTGGAATCATGACACTTCTCATTGTTGGTACTAAGGAAACTCGCAAGTGTGGAATCTAAAGAGAGTGTGGGGGAGAGGGAGAGCTTCAAAACCCTAGCACGCAAATACACACACACACACAAGAGAGAGCAAGACACAAGAGAGAGATGGATAGCTGAATTTTCTTCTATCTTCTTCTTCTCTACTCAACCAACATAACATAAAGATAAGAGTACACACTATATGGGTTAGTACTTAACTGCTACAACATACAAGGGTCGGTCCATAATATGAACCCGACTAAATGAGTATTTATGATCTTATATTGGCAAGGACAACCTATGAGTATTTATGAGTAATCTAAAATGGTTGTCACACAGCCTGTCATCCCACTGGCTGCATATCACCCATAATCTCACCAACCATGCCAGTGGTGTAGATGTGTAAGCTATCACCTAGGCAGGTCATCAATGTCCGTCGTAGCACTAGTTGAGCTCGATATCTCAACACTCCCCCTCGAGCTCAACTCCACACACTGCACTCCAAGTATAATGGTCATGTAGATCAAACTACCCACTATGCGCCTATATGTAGTGGGGTCCTCCAAAAATTCACGTGTATTTGCAGCAAAAATTCACGTGTATTTGCAGTGAAAAGCTTTGTGTTTTGCTCCAATGGCACTGAAATAGGCTTACAGCATGTCATACCATACTTGGACAACATGTCCAAGCCATGCTGCCTCTGCAGTAACCAAATGCCATGAGGTGATCTCACCACCTCTATGCCCAAGAAATAGCGCAGCTCACCTAAATCCTTCATCTCAAACTTTTGCTTCAAAAGCATCCTGACATCATGTATGTCTACATCACCATTACCAGCAGTGATAATCAAGTCATCCACATAGATGTGACTATTAGCATGATCCCTCTATCTGTCTTTTTCACATATAGTGAAAAATCTACATTGGATATTTGAAATCCAATGGTAACAAGATACTCCCTGATCTTGTTTGACCATGCTCTGGGTGCCTGCTTCGAGCCATACAAGGCTTTGCATAACCTGCACACAAAATCTAGATGTGCATCACTCTCATAATCTGGTGGCTACATCATGTACACTTCTTCTTGCAAATCATCATGCAAGAAAGCATTCTTTACATCTATTTGATGTAAAGACCAACCCTTCTTCTATTTGATGTAAAGACCAATCCTTCGCTGTAGCCATAGCAATGAAAGCTCTCATGGTTGCCATTTTTGCAACTGGGTTGAATGTCTCCTCATAGTCTATGCCATAAGTTTGTGCATAGCCCTTGGCGAAACCAATCTTCCCTTGTACCTGCTCATTGAACCATCAGCATTGTGCTTGACTTTATACACCCACTTACATCCAATTGCCTTCTTTTCCTTAGGCAAAGTCACAACTCCCATGTTGCATTTGCATCCAATGCTGCCATCTTCTCATCCATGGCATCTTCCCATTTTTTATTTCCAATTGCCTGCTCAAAGCAAGTGGGCTCAACCTCTTGTATTTCTTTTACCATGTAAGCATAATGATGGGCTGTATATCCATCATATCTCAACCTGTTAACAGGGTATCTAACCCTCGTAGACCTACATAGACCTACATACACCTTGATCATTGCCAGGTGTCCTCAAAACAGCCTTGGTTCTCCTTACACCAGGAGTAACCACAGACGGCGGACTGCCAAGCTCCTCATCACGACTCTGCTCAGAGTCACTAGAGTTACCATCCACATATGAGTGACCTGCTGACAGATCAAGCACAAAAGGTTGATCTACCTTTTCCTTCCCTTTCCGTGATACATGTGTACCTGCATCATTTCTCAACCTGCCTGACCATGGGCTAACATTGGATCCATTGGTCAAGGACTCTCCATGTCCACTTATAGCAACTGTGATTGTTGCTTTACATGTGGTGCAACATCAGCACTTCTTACATCTGCATCTTTTGTTGCCTTCACTACTGGTGCATACCAACTACTTATCTCACCAAAGACAACATCTCTGCGTACTCGCATCTCACGAGTGGTAGGGTTTTAGCATCTATAACCTTTTTTCTCCATAACATAACCAATGAAGATGCATTTCTTTGCCTTTGGATCCAACTTTGTTCTCACTTTATCAAGAACATATACATATGCAATACGCCGAAGTGAGACACATCCGGTTTATGCCTGTAAACTTCTATTTAGGAGTCATACCATGAACAACTGTAGTGAGTGTCCTATTCGTAATGTACACAGCAGTTGCTAATGCTTCTGCCCAAAAGTAATGTGGCATATTCATTTTAGCCATTAAGGCATTTGTCACTTCTGCAATGTGCCTGTTTTTCCTTTCTGTAACACCATTCTATTGCGGAGTGTACCTACACATAAACTACCTCTTGATTCCCTGCTTTCTCAGGAAATCGTTGAACTCATTGGAGAAATATTCTCCCCCACCATCTGATCTTAGGCATTTTATTTGCATGTCTTTTTCCTTCTCGACCAAGGCTTTAAATATCTGAAAGTGAGCAAACACCTCACTTTTCTCCTTCATGAAATAAACCAACACTTTCCTAGTGTGGTCATCAATTAATGTAACATAGTACCTCCGCAACCTGTAATTGTTGCAGTCTTGGTCGGTCCCCATACATCTGAATGTATGACATCCAATGGCCTTGCACTGACATGCTTTTCATGTGGAAAAGCATGTTTGGCTTGCTTACCAAGTTGGCATGTTTCACATACCTTATGCATACTGTCAACCTTAAACTTTGGCAAACCTGCAACAATATTTTGTAGACTTTAGTCCTGTATATTCATATGACCAATGCGCTTGTGCCATATGTCAATACCTACAATGACACCTGTTCCATGTGCAAACATGGCTGCCTTTATCTCAGGCATGTTCACATCCACAAAGTAAATATCCTGTCATTTTTGTTACCCTTTGTTGCAACCAAGCGACACTTATTTTTGAAGTCTTCCACAAAACATCCTTGGGGATTAAACCTCACTTACAGACCCTGCCCAACCATCTGTCCAACAGAAACCAGGTTCTTTGTAATATTCGAAACATGAAGTACATCAGCCAAGTACTTCATTTTGCCATCCTGCATAGACAATGGCACTTTACTAACATGCACAATGGGATGCGCAGTATCACCACCTATTTCTACATAACCTGGTTTTTCCATTTTTTGCATATCTCTAAACCACTAAACATGACTGGTCATGTCGTTAGAGGTGCTAGAATCCACATACCATATATCTTGAGATCCTGACACATCCCCTACTATGGAACTAAGCATGTGCTACATCACAAACAGCTCTTCACTTCTGTTCATCACCTCCATGTTTGCTAGATGATGCATAGTTGCCTTGCTACACCTTCCCACTTTTAAGGTCATTCTGCTTTTTGTAGCAGTCCTTTGCCATGTGTCCTAGTTTGCCATAGTAATATCGCTCTATGCTATTTACATTTTGATTTCTTAGCCAACCATCTCGGCCTCTTTGGCTCCCCCTACCTCTAGACTGGTCTCTTCCACCTGTGTATGATTGCTACTGTTGTGAATCATTGGACTGTTGTTGTCCAAAATTCTAATTTCCTTGTTGGCCACCACCTTGGCCTCGACCACGGCCTCTACCTGAATTAGAGTAGAAGGCCTATTCCTCCGATGTGTTCTTGCTTTGTGAAGAAGAATCCTCACCTAAAGCCTTTTCTTCTATGATCAGCATAGATATTGTCCCGAAAGTTGGGAATATTCTCCCTAACTGCAATGGAGGTCTTGAATGGCTTATACTCTGCCAATCTCATTTAGACAGACACTCACCAAATCATCATCCTCCACTGATACATTGATAGACCCAAGGGATTCAACAATGCCCTTTATCTTTAAGGCATATTCATTGATGGACATGCTTTTCTTTTCCACCACAGTATGCAACTCTTGCTTTAACTGCAACTTCCTTGCCTTTGTGTTAGTATGGAACATCTGAACCAAATTTTGCCATGCAATTGCTGGGGTGTTTGCATCCTGTATGTGTCCTATCATAGTGTCCGTGACACTAATTGAAAGCCAGTACATGACTTCTCATGCACCTTGATTCCAATCCTTGAATGCCTTTATATTTGCAGGAGTGGCATTCTCCTCAGATAACTCTGGAGGCTCCTCATTGCCTCCTTCTGCATAATCCCAAAATCCTTTACTCATTAGAAAATTGGACATTTTGAACTTCTAGGCATGGAAGTCATTCTTATCCAGCTTCTCACTAACAATCTGATTAATTCTATCAGACATGTCTTCCTACAGCAATCAAATAACCTGCGAACAGACAACTTTTGTATGCAACCTATAATACAGCAATATCTCTTGTAATTGCTATAGCAACGGTACTTCAGCACAGCTTGTGTGTCACCAAATGTGACCAGAGACCGAGTATCGACAATACATGTGCAAACCCTGCCTGCACATCCAAAATGCACTACTACACTGCAATAACCAGATTTCGAGCAAAAACAGTTCTCTACCAGAACTTCCAGAAAATTATCGGGGAAATACCCTACAATGACGAAACGGGGCTCGTAATGCGCTCAAAACTTGAATTTGGCTTTAAAAACCATGTCTAATAGGACCGCTCCGCTCCTGCGAAGACAGCTCCTCAATCGGAGATGTGTAGCTCCTAGAGCTACTGAGAGGGTGTTGTACCTAAACCAAGAAAGGGAAAGAGACGATGGTGCTCTTACCCGTGTAGTACCGCTTCCTTCCTTGCTTGTTCTTGCCTCTTGCTTGCCTCCTTAGCTCTCACACGAAACCAAGCTCTAATACCATAAAGAGAATGTGGGGGAGAGGGAGAGCTTCAAAACCCTAGCAAGCAAACACATACACACAAGAGAGAGCAAGACACAAGAGAGAGATGGATATCTAAATTTTCTTCTATCTTCTTCTTCTCTACTCACCAACATAACATAAAGATAAGAGTACACACTATATGGGTTAGTACTCAGCTACTACAACAACATACAAGGGTCGATCCATAATGTGAACCTGACTAAATGAGCTAGCGCTATAACTATGCCAGTCTCTAGTAATCCAAAATGGCTGTTACACAGCCTGTTATCCCACTGGCCGCATATCACCCATAATCTCACCAACCATGCCAGTGGTGTAGATGTGGAAGCTATCACCCAAGCGGGTCATCAATGTCCGTCGTAGCACTAGTTGAGCTCGATATCTTAACAAAATCATGACACTTCTCATTGTTGGTACTAAGAAAACCCACAAGGGTGGAATCATGACACGTATCATTACTGGTACAAATTTGCTTAGAGAGCAGAATGAGGTTTTGAAAATTTGTTTAAATAAGAAGTTTTCTTTTGATTCTAGTAGGGATTCAAAAGGGCAAACAGATCACAAACCGGATAATGAATGAGTGAGAATTTTTGTAAGATTCCTCTCCCAACCCCTTTTTGATGTCTAGTATCTTCCCCTGTAATCAACCCTCTTCAGAAATATAAAGACCTTGTTTCTAACTATTTTAGCCTAGAGAGAGAAAATATTCTAGAGAGAGAATATTCAGATTTTGAATATTTTTAGATAGAAAAATATCTCTTATAATTCAGATGAGTTCCCCTGAAACAGAAATTCAAAAAAGAATTTTCCAATGTGCAATTGGAATTAATTGGAAATAGGTATAAAGAACCTTAGTCTAAGGGTCTAGATTTTCAGAAATCTTTAGACTATGGTCCAATTAAGGTTCCTATGGGCCAATAGCATCAATCCATGTAGGGAGTAGATAAATCCAACTTGTAAAAAGAAAATACCCAAAAATGAGTAAATATTTCACATAAGATGAAGAGTTGAAAATGTACAAGGATTATTAGTAAAAAAACTATGAGCAATATTAAAAATATGACATATGTAAGGAAGGGGAAATTCTTTAAAGGAGGTGCATATTTCACATAAGATGAAGAGTTGAAAATGTACAAGGATTATTAGTAAAAAAAACTATGAGCAATATTAAAATGATTCCATTATGACACATATGTAAGGAAGAGGAGTTCTTTAAAGGAGGTGCATATTTCACATGCTTGAATGAGTTTTAAACTCATAAAAATTGAGATATTTCATCTCTCCTCTCTCCTCATTCAAGTCTAGTTCCAAAAAGTTAGCTTAACTGACCTAAAAATGGTCAAATATTGACCAAACTGATTTAGAAAATTCTAGAATCAGTTTGTTTGGTTAGGAGCTCAATTTTTCCTATAAATAGAAGCCTCCCCCTTGTTGAAAAATATATAGTGTTTATGCATCGTTACTCTACTCCACCTAAGCCAAGAACTGTGAATTCATTTAATAATTCACTAGTTTTTGGAGCTTCTCTCTTTCTTCAATCCCCATTAGTGGCTCCATCAACATACTTAACCAATTGATTGGTTGGGGGCCTCTACCGTGAACAAAGAATCAAGCAAGTTGTAAGGTAATTAGTGAATATTGATCTTTCTATAATTTCTCAATGTTTCTCTCTTCTCAACCCCTCTCAAGCTTGAGAAGTTTAATTGGTATGGTTTTTTTTAAATGCTATTGAAGTTTGAATAGTAGTGAAGAGTTACATAATGCTATTGAAGTTAATTTTCATTTATGTTTAAATTCTAATGATTTTTATGTAAATTCTCTCTCTCACTCAAGAAATGGTCATACTCATGACCCATTCTCAATCCAAATCAAGCTTTTCATAAAGCTTTTCCTTAACCCAAGATTAAGCTATGCTTGAGGCCAAATTAATGGCTTTTTTCTATGCTTTTAGTTTATGTATATTAATGATTCAATCCAATTAGAGATCATTTTAATTATTTCCTTAATGATAAGCATTATCCCTTAGAAAAATTGAGATTTATCAGTCATAGCAGCGGAGCTATGGCAAAATTTTTATAAAAATTATGCATAAAATAATCTCATTCAAAGCATAAAAAGAGGACTTCCTACCATATTCTAGGAATCATCATCCTAGATTAATTGAAAGAATTTCATTATAATCATGGAGAAATTGAATTTTAATATTATGCATAAAGGATAAATTTTTATATCAAAAGTGTTATTTTTACCATTTTTATTTTCATGCATAGAAGTATGCATAATGGATAAATTTTTATATCAAAAGTGTTACTTTTATCATTTTTATTTCATACATAAAAGTATGCATAAAAGAAAATTTTTATATCAAAAGTGTTACTTTTATCATTTTTAATTTTCATGCATAGAAGTATGCATAAAGGAAAATTTTTATATCAAAAGTGTTACTTTTATCATTTTTATTTCATACATAAAAGTATGCATAAAAGAAAATTTTTATATCAAAAGTGTTACTTTTATCATTTTTAATTTTCATGCATAGAAGTATGCATAAAGGAAAATTTTTATATCAAAAGTGTTACTTTTATCATTTTTAATTTTCATGCATAGAAGTATGCATAAAGGAAAAATTTTTATATCAAAAGTGTTACTTTTATCATATTGGATTTCATGCATATAGGTATGCATAAAAGATATTCTTTTTATACTAAAAGTATGATTTTCCTCATAAATGGATTTTATGCTTAACTTAGATGCATAAGAGAAATTCTTTTATTCTAAAAGTATAATTCCCTACCAAATTGAAATCATGCATAAGAAGATGCATAAAAGATTGATTTTAATTTCGAAAGTGTTAGTCTCCTTAAATGGAATTTATGTATAAATAAATGTGTAGAGAAATCTTATATCAAATAAAAGAATTCTCTTTTTTAAAAAAAAAGATATGAAATGTGATAAGATGTGATAAGAGGTGTATGAGATGTGATAAGAATTGATAAGATGCGTATGGAAAGTGATAGGATGTGATAAGAGGTGTGATAAGAGGTGATAAGATGCTTATGAAATAAGTTAGGATGTGATAAGATGAATTAAGATGTGTATGGGGGGATGAGGTAAGAAGTGTATGTGATAGGATAAGATGTATATGGGTTGTGATAGGGCGAGAATAGATGTGATGTAAAAGATTAGATGTGAAGGTATATGGGGTTATATAAATGGGAATGTGAAAATGGATGTATGTATGTGGATGTGTGGATATGGAGATGGGAGTGTGGATGTATGAACATGAAAATGGATATATGCATGAGATGTATATGCATAGATGTGAATGTGGATGTAGATGTGGATGTATAGATGTGAATGTGGAATGTGGATGTGGATGTATGTATGTATGTGGATGTATGGGAATGTGGATGTGGATGTATGTGAATGTGAATGTGGATGTGGATGTATGTATGTATGTGGATGTAGATGTGGATGTATGGATGTGTATGTATGAATGTGGATATGGAATGTGGATGTATAAATGAGGATGTGAAAATGGAGGTAAGCATGTAGATGTGGATGTATGAACGTGAAAATGGATATATGCATGAAGATATATATGCATAGATGTGAATGTGGATGTAGATGTGGATGTATAGATGTGAATGGATGTGGATGTATAGATGTGAATGGGAATGTGGATGTGGATGTATGTGAATGTGGATGTAGATGTGGATGTATAGATGTGAATGTGGAATGTGGATGTGGATGTATGTATGTATGTGGATGTAGATGTGGATGTATAGATGTGAATGGGAATGGGGATGTGGATGTATGTGAATGTGAATGTAGATGTGGATGTATAGATGTGAATGTGGAATGTGGATGTATAGATGTGGATGTATGGGAATGAGGATGTGGATGTATGTGAATGTGAATGTGGAATGTGGATGTATAGATGTGGATGTATGGGAATGAGGATGTGGATGTATGTGAATGTGAATGTGGATGTGGATGTATGTATGTATGTGGATGTAGATGTGGATGTATGGATGTGTATGTATGAATGTGGATATGGGATGTGGATGTATAAATGAGGATGTGAAAATGGAGGTAAGCATGTAGATGTGGATGTATGGATGTGAATGTGGATGTGGATGTGGATGTATGGATGTGGATATGGATGTGTATGTATGAATGTGGATATGGGATGTGGATGTATAAATGAAGATGTGAAAATGGAGATAAGCATGTAGATGTGGATGTATAGATGTGAATGTGGATATGGATGTGGATGTATGGATGTGGATATGGATGTGAATATATGATATGTGATGTGAAGGAAATTGAAGTGAAGAGATGGAAAATGAGGTGATTGGATGAGTACACATATAAATGGAATGTGGAATAAGTAATATGGATTAATGAGGAACAATGTGGAAAAATGAGAGTTAATATAGAAACTGTATTTGTAAACTGTTTGTAAATGCTGTTTGTAAATGGCTGTTTTATGTCAAGAATGCTGGGGAAGCATTTTGACCGTCTTGTGATTAAGGTCGTGGAGACCTAACTGATAAAGTTGCAACTGCTGACGGAGAGTCAATGAAGGACGTCTCGCGTAGCAAGGTCGACCGAGGTCTTGACCAGCCTCGGTTCGATTAAAATGGTGAGCTTCCGGTACGGTGGATGAGGGACCAAGGAAGCGGCCTATGAGTGAAGCGCTAGGTCACCTGCGAAGGATCCTAGAGGGTGCTGACCATACGGTGCTCGGGCTCTGGGTCACCTAGGATACCCACGCGTGCGTCGAGGAAGATATTGGAACAAGGAGTAAGAGTTGTTTTGTGAAACCGGGCATGGATCTGGTTGACTGACCTTGCTGGTCCTCAACGGATGAGTCCATGGCTCTTTTATATGGATCTGTTGGTTGATCTTGCTGATCTTCAACGAGAGTCCATCTTGATAAATGATTATATTGCCGAGTATTATGGGCTAGGAACTATGGAAACGGCCCCTGTGTGGATAGGTGGTGAGCGTTCTAGTTGCCAATGATGCCATAGATACTCTGATGAAGGAATGATGTGAAATTATGAATCAACCGGATAAATTGGAAGATTGTGATCAGTGGTACTATGGTTTCATTAAAGGATTGTCTTAAACTAAGAAAAGGCAATTTCATATTGGGTGTGTAAGTGGTGTGGCTAGTTTTATGTTTGCATGAACTTCCGGCTAGGGGGCCTTGGAACTCTTTTCCTTGGTACCCGGGACAAAAACCTAACCAAATTTCAAATTGGATCCCATCACTACAGTGGTTGGGCGGTTGGCTAACCCATGGGATCGGATGGGGTTAGGCTGGACTGATGGATCCGTAAATCGAGACTCAAAAATTCTGTTATTACGATAGATAAAGTAAATCCCGGATAGAAATTGTTCTATGGATAGGAATCAACGGCTGTGGCTCTTGAATGGGGAAAAAAGCGTTGATCCCAATGATCCAAGTGCAAGTTTCTTCCTTGATCTGACCAAGTATCTTATAGATGCAATTGGATCAGCTCGATCAGAAACGATCTTGTCTACGTTAGAGTAAAAAGTCATCCTGGTGAAATCGCCCGTGCTTTCCGGTAAAGGAAGTTTTTCCGGGTTCGGTTTTGGAACAACCGACGGATTAGTCTCTTATCCGGATATCCGTGGGCGAGGCCCCGAGTGTGGGACCCCTGTCCCGCGCGAGAAGTGCTACTTCCGCTGCTAGTACCCCCAAATCTGTTGCTCGGTGGGAACAGGGATCTCACAGTTGGTATCAGAGCATTTGGTTAATAAAGATCAATTGAGAAGACAAATAGGTCAAAAATTTATCAAGAAGCACAAAAAAAGGTTGTAATTGTGTGATATAATTCATACAATTTGATATTCAAACTGAAATTCGTAAATTGGTAATTGGGTCTCCAGATGGAAGTACCGCAATTATATAGAATCCCTGACTTGCTTGAGGCCTAGACATGATGGTATTTACCTTATAATTCCAAGGGCCGTGACTACCGTATATATCGAGAGTATAACTGCAGCTCTTTACTGACAGTATATACGAGTAAATCTAAGACTTGAAATTATAAGCGTTAATGCTATCCAGATGATGATTTTGAATGTGGTTGATATGATTTTTAATTCTGTTTGGGAACTGATGAATTGATTTGGATTCTGATTGAAAAATGATGATCCTTGAAAATGGGTTGAAATGTAATAAGCTGAGCGAAACCACAATGTGGATGATTGGGACGAGTCCCTGTAATGATAAATGATGAAAATGATTCAGCAAATCACTATGAGATTAGTGGATTATGTTGTCAAATTGCTACTGTTAATACTTGAGACGGTAGATCAAGTTAAGGGATGACAAATTGAGAACTTGCTTAATTTAAATTCCGTGGAGGAATGTTCAGAAGGAAATTTTCGGTCTAATGGACCATTATCGTGTTAAAGATATGAATGATATGATTTGAATGAATTGTTATTTAATGATGAATTCTATATAAGGGATATTTATCCCCATATTCTGTTGGGTTGACCGGAATATAAGGAACCCTAGAATAAATTGGATCTTAAGCAAAAAAAGTTGTCCTCTACTTGCGAGATGAGGACATCTTGCACCTTCTAAGTGGGGTAGAATGTAAGATTCCTCCCCCAGCCTTAGAGGTATACAGGAGTAAGAATCTCCCTTTCTGATCTTATAATTATTCTCTCTCTAAAATAAAAGAAAGATTCTGTTTAAAAAAGGAAGAACCTTTTTCCTGAATACTTCTCAAGAGTCCCACCTGTTTTAAGGATTTAGAACAACGAGTTCAGAAGTGAGAATCGATGTTTTGGATATCAAGGTTTTGGTCTCGAGTACGGCCCAAAAGAAGTTCTTTATCTCTTGGGAAGTATAAGAAGTTATCTCCCAGATATTGTGGACCAAAGAAAGTAGGTGATTTAGCTTACGAACTTCTTTTATCTCCTCATCTAAAAGTTCTAAATGCCTTCTATAGAAAAATGTGCCAAACCCAAATCATAGAAAGACGGTAAAACTTCAGTGGCAAGTTACCGTTGGCTTCTAAGTTACGCTAGCTCCTTCCTTTATATAAGTCGTAACTTTTACTTGTCGTTCACAGTAATCTTACTTCCATCGATCTTCTTTCTTTCTTAATCTCCTTCATGGCTTGGCAACAAGAATTAGTTTTATCCATGATGATTTCTCACCTTCAAGACGCAAGGGAGTCTGTGAAGAAAGATTTTATAGAGCAGTATGAGCGCTCACTTTTCCCTCACTTGGGAACTTCTGTAGCGCAGACAAAATGGCGGACCTATCAAGACATAACTAGGGTAACACCCTGGGGTCAGCAGCACTTTCGTAACAATGTCCGCTTGGCCATGGTTATTGAAGCTTTGGGTTTGGGTCCCCGATACTACTGCGTCATGAGATCAAGGCATCCTGGGTTTTCTGAGCGGGTCTTCTTATTGGCGTGTTTTCTTCCTCATGAGAAGATATGCCTTTACCCCGTTTTTGGCTTGCCTCTCAGAGGTCCTTTTGTTAGATCACCTCATACCACTGAGACAGGTGCGGCAATAACCAGCAGAATCATTCCCATAGATGAGTTACCCTATACTTGTGCAGCTTGTGAGGACTGCTTTTGTGATCATATGATGGACGGGCTTATGGAAGTGTAAAGAGTTTCTCTATCTTTACTGTATAAGTTCCGAGAATGAATAAAGTTTAAATCTTGTTCGTATTTTGAATCTTGCTCTCTTTAAGACTTATCTTGGTGGTTAATCTTAATTAAAAAAAATTTCTCTCAGTCTCATACTTGTGCATCTTGCGAAATTACCCCCAGTTTGCGAGATGAGGGCATCTCGCGTTTTTTAAGTGGGGTAGAATGTAAGATTCCTCTCCCAACCCCTTTTTGATGTCTAGTATCTTCCCCTGTAATCAACCCTCTTCAGAAATATAAAGACCTTGTTTCTAACTATTTTAGCCTAGAGAGAGAAAATATTCTAGAGAGAGAATATTCAGATTTTGAATATTTTTAGATAGAAAAATATCTCTTATAATTCAGATGAGTTCCCCTGAAACAGAAATTCAAAAAAGAATTTTCCAATGTGCAATTGGAATTAATTGGAAATAGGTATAAAGAACCTTAGTCTAAGGGTCTAGATTTTCAGAAATCTTTAGACTATGGTCCAATTAAGGTTCCTATGGGCCAATAGCATCAATCCATGTAGGGAGTAGATAAATCCAACTTGTAAAAAGAAAATACCCAAAAATGAGTAAATATTTCACATAAGATGAAGAGTTGAAAATGTACAAGGATTATTAGTAAAAAAACTATGAGCAATATTAAAAATATGACATATGTAAGGAAGGGGAAATTCTTTAAAGGAGGTGCATATTTCACATAAGATGAAGAGTTGAAAATGTACAAGGATTATTAGTAAAAAAAACTATGAGCAATATTAAAATGATTCCATTATGACACATATGTAAGGAAGAGGAGTTCTTTAAAGGAGGTGCATATTTCACATGCTTGAATGAGTTTTAAACTCATAAAAATTGAGATATTTCATCTCTCCTCTCTCCTCATTCAAGTCTAGTTCCAAAAAGTTAGCTTAACTGACCTAAAAATGGTCAAATATTGACCAAACTGATTTAGAAAATTCTAGAATCAGTTTGTTTGGTTAGGAGCTCAATTTTTCCTATAAATAGAAGCCTCCCCCTTGTTGAAAAATATATAGTGTTTATGCATCGTTACTCTACTCCACCTAAGCCAAGAACTGTGAATTCATTTAATAATTCACTAGTTTTTGGAGCTTCTCTCTTTCTTCAATCCCCATTAGTGGCTCCATCAACATACTTAACCAATTGATTGGTTGGGGGCCTCTACCGTGAACAAAGAATCAAGCAAGTTGTAAGGTAATTAGTGAATATTGATCTTTCTATAATTTCTCAATGTTTCTCTCTTCTCAACCCCTCTCAAGCTTGAGAAGTTTAATTGGTATGGTTTTTTTTAAAATGCTATTGAAGTTTGAATAGTAGTGAAGAGTTACATAATGCTATTGAAGTTAATTTTCATTTATGTTTAAATTCTAATGATTTTTATGTAAATTCTCTCTCTCACTCAAGAAATGGTCATACTCATGACCCATTCTCAATCCAAATCAAGCTTTTCATAAAGCTTTTCCTTAACCCAAGATTAAGCTATGCTTGAGGCCAAATTAATGGCTTTTTTCTATGCTTTTAGTTTATGTATATTAATGATTCAATCCAATTAGAGATCATTTTAATTATTTCCTTAATGATAAGCATTATCCCTTAGAAAAATTGAGATTTATCAGTCATAGCAGCGGAGCTATGGCAAAATTTTTATAAAAATTATGCATAAAATAATCTCATTCAAAGCATAAAAAGAGGACTTCCTACCATATTCTAGGAATCATCATCCTAGATTAATTGAAAGAATTTCATTATAATCATGGAGAAATTGAATTTTAATATTATGCATAAAGGATAAATTTTTATATCAAAAGTGTTATTTTTACCATTTTTATTTTCATGCATAGAAGTATGCATAATGGATAAATTTTTATATCAAAAGTGTTACTTTTATCATTTTTATTTCATACATAAAAGTATGCATAAAAGAAAATTTTTATATCAAAAGTGTTACTTTTATCATTTTTAATTTTCATGCATAGAAGTATGCATAAAGGAAAATTTTTATATCAAAAGTGTTACTTTTATCATTTTTATTTCATACATAAAAGTATGCATAAAAGAAAATTTTTATATCAAAAGTGTTACTTTTATCATTTTTAATTTTCATGCATAGAAGTATGCATAAAGGAAAATTTTTATATCAAAAGTGTTACTTTTATCATTTTTAATTTTCATGCATAGAAGTATGCATAAAGGAAAAATTTTTATATCAAAAGTGTTACTTTTATCATATTGGATTTCATGCATATAGGTATGCATAAAAGATATTCTTTTTATACTAAAAGTATGATTTTCCTCATAAATGGATTTTATGCTTAACTTAGATGCATAAGAGAAATTCTTTTATTCTAAAAGTATAATTCCCTACCAAATTGAAATCATGCATAAGAAGATGCATAAAAGATTGATTTTAATTTCGAAAGTGTTAGTCTCCTTAAATGGAATTTATGTATAAATAAATGTGTAGAGAAATCTTATATCAAATAAAAGAATTCTCTTTTTTAAAAAAAAAGATATGAAATGTGATAAGATGTGATAAGAGGTGTATGAGATGTGATAAGAATTGATAAGATGCGTATGGAAAGTGATAGGATGTGATAAGAGGTGTGATAAGAGGTGATAAGATGCTTATGAAATAAGTTAGGATGTGATAAGATGAATTAAGATGTGTATGGGGGGATGAGGTAAGAAGTGTATGTGATAGGATAAGATGTATATGGGTTGTGATAGGGCGAGAATAGATGTGATGTAAAAGATTAGATGTGAAGGTATATGGGGTTATATAAATGGGAATGTGAAAATGGATGTATGTATGTGGATGTGTGGATATGGAGATGGGAGTGTGGATGTATGAACATGAAAATGGATATATGCATGAGATGTATATGCATAGATGTGAATGTGGATGTAGATGTGGATGTATAGATGTGAATGTGGAATGTGGATGTGGATGTATGTATGTATGTGGATGTATGGGAATGTGGATGTGGATGTATGTGAATGTGAATGTGGATGTGGATGTATGTATGTATGTGGATGTAGATGTGGATGTATGGATGTGTATGTATGAATGTGGATATGGAATGTGGATGTATAAATGAGGATGTGAAAATGGAGGTAAGCATGTAGATGTGGATGTATGAACGTGAAAATGGATATATGCATGAAGATATATATGCATAGATGTGAATGTGGATGTAGATGTGGATGTATAGATGTGAATGGATGTGGATGTATAGATGTGAATGGGAATGTGGATGTGGATGTATGTGAATGTGGATGTAGATGTGGATGTATAGATGTGAATGTGGAATGTGGATGTGGATGTATGTATGTATGTGGATGTAGATGTGGATGTATAGATGTGAATGGGAATGGGGATGTGGATGTATGTGAATGTGAATGTAGATGTGGATGTATAGATGTGAATGTGGAATGTGGATGTATAGATGTGGATGTATGGGAATGAGGATGTGGATGTATGTGAATGTGAATGTGGAATGTGGATGTATAGATGTGGATGTATGGGAATGAGGATGTGGATGTATGTGAATGTGAATGTGGATGTGGATGTATGTATGTATGTGGATGTAGATGTGGATGTATGGATGTGTATGTATGAATGTGGATATGGGATGTGGATGTATAAATGAGGATGTGAAAATGGAGGTAAGCATGTAGATGTGGATGTATGGATGTGAATGTGGATGTGGATGTGGATGTATGGATGTGGATATGGATGTGTATGTATGAATGTGGATATGGGATGTGGATGTATAAATGAAGATGTGAAAATGGAGATAAGCATGTAGATGTGGATGTATAGATGTGAATGTGGATATGGATGTGGATGTATGGATGTGGATATGGATGTGAATATATGATATGTGATGTGAAGGAAATTGAAGTGAAGAGATGGAAAATGAGGTGATTGGATGAGTACACATATAAATGGAATGTGGAATAAGTAATATGGATTAATGAGGAACAATGTGGAAAAATGAGAGTTAATATAGAAACTGTATTTGTAAACTGTTTGTAAATGCTGTTTGTAAATGGCTGTTTTATGTCAAGAATGCTGGGGAAGCATTTTGACCGTCTTGTGATTAAGGTCGTGGAGACCTAACTGATAAAGTTGCAACTGCTGACGGAGAGTCAATGAAGGACGTCTCGCGTAGCAAGGTCGACCGAGGTCTTGACCAGCCTCGGTTCGATTAAAATGGTGAGCTTCCGGTACGGTGGATGAGGGACCAAGGAAGCGGCCTATGAGTGAAGCGCTAGGTCACCTGCGAAGGATCCTAGAGGGTGCTGACCATACGGTGCTCGGGCTCTGGGTCACCTAGGATACCCACGCGTGCGTCGAGGAAGATATTGGAACAAGGAGTAAGAGTTGTTTTGTGAAACCGGGCATGGATCTGGTTGACTGACCTTGCTAGTCCTCAACGGATGAGTCCATGGCTCTTTTATATGGATCTGTTGGTTGATCTTGCTGATCTTCAACGAGAGTCCATCTTGATAAATGATTATATTGCCGAGTATTATGGGCTAGGAACTATGGAAACGGCCCCTGTGTGGATAGGTGGTGAGCGTTCTAGTTGCCAATGATGCCATAGATACTCTGATGAAGGAATGATGTGAAATTATGAATCAACCGGATAAATTGGAAGATTGTGATCAGTGGTACTATGGTTTCATTAAAGGATTGTCTTAAACTAAGAAAAGGCAATTTCATATTGGGTGTGTAAGTGGTGTGGCTAGTTTTATGTTTGCATGAACTTCCGGCTAGGGGGCCTTGGAACTCTTTTCCTTGGTACCCGGGACAAAAACCTAACCAAATTTCAAATTGGATCCCATCACTACAGTGGTTGGGCGGTTGGCTAACCCATGGGATCGGATGGGGTTAGGCTGGACTGATGGATCCGTAAATCGAGACTCAAAAATTCTGTTATTACGATAGATAAAGTAAATCCCGGATAGAAATTGTTCTATGGATAGGAATCAACGGCTGTGGCTCTTGAATGGGGAAAAAAGCGTTGATCCCAATGATCCAAGTGCAAGTTTCTTCCTTGATCTGACCAAGTATCTTATAGATGCAATTGGATCAGCTCGATCAGAAACGATCTTGTCTACGTTAGAGTAAAAAGTCATCCTGGTGGAATCGCCCGTGCTTTCCGGTAAAGGAAGTTTTTCCGGGTTCGGTTTTGGAACAACCGACGGATTAGTCTCTTATCCGGATATCCGTGGGCGAGGCCCCGAGTGTGGGACCCCTGTCCCGCGCGAGAAGTGCTACTTCCGCTGCTAGTACCCCCAAATCCGTTGCTCGGTGGGAACAGGGATCTCACAATTTTAAAGTTTTAGCTTATAAAACTAGGACCGCTAGTAGGTGAGGATATCTTAATCATATTCGTTAATTCATTTGGAGGACATGTAATCTATTAAGAGGTGTCGTCTAATTATTCTACAATTTTTTTTGGAAAAACCCAATGAGTAAAACCCTTCATTTGAATAATAAGAAGGCAGAGGGAGAATATAAGCTTAGATTGAGAGTTGCACTTTAAAATTTTATCTAAATATAAAAAATTTATGAAGATAAAACTCTATTTGGACCTCAAATAAGAGATATTTTAAAGGTACAAGTTGGGATGGAAACCATGAAGTCAAACTAATCGACGTAAAGTCATGTAACATCTTAAATTTTTCTGAAGTATTGATTCAAAACCTAAATATAGTCACGTAACATCTTAAAAATTATCATCCAAATATTTTAAGGACTTTTATAAGGGACGATAAGAGAACTATTGTCCCTAGATGACATGGTTCTTACATATACATCTAAGTTTCAAAAAGAATTTCCAAATTTTGTTGCTAAAATACAACGAGGGTCTACAACCATTATCTCAGACTTTTTCCCTTATAGTGTATCAATATTACCTGGGGATACACCATGATATACAAGCTCATAAATACTCATAGGTACTAAAATTCTTTCTCAAGGTACAAAATAAGAGATTGTCCTATAAATAGATCTAAGAAGACAGAGGTCAAATATCAAGGGTCCATATAGTATCACTGTATCCATGACCCTCAATCTCTACCAGATCATGGTAATAATGATGTCCTTTGCATGCGATGTGATGGGAGAACATGGACCCACTCTTTGCTATATACCATCTATGCCATCCGATCTTCTTGTGTTGAAAGAGGACATTAACAAAATGCTTTAAAATGGCTCTAAGATCATCTGACTCTTAAGAGGCAAGGTGGTCGCGCAGGCAAAAGTTTTCATCTCATCCTCACTGGATAACCCTTGTGCTCTAGCTAGATATTATCTAGCCATCTAAAAAAGGAAATTCAAGGATAAGTTTTTGTTTAAAATATAATAAAACTCCCTACTATACCATCTATGCCATCAAAATGAGGAGATCAACAAACTGTTTAAAAATGGCTCTAAGATCATCTAACTCTTGAGAGGCAAGGTGGTCAAAGGCAAAAGCTATCATCTTGTCCTCACAAGATAACCCTTGTACTCTAGCTAGAAATTGTATGGCCATATAGAAAATAAAAAGAAAATTTAAGGATAAGTTTTTGTTTAAAACTTACTATGATATTAGCCAGTGTGTAAGGCCCTTACTTCACCATTCTCATTAGAATGCTTATTCTAAGGGTAAAGAAACTTATTCGGGGCATCTCCTACAGTTATCCCTATGTCTCTCCTAGATCTTTTGTGACTAGTCTCATAGTGATCTCGCTATACCAAAGCAACCAAGATTCCCCACCACCAAAGAGAACCCTAGGGGTCAGATATCAATTCTAGCCAATGACTTAGTTACACACCAAGAAGAGGAGGAAAGAGGTCGAATCCATGTAGCTATAGAACACCTAGGTCAGAACAAAACTTTCGATCATTCAAGCCCCAACATACTACCACGATAAGAAATTTATGATTTTGATTAATTCTGGCAGTATGCCAGATGTGTGTGTAAATTAGTTCTAGATTAAGTAAAAATACCCATGTAATAGAACTAGCTAGCTATTAGAAAGCTTCTCTGCACTCATCGTGAGAATTATAATTCAATTTCTCTTGGATGGGAATTCTACTAAATACAAGTTTAAGATGTTGCCCCTAGGAGTTTATGATGGCATCCTTGGTATGGATTGGCTCATCGAGAAAATTAAACCAATGTCCACTACCAGAAAGGAACGCTCTTCTTTTTGGATCTTCAAGGGAATAAGGTCCAAGGTATTGGAACCTCTGGGTCTTCCTCACTATAGCTAGTGAAAGCCTCCAAATTACTAAAGGGACTCAGAAAAAGACAAGCAATTTATGTTGTCAAACTAAATCTAGTAAACAAGGAGACATATCCTAAGGATCCAAAATGACTAAGAGATTATCTTGATGTGTTCCTTGAGGAATTGAAAATTCCCCCCTACGGACTGAAAATGCCCCCTACTCGGAAAGTGGATCACAGGATAGAACTAATGCCTATAGCCCAACCTCCGACCAAGCAAGCCTACAAAATGGTAGTTCTTGAGGCCATTAAGCTCAAGGAGGAATTGAGGCAGCTTATGAAACAAGAATTCATATGATCTGTTTCACCTTAGGATGCACCAGTGCTATAGATAAAAATTCTTCATAATATTACTAGGCTCCCCAGCCTAAATTTCACATGATTAGTGAGAACAAGGTGGCTTTACATTAGTTAGTTGCAATTTCGGAGTAGTAAACAAGAGGTGTATCAAGCATGTTCAAAGAACTTATTGCAATTTTTACATTAGTTTGTTGTAATTTTTGGGTAGTAGACAAGAGGTATGTTAGGCATGTTCAAAGAACTTGTTGCAATTTTTGGGTAGTAGACAAGAGGTATGTTAGGCATGTTCAAAGAACTTGTTGCAATTTTTGGGTATTAGACAAGAGGCATGTTAGGAAAGAACTCGCTACGAAAAATTGGTGCAAAATTTGGCAACACGTGAAAATTGGTGAGGATAGAGGAAATGCGACACAACGACCACCAATCAGATTGAATGAACAAGTTGAAACCGAATTAGCACCGTTTATATTACTGAAGCGGATGAGATACAATAATGATAATTTTTTGCTCTAATCTAGAAGGGCTAATTCCCAAAACCTTATCCTAATGCTAAGGAGATTAATCACCTCAAATATCATAATCAGCATAGTGCTGAGTGTTTGCGAGTGTTAGGCTAGACTACACACTCATCAGTAGGCCACTTCTTCTACACTTCTTGTTTCTTGTTCACTATCAACACCTGTGTATAAAACCAGCTTTTATAATGATCCAAGATGAGCAGCTCATTACTACGCCGTGCTTCATCTCCGCCATTAATGTCATCAGGTAGGTGTGACCAAAATTCTACAGTTGAATCATAGTGGTTAGGTCACCTAATGCAAAATTATCTTTTGAGAAGGCGGTGACCTATAATTCTTTCACCAAACAATTTATCAAACATGTGGCACATTTACAAGGTTTTGCAAACCTTAGATGATGTGAACTTGCATCTTTTAACACCTTCCATCAAGATCAGCAACATCTCTGAACCTTTATTAGATAGCTGACTACAAACTAATTCCGTCAGTTGATTTAGAAAGCTAATTTAGACAATTGATTTAGAAACAGACTGATAAACTCTATAGGTTGGAAGCTGACTCTAGTAGCTTCTTCAGTTAGTTGATTCAGTTAGCTGACTCCGATAGTTGATTCAGTTAATTGATTCAAACGGCTGACTCAGACCTATAAAATGAAAAATCTAAAACACGTTTATTTTGTGGAAGACTATTTAGCCTTCCCTTGCTCTAAGCATGGAGCACCTGTGGAGCCTTCCCTTACTCTTCTAACACCTTCCCTTAAGGGAATATCCATCATGCTAAGTCCTTCTCTATGCTTGAAAAAGAGCTCTTTGCCTAGGGCTTTAGTGAAGATGTCTGCAACATTCTCTTTGGTATTGCAATGCTGCAACACACTGTCACTTGAGTGAATCTTCTCCTTGATGAAATGTTATCTGCCTTTAATATGCTTGGTCCTTTGATGCATGACTGGATGCATGGCTAAGGCTTCAGCGCTGATTTGTTATCATAAAGAATAGAAGTAGGACCATCAACTCCATAAAGACCAAGCGCTTGCAAAAGCACCTTTTTACCCGGATAGCTTTACAGGCTAAGGTGGTTAAAGCCTTGTATTCAGCCTCTGTAGAGGAAAGGTTAACTATATTTTGCTTATTAGAACACCATGAAATGGCTTCTGCACCAAGAAAGAATGCATTTATGTTGATGCTTCTTCTGTCCTCAGACAGGCTGCATAGTCAAAATCACTAAACCCATGCAGATTTAGTGTGTCACCTACATATAAGATAACCCAATGCTGATTACCTTTCTAGTATCTAAGCACTCTTTTGGCTGTATTCCAATGAGATAATTTGAGGTTCTTCATAAACTGAGCAAGACTATTTACTGTAAAACAGAGGTCAGCCCTAATGATAGTCATATAAATGAGAGAACCAATGAGTTGCCTATACAAAGTAGTATCCGAAGGATGTCATGTTCCATTCTTTGTCTCAGCTCTAGAGTGGATTCCATTGGTGTAGACACTAGCTTGTAGGTCTCCATACCAAACTTCTTTAGAATAGTCTGCAGGTACTTTTGTTGAGAGATGAAGGTACCACCTACTGTGCTTCTGGCTATCCCAAGAATATAGTGCAAGCATCCAAGGTCTTTCATCTCAAAATCAACCTAAGAGTTTGGATTTAACAACTACAACCATGGCTTCATTACTGCCTCTCAAAATCAACCTAAGAGTTTGGATTTAACAACTACAACCATGGCTTCATTACTGCCTCTCAAAATCAAATCATCAACATACAAAAGAACAAGAACAATGTCCTTCCTTTTCACCATGTAGTAGAGAGTATAATCTACATTACTCTTCTGGAACCCTTGAACTTTGAGATGCTTATCAATTCTGCCATATTAGGCTCTAGGAGCTTATTTCGGACCATACAAGCTCTTCAGCATCTTGCAAACAAGATGCTTTGTTCCTTCTTGGACATAACCTGCAGATTATTTCATGTAGACTTCTTCCTCAAGTTGGCCATTGAGCAAGGCATTGTTGACATCCATTTGCCACAATTTCAATTTATGAAGAGAGGCTAGAGAAAGGACTAACCTGATGGAATTCATCTTGTCTAGAGAAAGGAATAACCTGATGGAATTCATCTTGGCTACTATTGGTGCAAAGGTCTCTTCATAATAATTAACCCCTTGTTTCTGAGAGCAAAACCTTTAGTCACAAGTCTTTGTACCTGTCTATCTTTCCTTCCTTGTTGTACTTTAGCTTGTAAATCCATTTGTAGCCTATGGCTTTCTTGTTGGGTGGAAGCTGACACAAATCCCAAGTGTGATTCTTGGGCAATGCAATCATCTCTTTGTCCCATTGCATCTGTCAATTCTTTCTTATCATAGGCATCCTCATAGAAGAGGATGCTGCATCAAAGACGATAAAAGGAATAATTTGTTTGTTCAAAGTATGAATTGTTACCTCTGTGATATGTTAACCTTTGGGGTTGCTTTTTGTCTTTGGTAGACCTCCTGAGGGGGCTGCTTAGTGGGCATCATCTTCTTTCTCCAATTCTTCAATGGAGTCCTCCCAAGGTGCTATCTCCCCTTTGAGGGTATCTGAGGGGCTGTTTAGTGGGCATCATCTTCTTCCTCTAGTTCTTCAATGGAGTTCTCCAAAGGTGCTATCTCCCCTTTGAGGGTAGCTGATGAAGAAGGGGTGTCTACATCTCCCCTTTGAGGGTAACTGATGAAGAAGGGGTGTCTATGTTGCCATATATATATAGGCAGTGATGTGTGTGAACACACTTAGGACCGTCGGGGCATTTTTCCCTCTTTAGGAGGTTTTTTCTCTCGGCTTGTATATACGCCCATCCTTCTAGGACTAACTAATCTTTTGTACATTGACACAATCTAATAAATTGTGTGTTGTGTGCATTCTTGCTTCTTCTTCTCCAAGCTTTGTGTGCTTTCCTGCAACCCTAATTCCAACAATTGGTATCAGAGCAAGCATCGGCTCCCAGGGCTACGCCGTCGGTACCCTCCGACTCACGTTCTCCGATTGAGGTGAGCTTTCACGAGCGCTTGTAGGTCCCTATACTTTGCAAATAGACCCGTAGGACTTTGCGTTCTTAGAAATCGCATCTGAGGTCGTTTCGGGCTCCGTTTTTACATTGTAAGTTCTGCACAGGTGTTTTCTCATTTTGTGCAGAAATTTCGACAGTGCAGTTTTCTGCAAAACAGGCATACGTATTCTATTGTGGACCATGCTATATAGCACGAGTTGTTTTCTGTTCAGTCTTTGCTTCATTACAAGTAGCTTTTGCATCAGTTTCAGTCGGTGGCCATGGCTGATAACAGGAATGATGTATTTCGCATGTTGTCTGCTGAAGACAAACTGGATAGAGACAGCAACTACCCACTTTGGGCATACATGATGCGGCATGTTTTGGTTGCAAAAGGAGTGTGGAACATTGTACAGGGTATGGATGTACGTCCAGGTTCTGTGGATGTAGGATCTGTTGGGGATGTTGTAGGTTCTAGCAGCTCTACTGTTGCTGCTGCTGTTACTGAACAAGCTCGTTGGGATGGTAAAGATGTGTAGGCTCATGCCTTGATTGCACTTTCTGTCAAATGCAACATTACCCCACATATTCGTTCAGCTAAAACATCAAAACAGGCTTGGGATATTCTAGTTGGTTTGTATGCAGGTCGTAACGAGGCAAAAATCTCTTACCTACGTAAAGAACTGGAATCGAAGATTATGCAAGAAGATGATGACATAAATGTTTTTCTTGCTGAGATTAAAGATCTCAAGGAACAGTTGATTTTTGCAGGTGAGATTATTCATGATCATTCTCTTGTGCAGACTGTTCTTGATGCTTTACCTGAGTTATATCAAACTTTTGCTTCCACGTGGAGACTTGTTACTGAGGACAGACCTGATGTGATCAAGTATGATACTTTAGTCAACAAGCTCTTGCAAGAAGCGCAGTCCAAGAAAAACAGGGCCAGGCAGCGTGCAGTTGATCAAGCATTTATTGCTGCCCAGTAGAGAAGAAGTGGTAAGGCAGTCCCTTCCACTGTTTCTTCTCCTATTAGTAGGTCTGTAACTTCTTTTCCTTCCACAGGTAGCAACAATAAGTCTGAGAAGGCTCTTGATAAAGGCAAGAAAAAGACCAGGTGCAACTATTGTAAGGCAACTGATCATGTCATTAAGAATTGTCCTAAGCTAAAGGCTAAAGAGGCAAAGAAGAAAGAGTCAAATGCTGCCACAATAGCGGATGCTTCTACAAATGCAGATTTTGCAAATGTTCCACTCATGTATGGTATTTTGACAATGGTGCTACAAAGCACATTACCTCGCATCATGATATGTTCACTTCTCTTGAGGCTGTCCCTAATGGGAATACTGTCACATGTGCCAATAATGCGTCTTACCTAGCGAAGGGCATTCATAAAATTATGCTTACTGTTGCAAATGGCAGCGCTTTCACACTTTCAGATGCTTTGTATGTGCCAGGGATAAAGAAGAATCTATTGTCTATCTCTGCGCTTGCTAGACTTGGACTTGTAGTAAAATTTGTAAATGACAGATGTACTATTCATGATTTGACTTTTGGTGATACGATTATTGTATCTGGCACCTTGTTTCGTGGGCTGTATAGGCTCAATTCTTATGACAAGTGTGTGGAAGATTCAGCAAATGCAATTTCTATGAAAAAGGTAATTTCAGATGCAAAACTGGGGCATTTGCATCATTATTTGGGGATACAATTGAAGCAGTGTGATGGAGACATTGCTTTGTGTCAGACAAAGTATATTGAGACATTGTTGCGGAGATTTGGCCTTGAAGACTGCAAGCCTATTGCTACTCCAATGGAGACAGGTTTAAAGTTGAGTCTACATGATGCTGGAGATCACTTTGATATCACACTCTATCAGACAGCTGTTGGTTGCCTCATTTATGTATGCATTACGAGGCCGGACATTCAGTTTGCAGTCTCACAGGTGAGCAAGTTTATGCATAGCCCAAGGTCTAAGCATTGGAAGGCAGTTAAACGCATCTTTTGCTACTTGAGTGGCACTATACATCTTGGGTTGTTTTATCCCAAGGGGGGATCGTTGTCGCCAGATTTACATGCTTTTTCGGACTCAGATTGGGCTGGTTGCTATGACACAAGAGTGTCCACAAGTGGTTTTTGTTTCATGCTCAGTAGCTCATGCATATCTTGGTTGAGCAAGAAGCAACCTACTGTGGCCACTTCTAGTTGTGAAGCTGAGTACAAGGCAGCTTTCACAGCTACGGTTAAGTGTGTGTGGCTCAGACGGCTTATGTGGTTGACTTGGGTGTTGGATAGGAGTCTGCCACCTCTATCTTCACTGACAGCCAGAGCGCATTGGCAGTTGCGAGAAACCCAATTTTTCATGCTCGCACAAAGCACATTGAGGTGCATTATCACTATGTCAAGGAGAGACTCTTAGCAGGAGAGATCAGCTTGGCCTATGTGCCAACACAGGACAACCTCGCTGATCTTTTCACAAAGGCGCTTCCTCGTGAGAAGTTTGAAGCTTTTCGCAAAGCTTTGGGCTTGCTCCCCTTTGTGGACTGATCTACTTCGGGCATGGCACTCCCCTATACATGAGTGCTAGCTCTCGTTCACACCATCACTCCCAGGGGGGATTTGTTGCCATATATATATAGGCAGTGATGTGTGTGAACATACTTAGGACTGCCGGGGCATTTTTTCCCTCTTTAGGAGGTTTTTTCCCCCGGCTTGTATATACGCCCATCCTTCTAAGGCTAACTAATCTTTTGTACATTGACACAATCTAATAAATTGTGTGTTGTGTGCATTCTTGCTTCTTCTTCTCCAAGCTTTGTGTGCTTTCCTGCAACCCTAATTCCAACAGTCTACATCTCCCCTTTGAGGGTAGCTGATGAAGAAGGGGTGTCTACATCTCAGCTGATCCATCAGATGTGGTGGCACGCTCATCAATATGATGACCAGCTACGATGGCACGCTCATCAAATATCACATCCCTTGACACAAATGTCTCCTTCTTAATTGGATCATAGAGTTTGTAAGCCTTATGCTCACTACTATATCCAACAAACACACACTTTCTAGACTTGTCATCAAGCTTCCTCCTATTTGCATCATGAATATGAGAAAAAGCTAAATAGCCAAATATTATGAGATGATGTACCTAAGGCTTGAGTCCATGAAAGGCTTCATATGGGGTGATGCCCTATAGTTCTTCAATTAGGGATCTTTTCATCAGGTAGCATGCTGTGCTGATAGTTTTAGCCCAATAGGTGTTGGAGAGGTTTTTCTCCTTTAGCATACACCTTCCTAACTCAAATAGGACTCTATTCTTCCTCTTGAGACAAGTCTATTTTGCTGACGTGTATAGCTGCAGGTCAGTTGCCTTCTGATGCCATGCTCAAGAAGGTATTTGCTCAAGTCTTTTGGGAGGTATTCTCCTCTATTGTTTGACCTGCGGGCTTTGATTTTTCTACTTGCCATGTTTTGAACCATAACATGAAATTCTTTGAAAATGCCAAATACTTCAGCTTTGAATTTCATGAAGAAAGCTCGAGTATATCTGGATTAATCATCTATGAAGGAAACATAGTATGTATTACCACCAAGTGAAGAAGTGTGGGGGCTGACTCACAGACATCTATATGAATGAGGTCATGAAGGAAACATAGTATGTATTACCACCAACAAGTGAAGAAGTGTGGGGGCTAACTCACAGACATCTGTATGAATGAGGTCAAGGACTCCTCTTGCTCTAGTGGTGCTTCTAGAAAATGGTGCTCTGGATTGCTTGTGCCAATACAACAAGCTTCACATACCCAAAACCATAACTTTTGATTTCAACAGACACATGCTATTGAAATTCAGGTGACCATACCTTTTATGCCATAATTTTGATGGTAAGGAGGTTGACCTATCAGCTTGCATTAATGACAGTTTTGTTACTGATCCACTCAACTTAAAGAGTTTGCCATGCTTCTGACCTCTTCCAACGGCTTTGTAACTGTGCTGAGGATTTGTGATTAGGTAGTGATGACATTCAAATTCCACTTTGAAGCCTTTATCCACCATGGCTCTAATTGAGAGAAGGTTCTTGGAAAGTGAAGGCACCAAGAGGACATCTCTAATTTCTTTCCCTTGTGTTCAGCTCAAGGGAAATTTCTCCTTTACCTCTGATAGAATTAGGAGCGATGTCTGCAGTATAAATCAAACCATCATGAGTAGAATCCAACTTAGAAAAATATATAGCATGAGAAGTCATGTGGTGGGATCTTTCCCCACTATCAATCCACCATATTTACTACTTGCTGCCATGGTCTACATGATTGGCCTCTTTGATCTCTTCAATAGAGAGAAAAGTGGTGGCATTTGTGAAGCTTTGAGAGCTTCCATCTTCAGCATAGCTAACTGATTCCCCCTTTAGATCAGCTTGCTTTTTCCTGCAATCTTTCTCAAAATGTCCATATTGTTTATAGTAATAACATTGAATGGAGTTATAGGAAGTTCTACCTCTTCCTCTACCTCTAGAGGAATAGCCACCTCTACCATTAGAAGAATAGTACCTTGATCATTGTTGTTATTGTTGGGCTGATAGTTGTTATGTCTTCCTCTTTCTCTTTGATTATTTGATCTTCCTCTGCCTGTGTGTGTGAAGAGGGCTTTGTCATTGTTGCTTACTGAAGTGCTATTGCTACCATGGATGTTCTTCATGGTTGCTTTTCTTTGATCCTCATCCCTAAGGATCTAGTTAATTTCATCTAGGAAGGGTTTTTCTCTTAGAATGATGAGGCCTTGAAAAAGACCTTCATAGCCTTCCTTCAGCCCATGGATGATGATTGTAGCAAGCTCGTTGTTGACATCTTGTCTCCAACATTGATCAATGGGTGCTGATGTAAATCTTTCACCCGCTTGATGAAGTATGTAGCAGTCTCATTGGGCTTCCTTGTCTCATTTGTGAGTTTAGCTCTCAAGGCAGTTTGCTTTAAAGTGCTTTTAGACTCATACACCTTCAGGTTGTCCCAAGCTTCTTTGGGAGTCATCATCTCCCTCGAATGGTTGAGGATGTCATCCTTCACATTCAACTTTATCATGTGGACAGCAAACATGGCCTTCTTGTCCCATTTTGCTAGAGCTTCAGTAGTCAGATCAGTTGGTCTCTCCATAGAAACCATCTCCCAATAGTCTTAGAAGAATAATAGTGATTCCATCTTTAGCTTCTAGGTTGCATAGTTTGTACTATTGAGTTTTTCATCTCTCTCCAAGTGTAGGCTACTCAGGTTGGGTGCCATTGAGTTAGTAGAATAGACAAGTGATTCCACCTTTGTATTTTGACAGCTAGAATATACTCTGACAGTTGACTTCGAAAGATGATTCTGATTGTTGTAAACTTGACCCAACAAGGAGTAAACTTGGCTAAACGAGTAAACCCGGACAAATGAGTAAACGTGGGCAAATGCTAAATGCCAACTCTAGAATGCGGAAGGCAGCGAGTCGACGATTGTCAATAAGCAGGTTGATGGCTCATTTAGTATAGGTTAATGGCTTATCTTAGCAGTAGTAGGCCGACTCAGATGGCTGACTTTGTCAGTTAATGTAGATGGCCGATTCTATCAGCAGCCGATTTAGGAAGCTGATTCCAACCTGATTCAGGCAATTGGCTCCAGTAGAGCTGGTTCAATTAGCTTGCTCTGGTAGGCTATTTTAGACAGCGGGCTCGATAGCTGTTTCAGATAGCAAATTTAGTCAACTGCTTGAGATAGCTAAGTTTGATGATCAAAAGATTACGTGTCATCAACAGTTCGAAAGATGACATGGCTTTTATAGGTCAAATAATGATATAGCTTTAGCACGTTGAAAGATAACATGACATCATAAGATCAGAAGTTGATGCAAATTTTGTAGATCTGAGTTTGTAGACAAAAGTGACTGATGCTGAAACTACAACCCAAGTGTAGAATGCTAAATGCCAAAATGCAAAAGACTAACCTAGCAGTTGTGCAGCGCGCTGACGCGGAGCAATGCGGCTTCTACAGATCTGAGGCAGCATATGACTAAAGCTAATGCAAATGTTGGTGTGCTTAATCTTACAGGCTAGGTGGTGCCTATGTAGACTGTATGCAATGGAGTAAAAAAGGCTCTGATATTATGTGAAGATTGGTGAGGACAGAGGAAATGCGACATAACAACTAGCAATTAGATTGAATGAACAAATTTAAACCGAATCAGCACTGTTTATATTACTAAATCAGATAAGATATAATAATGATAATTTTTTACTCTAATCTGGAAGGGTTAATTCCCAAAACCTTATCCTAATGCTAAGGAGCTCAATCAGCTCAGATATTACAATCAGTACAGTGCTGTGAGTGTTAGGCTATACTACACACTCAGCAGCAGGCAGCTTCTTGTACACTTCTTATTTCTTGTTCACTATTAGCCTATGTACAAAATCGGCTTTTATAATGATCCAAGATGAGCAACTCATCACCGCATCGTGCTTTATCTCTGCCAATGTAATCAGGTAGGTGTGACTAGAATCTTGCAGAGCTGAATCATAGTGGTTAGGTCACTTAATGCATAATTATCTTCTGAGAAGATGACGACCTGTAATTCTTTCACCAAATAGTTTACCAAACATGTGGCGAATTTCCAAGGTTTTACATATCTCAGATGATGTGAACTTGCATCTTTTAACAACACATTCTCATACAAAGTTGTAGAGCAAGTTATATTTTATTAGCTCAAAAATTATATTATCTCTGCAAGAAAGGCTAAAATTTTAAAATTCACATTTTAAGCTCTAGTTTGAGTTTTGTTCAAAATTAGTTTGACATTTATTAATAAATAGCTAGATTTTGCTAATGTTTTCATAAATTGTTCTCACACAAAAGAATAATGGACGCATTATTTTTTGTTAAAAGTTCATGCTAAAAATTTATGTTTTGTAAATAAAGACAAGGATTTAACTAATGGAAAAATGCTTGTGGGGAATCATCAATGGTACTAAGCAAGAGGATGAGAAATGAACATGCCAAAATGAAATGGTGCTTGCCATTATGAATGTTAAATGATTTTTTTTGTACAAAAGTATGGACATTTGAAGTGTTTCTTACGAAGTAAATTTTTAACTTGATATGAAATTGCATGAAAATATTGCAAGCCATATTAGCAACTCGAGATCAATTATACAACAATTGGTGAAATGTCCCAATAGACAATGATGTTGTCACTACAAAAGCCTTACATTTTATTATGATCATGTTGAAGTTAATCTTTGAGGTCAATTTAATGAGTTATATGATGTAATTTTAATTGATGAAGAAGTTAATCTTTGAGGTCAATTTGATGAGATTAGATGATGTAATTTTAATTGATGAAGATAGGAGATCAGATAAAAAATGCCCAACTCAAATTAATGAATTAGCAAATGACACCCTAAAAAGTTGACTTTTCAAGAAAGGAAAGTTTTATAGCTATTGTAAAAAGAAAGGTTATTAATATGAGTTTAAATGATGTAATTTTAATTGATGAAGATAGGAAATTAAATGAAAAATTCCCAACTCAAATAAATGTATTAGCAATGTAGGTTCCAAGTTATAAGTGATATTATTTTGGCATGACAACAAGTTGAACCAACATGGACCCTCCTATTCTTGTAGGTTTTAAGTTATATGTATTACCAAGAGGAGTATACATAACTTGCAAAGGATAGTTAAAGTATAGCAATTTGGTGTAATTCAAGGCATGCCGTGCTCATGAATAACACATTATTTTTCATGTAGTCTTAACTTACCGCATAGAGAAGGTGTGTTAAAATGTACTGTATCAGGCAATATTAACTTGTAATTATTGCATAACCTTAGAGTCAATGTCCTTAGGCAACATTTAATTATTTCCCTTCTTAGGTGAAACTAGTGTTGTGTGACTGAGTTAGTGTGATCATAAGATATATAAACTATAGGAGATTATAAATAAGAGAATTGTTGGCTAAAAAAAAGTCAATGGATTTTATAAAAAATAATTCAAGAATTACGAAAAATGTGGACTAAAAAAAGGACCCTGTAAGGACTTCTCTCTCTTCCTTGAATTTAAAAAAAGTGTAAAAAGAACTATTAAATATTCTCTCTCTCTCTCTCTCTCTCTCTCTCTCTCTCTCTTCTTGTATGATTTAAAGGATCACTTTTTGGCTACATTATAATAGATTCACTCATTTTTTAATTTTTATATTGTCCTTCTCTAAGACTGATACCAGATCTCCTCAAAGTTTAAAAATCTTAAAAAGTACTTTCTTATTTGAGCTAATAAATGCAAAGCTTGGCTAATGTGCCTCTTAATTAACCACTTGACTTTTTTCCTTCAATTTTGACAAATTTAAGCTATTTATATATTTCAATTAAGAAATTTCAAATATCTGCATGTAGATTTTAGATTTTCAAATTTCTTGTTATCCACGCCTAGACTAGAGCATAAAGAGTATTTTGTTGATTTTTCCAAATTTTTATTCAAAATTTTAGAGTTTATAGGTTTTCTTTTATTTTGAGACTCATTTTGAATGCTCTTGTTTAGCTATTATATTTTTTAGTTATCCACGTTTTTAGGACTCTTTTTATGTTTGAGGGTTTTTCCTTTTAAAAAATCAAGTTTTTATGTTATGAGGGGTTTCCCTAAAATTTTTAAGTTTTCTCCTTTTCTTTGCAAAAAAATGAATATCTAGATGTGTGTGGTCTTCAATTGCTATGTAATTATTCAAATTTTAATGTTATGTGTTTTGCTATTATAGATTAATTGTTAAATGGTTTATTGAACATGAGGTGATTTCAATGGTTTCATTTTATTATGTAATATATATTTTAGTTTTATAATATATTATAATTTGATTTGTTATTATGTTTTGTACATAGGATTCAGAAAGAAGCAAAAAATAGACATACATTTTCAACTAGAGACTGGATAGAAGCAAGTATAATGCATCAATCTGTGATGCAACATTATAGGCATACATACAAAAAACATATTGATCTTTGGGTGGAGGGATAAGTATTCCTCTCCTCAAATTTTTAGGATTGACATCTTTCACATAATGTTTATACATGTTTGCTCATGAGTAAGGAAGCAAGGATTGTGCAACTCTTAAATACATTAAATGACAAATAAAAAGAGCCTTAAACTTTACACGATATATGCAAATAGAAAATCCTCAGTTGTCTAATAATGTACAGTTAGAGAATATTAATAGAAAGATATAAATCATGTTATAGTTCTAAAGATATAAATCATGTTTTTAAAAAAACTGCATTAGGGCCATGTTAGCATGTGAAGGGCCATGTTAGCATGTGAAGGGCCATGTCGGCATGTGAAGGACCTAAAATAGGTTGGTCATTAAAGGTGGACAATGGAATGTTGAATCAATGTAAAATATCATGTAAATATTCACTAATTTAGACAAAGTGGATAGCACAATTGCAAAGTTCTCACAAGATGCATGGTAAAGTATGCACTCCAATCTTTGAAGGTGTAATCAGTCTTTGAAGACATAGTAAGGATTGTTTGCACAAGGTCAATATGACTTTCACAGCTAGTGATGCTCAAGGTATCTGTGATAAAGAAGTGGGGAAAAGCTTACAATCATATTCTATGAACTAAAAGCATTTGGATCAAGGGTTTAAGACTGTGTTAAAGAGGAAAAGTGTTTTACCTCCCCCAAAACACTTTCATGTATCACAAGCATGGAAAATTGAATGCAAAGATCTTGGAGCTCATCGATGAGCCTCTTCATCTTTGTCATATGCACATTTGTAAATCAGGCTCAAAGGAGGTAATATTCAAGTTGAATACATGCAACTTTGTGTTGGAAGGTACAATCTGCAATGGTTAAGTACTATAACATGATAGTGTGGAGACTATGGTGGTTTACTAAAATTTTCTATGAAGCTTGATGAAAGTGAAATTTTAAAGAGTCATAAGCTATAACAAGTTAGGTTGACTCTCATGAATAGAGAATTGAATCCTAATATCTTATCAGATAATCCAAATTATTTTAATGTGCAATTAGAAAATGAAATATGGTGGTTTGCTACATTTGAGGTACTAACAGAAGGTCATGAGATATTGAAGGTATTCTTCAATTTAATAGAAATACCAGATGTGAGATGTCAAAGTAGTGGGTTAATGATTTTGGTACGTACTTGGTAGAATGGCATCTTGTAGGTAATCTAAAAACTTTAGTGCATGTTTGGTGTGTCAAATACATCTAATGTATGATTTTCTTACTTATATTGTATATGAAATTAATAAAGAAAGGTAAGGATACGAAGAAACATTGGATTGCATAGATAGGCAGTGATGGCACCCTAACCCATGACCAACTTAGAGGTCACACACAAAAAATTGGTGCTAATGGATCTAAAGTGGTTCCTATTCCGAGACATATCCTTGACCAAAGTCCATTTTTATACTTTGCATGAAATGGTGAGAATTATAGAGAAATTGGTATATGGGTATGTGTATTTCACTTATAAGATGCAACCTGCTTCTAATCTTAAGCCACTTATTATACGAGAAAGTGGAACAAGTTTTATCAAAGATTGGATTACATCGAGGACAAGTGAAAATCAAGAAGGATGAGAAAAAGTCATGTGCAAGTGGGAATGTATCATGTAAAGTGTGTTTTTGAGGGGTCAAGGCAAGGAAATTTAAAAGTGGTGAATTATTAATGTGACAACTAGAGAAGGATGATCCATGGAAGAAGTTGCATATGGCTATTCTTGATCGGAGTAATGGAGGAAGGACATGAATAGCATTAGACATGTAGACACATGTAAGAGTAACAACATTGTATTAAGCTAGCCTCTCTAGTTCATAACTCTTCAAAAATAACAACACTTTGGTTAAACATCTCTAGTTCATAATACATGTCAACCCACATCCCCTTCATTGTCATACAACAAGGCTTTTTTATAACCGAACTAGAGGTGGCAAGTGGTGTCCTTTAATGGCCTATTGTTATGATGTGCTATAGCATAACGGCCTATTTTGACGTGCTATGTTACTTTCCATCATGAGCATAACTTCCTAGGTTTATTAATGGGTATCTTTTTAGTGTGTCATATTTTTTTGAGGCATTGGTGTGTCTATGGTGATTTTCTATGCTAACACATATCTTACCCCTAGAATGATTGTGAGTGTACATTTGCTAGCATGACCTTCTCCAAGCTAGGTGTCATAGGGATGGTCTTGAAAAAGATGCAACCTTTATCAGTGCCTCTAGCTTTAAAAGGTGTTGGAGCCAATCGGGGGAACATGTCTTATGGAATACAACAATGTCATTCATCATCATCCCATCGATGTTCTCCTTCAGGGCTAAATCCTGAACTCTTCCTTGACCTTCAAATCTACTAGTCAATATATGTACATGCATATGTCAAAATAACGTTCTTTGCACTCTCTCATCTCTCATCCAAGATCCCCCCCAATTCACTTTCATTAGCCCCGTTCACCACCTTTGATTCCTTCTAGCACCACTCGTCTCCACCCGTCTCCTTCATTGGTCCATGCTCTTTCTATTTTGGTTTCTTGCACCTGCGCTTATACTTGGCCACACAACATTCATCTACTTCCTAAGGTTTCAAATCATACTCTACGATTTATTATCTGTTGGAGGTTTGCGATTGGCACATCCTTTAGGCATATTCTGTGTGCTAAAAAAAGCCTATCGTAGTTTGCAAAAGCCCCCTTGGTTAGAGCATTTATGCTCAACCACTTATTTGGCAAAACCTATGCACACCCTACAGCTAGCTTAAATTCTTTCTGGTTGATCCTCCACCTCAATCAAACTGTCACAACACCCTTCTCCAAAGCCATCCAACTGCACTGAACCATACTCTTGGATCAAAAACTTGCACACCATCTGCATACCACCCTTTAGCCTTGCCTCTATCAAATAGCTACCTCATCCATGTATACTTACTATCAAAACTCCTCCCTGCCTATCCACTCTTGTCAACTCTGAGATCACACATCTCAGAACAGTTAGCAACTCTCCTCTCCTTCATCACACCTTCATCCCATTCCTCCAATACATTATCACAAAAAAACTCTTTGACTAGATCATCCTCAACACTGTCTCTCAAACAACCCAAATCAAAGACCTAATGCACCTCTTGACCATCATCCACCACAAACTCTTCATCCCACAGCCTACTCACGACATCCAAAACTTCATCCTCGCTGACACATACTCCAGCATTCATATGTCAAGCATCAATAAGCTTAACTTCATCTAGACCTATAGGTTTTTCAAACAAAATATAGACACCTTCCAAGGTGTCATCCATCGAAACCTCCATAGCACTACCCATATACTCAAGCACACCTGATGTTTGCTGATCCATGCCGACTTTGCCATCACTTGTGTCACCAGAGAAAGGAAACTCTAATAAACTCTCTTCCTCACTCTACATTATTATCAAATAAGCCTATAGACTCCATACCAGTAGCCTCTAATGAATCTTCCTGCAAATGAAGCACTTGTGATAACTCCAGTTTACTAGGGACCACCTACCCTGTTATGTTGGACTCACCAAACAACTGAGCAATCTTCCATTGCCTTGCTAGTCTCTATCACCTCCAACTCCGGGCCTACAGACATGCAACTTACATTCTCTTCAACTTCACCAACACACTGTTCCACAACCTTAGCATCTTCTGCTACAACATCCACACTAGAATCCGCAGCCTGCACACATGGCTTCTAGCATGATTCACACCAAACAAATCAAACGTACCAACTCCACCAAGTGCTTTCCTTGGCTGCCGCTCTTTTGGCATCTCTTCCCCTCTCCTAACATCTTGCATGTCTTCTCTTCTAAATAGCACAAGAAAGCTATAACCTCCCATCTTCCTAGTAGGTATACCTCGCATGCATCAATGAGACTATTGGAGTAGTCCTCCCTCCTTCTGCTCTCCTCTCCCAAGGCACAACTAGCCTTCCTGAGATTCCCTCTGCTTTAAAGCCAACCTCTGTAGAGCTGCCACTCCTTTTCTCTGGCTATCCTTTGGGCCTCTTCAAAGCTTCCAAGTCTCTTAAGCTCCACCTTCTCCTTCAGATCAACATGTAGGGTCTAGATAAACATATCCTTCTTAAGTAAAATCGATAGGTGCTTTGTTCCCAAGGAAACATCCCATCTGCCCCACAAGTCCTCAAAATGGTCCACAAATCTATCAAACACATATGATAGGTTATGCCTTAGCTTTTGAATTTCTTGCCACAAAGCATTTGGGAATTCCCCATGTTTATATTATTGCACCAAGGCCCCTTTGATGTCTTCATAGGCTTGACCTTGAGCTGACCTTGAGCTAGCTGAGCTCTCCATGTCTGTAGCCACCTTTTGGCACCTCCCTTTAATAATATTGAGGTTAACTTATCCTCATCTATATCCTTCCCAAAGGTGAATGTTGCCACCTCCAATCCATCTAAAAATTCCTCTGGATACTCTCTAACATGTCTATGGAACACCAGGTACATCATGGTTGCCATTTGCTCTACTAAGAACTCTCAGACCTGCAGCAGTAGACTGAAAGGGTGCTACAAAGCCCTCCTAAGTGGGGGCACCAAAACATTGATGTGTCTAGGAGAACCTGCCTCTACGGTTCGTCCCTGAAGTACACCACTGTGAGGAGAGATCTACCACCTAGCACCACAACCTAGAAAAACACCAAATCAAGGCACCAGTACACCCAACTGACGTCCCTTGATCCTTAGTTCACTTAATGGGACACCTCAATACCCTCCCAACCTCCCTATTTGATCGAGATGCCTCCTCAAGCTGTCCTCCTAGGTCAGTGTTATGGCTCACCCTAACCCCTCTTGAAACACATCCAACAAGAGATTACCTACTAGTGAACCGTAACTGTCGTGAGGATCTTTCCAATGGTTGAGCTTGTAATACTTGAGGACTCCAAGCCCTACAAATCCTTGAGAATCAATTCCACTGAGCCTCTCGTGAGCGTTGTCACACCGCTGCATTGTATTATGGATACTCGTCCCTCCACTCACCTCACATCACTCACACACACTCACTAGCATGCATTAGGGAGAGAGATTAGCAAGAAGAAGACACAATTACACAATTAAAGAGTATATTGTATTATGAGAGATATTCACTTATATACATGGCCATAAGTGTTTACACTCACTTAAACTGTGGCCGGCTGGGCACTTTAGGCTAATAAGAGGCCTAATGCTATTATAATGACTACTCTCATAATATATCCATGAAGTAACATCACTTGGGATTTCATTCTAACTTGCTACCACATGCTCTTGAAGTGGGAACCGCCTTAAGTATTCCATCGGACCATTACAAGCGCCCGTCCAAGTTGTAGATTTGGACACCATTGCTTCATATCTTAAATGTATGACCCTTTGGTGTATCTACCTTAACTCCTTGATGTAAGATAATAGTGGTAGTTCTTGTTAACCCTAGGAATGGGTTAACATTCCCCCCTTCCTAATGGCGATCGTGTCCTTGTAATTGCATTGAAAACCTTTGTGTGGGGAGAACAGACAAGCTTTGTCGATGGCTTTGATGTTGAGTGACATTCAATGGTCTTTGTTCCTCCACCACCGAAAGGAATAAGAAAAGCTAGTTAGTGAATGAAAAGGTTAGTGGTTTATTGGGAATTCTTAATGGGGTGGGAAGGTGGGGGTTTTTGCACGTGATTACATTTTTATATTTGTGTGAGCATGTTTTTTTTTTGGGATTTTTTGCTCACTTTGTTCTTGGCAATCATAAGCAAGGTTACATGTAATTTGTGTTAGTGGGGATGCTAAGAGATGTTAATAATGGGAGAGAAGAGAGGGAAGGATTCGGAGGAACATAGACATAATCATCAAAACGAGATGGTGATTCTTAGTTCCTCATTTGATTCATTGAAGCGACATTCATCATTTAAAGAAATTGGCCTTCGATGATGTCCCTTTGTGTGGCAGGATTCTTGTCAAATGTTGTTTAGTAGGACTTGTTCCTGCATGCCTCTTCCCATGTGCTTTTTATGTCTTTATGTATATTTAAGTTCTCTTAGAAAGCAGATATACATAAAGTACAAGAAGTGAGTCATATAGACTCTTATTGAACTGCTATGTGTTGAAGTAGCCACTTGTTGTGGCGAGGATTGAAAGAATTACATCGACTTGCAAGGCCAATATAGATATCTTCACTAAGGATTGAAGATCATTGATTTGTGAAGATGGTAGCGTTATTTGGAGAGGTTTGTAATTTGAAGAAAAATTCCAAGTGATGGGTTGTATCATTGCCCAGGCTTTTGCCCACCATGGCCTCCCCATCCAGAGATGTACCTAGAAGTTGTTGATGGAGAGGCTTTGGTGCAAATGTCCTCCAATGCATGAGTATGGATATGTACTCATAGAGTAGCTACTGCTACATTAACTTAGCTAAAAGAATCATAAGTTATAAGCTTAACAAAAATGGAATGGCTATTTAAGATCCTTGGGAGTTGTTTGTGTTATTCTACCACTTATAGGTAAGCCATATGTGTGACTCCCTTGTGTTTGTGTGTGTTTTTTTGGGTTACCATCTTGTGAGCAAGAGGTTCTTGTGGCTACTCTCCTTTTTGAGAGAATAGGTTCTTATGTCTGCCTTAGCTTTTACACTTACACTTCACATCCAGAAGGGTAAAAAGAGCATTGTAAGTTTGTCTTTGATGCGCTCATAAGACTCTGTGTGCAGACGTGGGAATTGATTCTTGAATTTTTGGCTCAAATGTTGTCGAGGCGGTAGGTAAGACTGTTGGTTGGTTACCATTGGGATTGCTTGAACACCCAAGCTCTTGTGTAGGTGCTGAATGTACGAGACTGGTTGAGTGACTTGCTTGGTGTTGCTTGGGCCTCCATTATTGTCGAGAAGCTGTTGGGGTTAAAGTCAATAGTGAGGCTGTCTTCACTTTGTTCGATTTTGGTGACCATATGATGGGATTTCCATCATAGTATCCTTGTTGAAGCACGTGCACCGGCACCCATCTTTGATGAATATTATAAATTTGTGGTTGATGCCTTTGGTGCTGATGTTTGTTTCTTTGAACATGCTTAGGGGACTTTTTGATGCGCTTGGTAATCCAAGCTTTGGTATTACTTTGGTAGTACCCTTGTGCTTGTAGTAGTTTTTTTAGTACCCACACTTGTTGACTTGGTGGAGTTCTTTGAGGAACTCGCATAGGCTTTTGTGGACGGTGTTGTGGAGTACTTTTATTTTTCCTTGGCCTCTGAGTGCTACATTGAGGAAGAGGCTTTGACTGTCGAGGCACCCAAATTTTATTGGCACCTTTGTAGTAGCCTTGAGCAACAAGTAGCTACTTCTCCACCCACATTTTGATACCATTAAGATACCTTGATTTTTGTTGTCTTGGTGGATTTTTCTTTTTGGTCGAAGTGGAAGGTTGTGAGTCCTCCTTCACATTACACTAAGGCTGCAGGTTTAAGACTCATGGGTATTTTTGACGATGATGAGGCTAGAGTCTCTTGTGGAGTGGCTGTCGATGATGAGGCTTTCGAGCATGTAGCCATCTTTTTTGGTGAAGTTTGTCGATGAAGGGGCATAGGCTCCAAGGCTTTTCCTTTGAGTTCCATTTTAGAGATAGATGGTATTGGTTGGATATCTTCTTTAGTAGGAACACCTACTTATTGCGAGTTTTTGGCATTGGATTTTGTTGGTGAGGATGGAGTGGAAGGGGTAGATGCTTTGTCCGAGTTGGTCATTGATGCAGATGATAGGTCTTTGTGTATAGGGGCTTCCGAGGAAGAGGCTTGTAACTTTTTGCCTTCCTCAATCTTGTAGTATGGTATTGTCAACTCTGTGTCATTGACCATCACGATAACCCTATCGCCTAGCAAATTACAGTGGTGCTTGGGCACAGCAACAATCCATTTATGCCCTAAGATCAAATCTGCTTCCAACATATACTCAACCACAAAAAACTTGCAAGGGGCTTAGTTTCAATATACATTTTATGTTCAAAGTACCCCCAAACATGACATGTTCAAGTCTTGTGTAAAGGAAATTCTTTCAGGATGAGCCGTGAGTGTGTTGGTTGACCTAACAAATTCCATAACTTGAGGGTCATGAGATTGTGTTCTCATGTGTATAGATAAGGTTTGTGTGGAAGAGAAGAAATTAAAGAAGTTGTGGAAAATTATGTGTTTGAAAGTGTGGGTTAGTACTTAGTATTTCCTAGAGGAAAGCTACACTTGATTTTACTTTCAATTTTACTATTTTTGTCACTAATTTCTAAAGGGTGAGCTAGCAGTTGGTGACACGCTTTGTTCTGTCATGAAAATTACAAAAACAAGAAGCCATTGGTTGTGTTGGTGACTTGCATTGCATTCCAATTGCTTGACTTAATCCTTCTAGATCTTTTGGATAGGAAAATTTCACTCTAAACATCATTCTGTTGACGTGGCTGTTAACACAAGTAGTTCCCAGCATGAACCGTAGTCTGCTACTTCATGATGTGAAACACTCTCCGCAATCAGCACCATAAATTTTGGGATTGCCTTACTAAAGTTAGGGCACCTTATCTTGACATGTCTGACACACAAATAATCCCAAAAAAGTGCAGCGAAATAGTTCATGATGTGAAACACATTCTAGTTCACAATGCGAACCACACTCTGCTAGTTCACGGAGACCTGCTACTTCACGAAAAAGAAAAGTCTTGTTCACGGAGTAAGAATTGTCAAACCAACGGTAAGATAAGTTCATAAGGACACCATAGGAGTCGCCTCGACTCGAATTACTGCAATTCTAAGCTGAGATTTCAAAGCATGAAACACGAATGGTTCACGGCGTGAGACAGTCTCTCACTTCATGACATGAACTATAGTCTGCTATTTCACGAAGATCTGTTGTTTCACGAGCGATAAGAAAAGTCAACTCGACATAAAACCAATCGTAGCAGTTAGAGTAGTGAACAAAGGCAAGCTAGGGCCGCTAACAATGAGCCAGGATTTACCCAAACCTAGCCATAGACCTGAATTGAATAAAAGAACCAATGCAGGAAGAGGATGAGGTCTAGGCAGGGGGTAGCTCCTCGAAGGCCAATTGTGGATCCTAACATAGATCTAAATGCGGTCATAAGGGCGGATTTATTAAATATGTCTACAGAAATGGGCAGAGGCATAAGGGCGGATTTATTAAATATGTCTACAGAAATGGGCAGAGGCATGGTTAGGGACCTAGGCACTACCCTTGAATCCAGACCATCTTAGATGAAGCCACACATCATTTTGAAGCTTGTGCAAAAGTTCTTGGGAGATGGGGACCTGATCTAACACATAGAGATCTTTGAGTCAACTTGTGAAACATGTGGGCTAGTGAGTGATGTAACCATGATACATGCTTTTTCTCTGACCCTAGAAGGGAAAGCCCACCAGTTGTATCAAACCCTAAAGCTTAAGGATAAAGTCAATTTCACTAGGCTTAAGAATGTGTTCGTACCGAACTTTGCTTGAAGTGGTGATAGGTGGAGTCATGTGGCACAGTTCCACAACATCAAGCAAAAAGACAATGATTCCATGCGAGATTATGTTTTGTGGCTCAAACACTTGAACTCAAGATGCAAATTGAGGGAAAGGCTAAGTGATGTGATCAGTTATTTCCCGAGAGGAGTCCGAGATCATAAGATGCATGATTATCTGGTGTTAGCTCGATCTACTACACTAGATACATGCTATAAGTTGGCGACTGAATACAAGGATAACATGCTTAGGTTGTAGCAACCACAAGATGCCAGGGAAGCTTTGGTAGTGTGAGACCCCTCTGCCCCCTCCATGCACCGGATTCCCGCTTGCAAGCAGAAGTAGCTTCCTCTTGCGTGGGGCAGGGTTTCCCACTAGGGGCCTCGCCCTCGAATGTCCGGACACGAGACTAATCTGGTGGTCATTCCGAAACCGAAATCGGGAAAATTTCCCTTGCCTGAAAAACGGGGACGATTCCACCTTTTTTATTTTCTTAACAGGGTCAAGAGACTAAACTATCCTTCACCTGATTAAACCAGATAGAAGGAAAACTATCACTGACTTAGTTTAAAGAAATCAATGCTTTTTTCAAAATCAGGTACAGCCGTTGATCTAATCATTTGAGAAAATCAACGCTTTTTTTTAGTACCGAAATCAGGCACGGCCGTTGATCTAATCATTTGAGAAAATCAACATTTTTTTCCTAACCGAAGTCAGGCATAGCCATTGATCTACTCATTTTAGAAATTCTTCAGGTTTTTATTTAACTACTCGAATTCTAAGCGTATTCCTATTATTTCAATTTGATTATTAAAACTCCACTGATTCCAGCCTCCGGCCCCATGGGTTAGCCACCACCCAACCACTGGAACTGGAATCGGTAGAACCAGACAATTACTCACCCACCCATAATTGAATGCCTTTCTTAACTTTTGCTTTCGAATACAGATACGCACACACGTCTCTTTAAAACTTTAACATATAAAATAATCCATTGGCAAACAATTATTGGTTATAGATGTCATAACTCAAAAATTCCATCGAATCCCTTGTTTCTTAAAAAACAGTATCACTCTGGACTCTCCGTTTTTGAGACCAACTGGTTAGCAACGAGGTCTAGTAACAGATATTACAATAATCATTTCGTCCATCATACATATCTTCCACGACATACGCATGGGTGTCATAGGCACTATGAGCCCGTGCATCTCCTGGTCAGAACCCTCCAGGATCCTCCTTAGGTGTCCAGGCACTTCACTTAGGGACTGCTTCGTCGGCCCTCGTCCATCGTACCGAAAACGCACCATTTTTAAACCATACCGAGGCTGGTCAAGACCGCGTGCGCCGTCCTTTGAACACTCCCCCCGCCAACTATTGGAACTGAACTTCCCTTAGAAAAACATATACCAAATGCTCCCTCTAACATTCTGGCATAAGACAGTCCTTTAAGAAAACAGGGTTTCTAAGCAAGTTTTCAGTTTGATTTTCTTTGAATACAAGGAGTATTTCTTGAAACAGTATTCCCAAAACTTCTTGATCAGAATTCAGAATTTCATACGAGAATTCCTCGAATTCTATTACCTTGATCCATAGATCAATTCGAAGGGCCTCAAACTTAGTTTCAGATTTGGTGGGAGTTTTGAGTGTTTTTTTTAAATTGGTCACACTTTCTTTCCTCGAAACTGACGAAAGAGTTTGGTCTTAGTCATAGTCTGATTCAAGGTTCGAGTCGGATAAGATTTTACCTGAATTATCTTTCTCGAAAGGGTTTGATAATTAAGTTACTATTTTACTAAATTTCTTTCTTTGAATATTCACTTAATTGATTTCTAAATTAGTTACAAATTCCAATGAGGAATAAATTAATCATTTATGTGAATATTTTGATCTCGATAGATTCTTTGAATTTTCTTTTTTATAATCCGTGAGAATATAAAACGATAGAAATTTCTCTCTTAGAGTATTTATTTTTTCATTTATCAAATACTTATAGAATTTGAACATAGAATTTAAGAGAATTCTAATTTTGATATAAAAATTCTTTATGCATCTATTTATACATAAAAATCAACTTCAATGGGAATAACACTTTTATATATATATATATAAAATCCTTTTATGCATCTAATTATGCATAAAATCAAATTTAATAAGAATAATGCTTTTAAAATAAAAAGAATTTTTTTATGCATCTTTTTATGCATAAAAATCAAATTTAATAAGAATAACACTTTTATAATAAAAAAATTTCTTTATGCATCTTTCTATGCATAGAAATTAAATTTAATAGGAATAACACTTTTATAATTAAAAAATTTCCATTATGCATCTTTCTATGCATAGAAATCAATTTTAATAAGAATAACAATTTTATAATTAAAAAAAATTCCTTTATGCATCTTTCTATACATAGAAATCAATTTTAATAAGAATAACAATTTTATAATTAAAAAAATTCCATTATGCATCTTTCTATGCATAGAAATCAATTTTAATAAGAATAACACTTTTATAATAAATTTTTTTTCTTTATGCATCTTTCTATGCATCGAAATCAATTTTAATAATTAATATCAATGATATCCATGCATATTCATAGGTGAATATGTACATGGAGTAATTAGAATATTTCTTTTAGATGCAAAAATGGTGGGAATTACTCTTTTGGAATAACATAAAAACAAACTCTCTTTTTTACAAAATTTTAGAAAATTTTGCCATAACCTCCTTGGTATGGCTGACCATTTCTCATTTTTATCTTTCTTCACTTAACTTAATTAACCCAATTTAGAATTATAAAACTCTAATCTACATAATTTTCTAAATTCAAGAGAGTAAACAATAAGAAGAGTTTAATTAATCACTTAGTTAAACTTTCTAAGATTAAGAAAGGTTGGAATGTAAAGAAGAGAAGGGGGTGGCCTTTTCTAAGATTAAGAAAGGTTGGAATGTAAAGAAGAGAAGGGGGTGGCCTTTTCATCAAAGGCATAGCATTTGAAGTTAATTCAATCATTTGCAATCCTTTGGCTTGAGGTATTGAGGGTTCTACTCTTGTTTGAAGCAATAGTGGCCACCAATTCACTTGGAGAGGATTAGGCCAAAAACAATTAAATTATTAAAAAATTCAATGTAGATGGCTCAGGATAGGAGTAGAGTAACAGTGCATAAATACCATTAAGCTTTTACAAAAGGGGGAGGCTTCTATTTATAGGAAAAACTGAGCCTCTAACCAAGCAAACTGATTCTAGAATTTTCTAGATCAGTTTAGTCAAATTTTTACCATTTTTGGGTCAGTTCAGCTTACTTTTTGGATCTAAATTTGAAACAAGAGAGAGGAGAGATGAAAATATCTCATTTTATTGATTAAAAATTGGGGTTAATGATGAGAAAAAGGTGCCTACTTCATGAGGGGAGATCCCCACACTGAGGTATCAAAATTTAAATTTTTTCATTCTTTTCTTTGGTCCTTAGTCCACTCTTCATCTTATGTGAGCATTTACTCATTTTTGAGGGTTTTTTTAAATTCTTAAATTTATCTCCTCCCTACATTTGGATTAATCTCATTGGCCTATCAAACCTTTGTTTGGACCTTAATCCAAAATTTTCTGAAAATAGGGACCCTTAGGCTAAGATCTTTTTAAACTTCTATTTCGAGAGAATTTATTTTAATAAGAAGGGATATTTTTCCATCCAAAGATTTCTAAAAATTGAATTACCTCTCTCTATAACATTTTCTCTCTCTAGGCCAAAACAGATAGAAACAAGGTCTTTTATTATTTTGAAAAGGAGATTGATTATAGGGGAAGAAACTGCACATCTTGAGGGGCTGGGGAGGAATCTTACATCCTCTCCCACTTGAAAAATGCGAGATGTCCTCATCTCGCAAACTGGGGGTAATCCCACATCAGTTCGGCTTCTCTCTCCCAGGTGGCGTCTTCAAAAGGATAGAACTTCCATTTGACTAATAATTCTCTCAGAATTCTGTTCCTGAGAACCTTCTCTCGAACATCAAGGATTTCTTCAGGTTGGAGTTTCATCTGCCCTTGGGTTGAAGAAGTTAAGAGTTCATCATTAAGCACATGATTTGGGCTCGGTACATACTTCTTAAGTAGGCTGACATGAAATACATTATGTACTTTGAGATGAGGAGACAGAAGAACTTCATAGGCTAAGTCACCTACTTTCTTTGTAATCAGATATGGCCCACAGTATCTGGGGGATAACTTCTTGTACTTCCCAAGAGATAGAGAACTTCTATTCGGGCGTACTCGAATGAAGACCATATCTGCTTCTTCGAATTTTCTGCCTGACCTCTTCTTATCTGCATACTGCTTTTGTCTATCCTGGCTTTTATATCCTTGCGGATTGACTGCATCTGCTACTCCATGTCATCAAGCATCTGTCTGGACATCTCGACCCTAATCAATGGGTGGAACCAAGTTAATGGTGTTAGGAAGTCTTGTTGTCCATACAGAGCTTTGAAAGGGCTCATCCCGATAGTTCGGTGATAAGAAGCATTGTAGGTGAATTCGACTAGGTGCATATAGCTTAGCCACTTCTTGGGTTCCCTGCCACAACATGACCGAAGTATATCTTCGATTACTTGGTTCACCCTTTCTGTTTGACCATCCTTCTCGGGGTGGTAAGCTGTGCTGAGATCCAAGAAAGTTCCTACTGCTTCGAAGAATGCAGTCCAGAATCTTGACGTGAATTTGGGATCTTGATCACTTACTATTCTCCTGGGTAGGCCATGCAATCTGAAGATTTCCTTGAGGAATACTCTGGCCACATCCAATGCAGTGTAGGTTTCTTTTACTGGAATCAGATGGGCAACTTTGGTTAGTCTATCAACTACTATGAAGATGGAGTTGTAACCTGATTGCACTGAAGATAGTCCAGTAATAAAATCCATACTGATACATTCCCACTTCATCTGGGGGATGTCTAATGGATGTAACTTCCTAGGCATTTTTACTCACATATCATGCATTGACTTTCTCACATATCAGGCATTGACGTACATGATTAAGTACATCCTTTTTTAGTCCAGGCCAAAATAAGCTTTTCTTTACAGACATTAAGTCTTGATGAAACCTGGATGTCCTGCTATAAGGCTATCATGGGCTTCATTCAGAATTTGAGCCTTAGTTTCCTCATCATTGGGAATGCATAGCTTGCTATTATAATACATAATTCGTTCATCCAGGCTGTACCCTTGAGCTCGGTTCAACTCCTGAGGAGTTTTGCTTTCCTGCATAAGTAGGGTAGCAATAGGGCCAAAGAATCTATCTTGCATGATCTTCTCTCTTGCTTCATTAATCAATGGATTTGACACCACTGTGATTGCAAGCAAGGAGGCTTTTCTGTTGAGGGCATCTGCTACCACATTTTCTTTGCCTAGGTGGTACTTGATTTTAAAATCAAATTCCTGCAAGGTCTGCATCCACCATCTTTGGCGCATGTTGAGATCCTTCTGAGTGAAGATCCACTTTTAAGCTCTGATGATCTGTCATCAAAGTGAATCTTTGACCTAGTATGTAATGTCTCCACCACTTCAAGGCATAGACTACTGAAAGTAGCTCCAGGTCGTGGGGACAGCATAATTTCTCTCATGCGTTCTGAGTTTTCACGATTCATAGGACACTGCATGACCTTCCTGCATGAGCGCACCTCCCAGGGCAAAACCACTGGCATCAATTACTACCTCAAAGGGTAGAGAGAAATTTGGCAACTTCAGAATGGGATTGGTTACCAAGGCGGTCTTCAGCTTATCAAAAGTGCTCTGACACTTGGCAGACCATTGAAACGGGGTATTCTTCTTGAGAAGATTAGTCAGGGGGAAAGCTATGAGAGCATACTTAGGTATAAAAATTCTATACCAACCAGTTAATCCTAAGAATCCCCTGACTTCTTTCACTGTCTTTAGTTCAGGCTAATCTATGACTGCTTGGACTTTTGCAAAATCTGGAGAAATTTCGTCTTTGGATACTAGAAAGCCCAAGTATTCAACATGGTCGACAGAGAAAGTGTATTTGCTCTTTTTTGAAAAGAGTTGGTGCTTCCTTAGAATCTCAAGAACTTTATGGACGTGAGCTTCATGGTGGTCAGCTGCATTCTTTGAATAAATCAGAATATCATCAAAGAAAACAAGAACAAAATCATCCAAGTATTCTCTGAGAATGTCCTGCATTAGGCGATTGAATGTAGTTGGGGCATTTTTCAATCCAAATGGCATGACAGTAAATTCATAATGCCCATAACGAGTATTGATGGCTATCTTCGGGATATCTTGATCATTAATCCTGATCTGGTAATACCCTGATTTGAGATCTATCTTTGTGAAGATCTGGGCTCCATTTAGCTTGTCCAGAAGCTCATCAATTCTGGGGATAGGATACTTATTTTTAATTGTCAGTTGATTGAGACCTCTATAATCCACACAGAGTCTTAACGTTTAATCCTTCTTTTTTTGAAAGAGAACTAGCGCTCCCCAAGGTGAAACACTGGGTCTTACAAACCCTTGTTCTAAACAGCTGCCTAAGCTGTTCCTTGAGTTCAATGGCTTCAGAGACTGGCATTTTGTACGTGCGTTGGGCTACTAGCTGAGCTTCGGGGGTCAATTCTATCTCATGATCTACTTCCCGAATCGGAGGCATCTCAATTAGCTCTGCTGCATTTTGTACGTATGCTGGGCTACTAGCTAAGCTTCGGGGGTCAATTCTATCTCATGATCTACTTCCCGAATTGGAGGCATCTCAATTAGCTCTGCTGCTGGGAATAAATCATCATACTCACTTAACCATTCTGGTTCTTTAGCCTTTAACTTTGTGTCTACCGGATTCATTTTGACAACATAAAGGAGCTGCTTCTTTCTAAGTCCTTTCAGTAACCTAGAAGCTTTTACTAATTGCAGATCTGGGGATCCGAAAATTCCACTTCCTTGAACTTGGTTCCCGTGAAGGTCACGGAAGGAAATGGTTCCATTGTGACAGTGAATGTCAGCTTGATTTTTGTGGAGCCAATCCATTCCAAGGATTCTGTCGAAAAATCCCAAAGGTAAGACTCTGAATTGGTAGTCAATTACATTCCCATCTAGATTAAACTGAATACGATCTATCTCATGGTGAGTGAAAAGAATCTTCCCACTGGCCAATTCAACTTGCATAGGTTTCCCTGATTTTTGTTCTAAGACTAGCTTACGCAAGTATCCTGGGCAAATAAATGAATGAGTACTGCCTGAATCAATTAAAAGCTTAAATGGCTTACCCTTATACTCAGCTGGAGCATGGATGACAGAGAACTGACAATTTGGCCCTTGGTTTTCAATCGCGACATAAATCTGACCTCTTTCCTCTTCCACTACTTCTGCTATCATAACTGCTCTGGCTAAAACAGATTGGGGCAGAACTCTTTCTCTTTGGTTACCCCAGTTCTGGGAGAGAGTTCTGAGATTACTCTCTAAACAGAGGCAGATGGTTGAGCTGGAGTCCTCTTGGGATCACCCTGATTTGACTAATACGAAGGGGCTAGTCTCTGCACTCTGGGTCCTTGACTTCCTTGTCCTCTTGACATGGCAGGAGTCGGGCAGTCTTTAAGCTGGTGACCGAAACCCTGACACCCAAAACACCTGTTCTCACTTCTAAGCTCATCTCTCTGAATCCTTGAAAGAGGTGGGGCTCCTGAGAAAGTGTTCTGAGGGAAGGGTCTTCCTTCACTTATGAATTTCCCAGCATCTTGTTTCTGATTAGGGCCTTGCTGCCTCTTTGGGGGTGGAAAGTTTAAAGCACTTCCCGAGGTTTGGAACCTTTTAAAGTTTGAGGATGCAGGATTTGGCGGGACCTTAACAACAAATGCTTTGGCAAAGTCCTTTGCCATTCTGACAGCTTCTACCATTGAGACTAGTTTGGCATTTTTTACTAAAGTATCCAATGGCTCGTTCATCCCTCGAATGAATATGGCCATCAGCTACTCTTCATCCAAAAGTGGAGAATATTTGAGGAGAAGGGCAAATGCCTTATGGTATTCTTCAATTGTTCGGCTATCCTGCTTCAGTTCCAAGAACTCATTCATTTTGGTTTCCAGGAAGCCCGGAGGACATAACCTCTTCATGAGGTAAGCTTTAAGATATGACCAGGTCTGGGTATTTCGGTCGAGACTGTTTGTCTCGCAATGGTTCCTCCATGCGACCCTGGCCGTTTCCACAATTTTCAATCTGGCGAGGGCCATCTTGCTCTTCTCGTTTTATAACCGGTTACATCAAAATACTCTTCCATTGCCTTGATCCATTTTTCTACTACTTCTCCTTACGGTTCCCCTTCACCCTTGAAGGGGACCAGGTTGGGATCGGTGCAAGGCTTTACAAACGTTCGGATTTAACTCTTCATCACATCGGTAAGAGGATTCGACTGCCTACCATGGCCCGGGCACCTCATGATTCTGACAAAATGATATTTTTGTCAACTTAACTTTGTCAGATTTATGACTATTTAATTTTTGAGATTTATTTCTTAAACAAATAAATATTCCATCATAATTCTTGAAAACAAGATTCACTCTGATAATTTTATTAACCACAACCACGAAAACAATTTGGAATCTTTTGCAAAACATCATTTATTATCAAAAGTTTTTGATATATACATAGAGCGTCTCGGCTCCAAAAGTCATCGCCTCAATCGCGTATGCATAAAAAGGTGATACTGAGATGGAGACATGCTATGATATACACGATTTATCACTGATAATGGTGCTGTAATTCTTCTCCTAGGAATAAAGCGACTAAGAAGTCTAAAAATACGACAAGAAATTCTAAAATTCCGGGGTGAGTGATTATAGAGTTTTACATAATGAACAACTCCTAGCCTTATCAAGATCATGGCTAGCGAGATATTCTATCTGAGTCTCTATCATTTGATTGGTATTGACGCAAATACTTCACCTTCCAGAGATCCACATATGCTCACGTCGCTCTAATGGATCAGGAAGTTTAGATCCTCAAAGTGATGAGCGAGTCTCAGTCTGCTTCCTCGGGTTGTAGCAGAGTTGATGAGATTTTCGAAGGCAAAGGCGATCATATCCTGACTCTGGGAGAGTCCAGGAATGCTAGACAGATTTGGGGTATCCATCTAAAAATCCAGTTCAATTTATGAAGTTCATTTCAAACATAATCTTAACAAGTGAAAACATTATTTCCCAGATTTACTTTAAAATTTTAGGCAATTTCAGCTGCTATTTTGTAAGTTTACAACAGCGCTCTGATACCAGCTGTGTGACCCCTCTATCCCCTCTGTGCACCGGATTCTCAGTTGCTAGCAGAAGTAGCTTCCTCTGCTAGCACAACGGAAGTAGCTTCCTCTTGCGCGGGGCAGGGTTTGCCACTCGGGGCCTCGCCCTCGAATGTCCGGACACGAGACTAATCTAGTGGTCATTCCAAAACCGAAACCGGGAAGATTTTCCTTGCCTAGAAAATGGGGACGATTCTACCTTTTTTATTTTCTTAATGAATTTTCTAACAAGGTCAAGAGACTAAACTATCCTTCACCTGATTAAACCAGATAGAAGGAAAACTATCACTGGCTTAGTTTGAAGAGATCAACGCTTTTTTCCTAACCGAAATCAGGCACAGCCGTTGATCTAATCATTTGAGAAAATCAACGCTTTTTTTCTAACCGAAATCAGGGCACAGCCGTTGATCTAATCATTTGAGAAAATCAACGCTTTTTTCCTAACCGAAGTCAGGCACAGCCATTGATCTACTCGTTTGAGAAATTATTCAGGTTTTTATTTAACTACTCGAATTCTAAGCGTATTCCTATTATTTTAATTTAATTATTAAAACTCCATTGATTCCAGCCTACCCCATCCGGCCCATGGGTTAGCCACCACCCAACCACTGGAATCAGTAGAACCAGACAATTACTCACCCACCCATAATTAAATGCCTTTCTTAACTTTTGCTTGGAATACAGATACTCACACACTCCTCTTTAAAACTTTAACATATAAAATAATCCATTGGTAAACAATTATTGGTTACAAATGTCATAACTCAAAAATTCCATCCAGTCCCTTGTTTCTCCAGTATTACTCTGGACTCTCCGTTGAGACCAACTGGTCAACAACGAGATCCAATAACAAATTATAATAATCAATTCGTCCATCATACATATCTTCCATGACATACGCATGGGTGTCATAGGCACCGTGAGCCCGTGCATCTCCTGGTCAGAACCCTCCAGGATCCTCCTTAGGTGTCCAGGCACTTCACTTAGGGACCGCTTCGTATCGTACGGGAAGCGCACCATTTTTCAACCATACCAAGGCTGGTCAAACCTGGGCAGGCTTTGCCACGTGAGCCGTCCTTTGAACACTCCTCGCCAGCTGTTGTAACCGAACTTCCCTCAGAAAAACATATACCAAATGCTCCCTCCAACATTTTAGGGTAAGACAGTCCTTTAAGAAAATAGAGTTTCTAAGCAAGTTTTCAGTTTGATTTTCTTTTGAATATAAGGAGTATTTCTTGAATCAGTATCCCCAAAACTTCTTTATCAGAATTCAGAATTTCATACCAGAATTTCTCGAATTCTATAACCTTGATCCACAGATCAATTCGAAGGGCCTCAAACTTAGTTTCAGATTTGGTGGCAGTTTTGAGTGTATTTTTCTAAACTGGTCACACTTTCTTTCCTCAAAACTGACAAAAGAGTTTGGTCTTGGTCATAGTCTGATTTAAGGTTCAAGTTGGATAAGATTTTTCGTGAACTATCTTTCTCGAAAGGGTTTGATAATTCAATTACTATTTTGCTAAATTTCTTTCTTTGAATATTCACTTAACTGATTTCTAAATTAGTTACGATTTCCAATGAGGAATAAATTAATCATTTATCTGAATATTTTGATCTCAATAGATTTTCTGAGTTTTATTTTTTACAATCTGTGTAAATATAAAACAATAGAAATTTCTCTCTTAGAGTATTTAATTATTCATTTATCAAATACTCATAGAATTTAAGAGAATTCTAATTTTGATCTAAAAATTCTTTATGCATCTATTTATATATAAAAATCAACTTCAATGGGAATAACACTTATATATATATATAAAATCCTTTTGTGCATCTATTTATGTATAAAATCAAATTTAATAAAAGAATTTATGTATGCATCTACTTATACATAAAAATTAACTTCAATGGGAATAACACTTTTATATATATAAAAAATCCTTTTGTGCATCTATTTATGTATAAAATCAAATTTAATAGGAATAATGCTTTTAAAATAAAAAGAATTTCTGTATGCATCTTTCTATGCATAAAAATCAAATTTAATAAGAATAACACTTTTATAATAAAAAATTTTCTTTATGCATCTTTCTATGCATAGAAATCAAATTTAATAGGAATAACACTTTTATAATTAAAAAAATTCCATTATGCATCTTTCTATGCATAGAAATCAATTTTAATAAGAATAACACTTATAATTTAAAAAAATTTCCTTTATGCATCTTTCTATGCATAGAAATCAATTTTAATAAGAATAACACTTTTATAATAAAAAAATTTCATTATGCATCTTTCTATGCATAGAAATCAATTTTAATAAGAATAACACTTTTATAATAAAAAAAATTTCCTTTATGCATCGTTCTATGCATAGAAATCAATTTTAATAATTAATATCATTGATATCCATGCATATTCATAGGTGAATATGTACATGGAGTAATTAGAATATTTCTTTTAGATGCAAAAATGGTGGGAATTACTCTTTTGGAATAACATAAAAACAAACTCTCTTTTCAACAAAATTCTAGAAAATTTACCATAACCTCCTTGGTATAGCTGACCATTTCTCATTTTTATCTTTCTTTACTTAACTTAACTAACCCAATTTAGAATTATAGAACTCTAATCTACACAATTTTCTAAATTCAAGAGAGTAAATAATAAGAAGAGTTTAATTAATCCTTTAGTTAAACTTTCTAGGATTAAGAAAGGTTGGAATGTAAAGAAGAGAAGGGGGTGGCCTTTTCATCAAAGGCATATATAGCATTTGAATTTAATTCAATCATTTGTAAAACATAAAAATCAAGAAAACCATAGATTTTTCATTAAAATTCGTAAACAAAGTAAGAAAATTAGCTTACATGGAGCTTGTAAGCTCTCCTTTGGCTTGAGGGATTGAGGATTCTACTCTTGTTTGAAGCAAAAGTGGCCACCAATTAGAACAGGTGCAATCTCTTCAAGATCAATTAGATGCCATTGACGCCACACATAAGGAGGTAATCATTAAGGGTTTAAAGGTAGCCAAAGAACTAGAAGAAAGGCTTCAAACCATGGAAGGGCACAGTCGGCTTACTAAGCCAGACCATAGTCAGAACAACCAAAGAAAATAATGAGCTCAAAGCGCAAGTTGATTAAGTAAAGGAACAACTCCAAAAGGAAGTGGCGCACACCACGAAGAAAGAGGTACAACACACACAGCAGTTAAGGGAAGCACATGCCACGTTCTAGGCTAAAGAAGAAGGGTACACTCGGCAGATCCAAGAGCTCAAGAAAGCACTTATCGCCTCGCAACAAAATGTGGCTAGCCTACAGACAGAAAGAGAACAGCTGAACAAGACACACGCAGAGAAGCTCAAAGACCTTAATGAGGTTATCAGCACCAAGACACAAGAGATGGATCAAACGTTGGTAAGCCATCAACAACAAGTGCTTGAACATCTGAACCAACAACTCCATTGCACCCAAGCCTTGGCACAAGAGCACCTGCAGAGCAAGTCAACAAGGCTCAAGCTCAAACCACAGCCCATAGCATGGCCAAAGATGAAGCCGAAAGACGACAAACAAAGCTAGAGGCTTCTCGAGAGGTCCATGAGGTAGCCATCTCAGCACTCCTTAATGACAAAGACTCCACGATTCAGGAACTAGAGACGGCTTGCACTCCAATCAATGACCTCAAAGGGATGATCAACCCAATGAACTACGACAACTCATCGAGCGAGCTTTGGAGATAGATTCGTTGCCAGTGACTCTCAGGCCCCTCCTCATACTCTCACTTTATTTTTATTTACACTAACCCTCTCTTTTTTAATATGAAATTAACCTAACCAGTGACCTCAGTTTAGGAGACCTAACACTAATACATCAGAATACGAAAAGAGATGCAAATCCCATCTTAGTAATGGGAATCCTTAGAGGTGATCTAGTACTTACTAACCCAACTGACATTTTCTTCTTTCCATTACACCCAATAGTGCTCAATCTTCATAGTTGGTGTTGGGTGCTATAACAATAATCACCCATCCTAGATAACAGTGTCAATAAACTCGACTTGTTTATACCAGATGACATACCATTAACATTGGCCAACTACGAAGTTATTGCATGTAGCTACCAATAGGTAATCAACCACCAAGAGTGGATTGAAGTTTATAATACTCATTTGTCAAAATTATGGGGAGTATGCACAACGAAAGCAATAGTTGATGGCAAGATAGAGCAACATATATGAGAGAGAGCAAGAACACAAGATGTGTAGAAAGCTTCTATATTACCTTCTATTTCAGCCACTCCAAAGTTGGCTTAACCTTCACCTTCAAGTGTTGTGTTACTTGTGTTACAAAAAGTGAGGCCTCCTACTCTTTATGTAGGGTATGTAGGGTTCACCAAGGGCTAGGGTTGGGCCAACCCTAGATCCCTTTTCCACCCATATGTCCACTTTATTTGGGGTGTGTTCACACCTACATGACCTCTTTCTCTCACGCTTTATCACTTGTACATCATATATTTCAACACCCCCTCTCAATGCCACCATGGGACAATGCCAAACATGGAGCAAGGTGAGCATTGGACATACAAGAACAAAATGACCCCCTCTCAATCATAGGATAGATGACAAGGTAGGTAGCCTTTATAGATTAGGCTTTTACAAAAGTGATGAGTTATAGAGAAATGTGGTTCACTCTCAATTCTAGTAAACATGCTTCACTCCTCAACTAGAAGAGTTGCTTATCTGGAACATTTGAGGAATTTACATAATTTCCTCAACCTTAGGAACATCTTTGGTACCATCTCTTCCATAGTGGTTTCGTGCACCACCCTTGTTTCTCCTTCGCTTTGATGAAACCATCTTCTTGAAAAAGACAATCTTCAAGTGGGATTTGGATGTACCATTCTTCATTACATTGGCTTCATTGGTTGCATCTTCGTGCTTCTCCAATCCTTTCTCATGGTAGACACGCTTCATGCGTACATGTCTCCTTCCAATCATGCTAGCTTCCTTAGACTAACACAAGGCTGCCACCCATGTTTCAATAGCTTATGCATGTGCTTCTCAATATGCTTCTTGCTCCCACCTTCCACTTCATCATGATGCATAAATACATACACCAATGTGAACATTGATTTAGGAGAGGTCTTACCACTTGTTTATAAACACAAGGGGCAGTGTCTAACTCCATTACAATATAGTAGATGACTTCCATGCATATGAGTTCATCAAAAAAATTTAGGATCAAATTTCATGCTTGATGCGTTGAATTTTTATTGGTTTCAAAAATTGTGCATACCTTGCACTTCCCAAGCAAGAATGGCACCAAATAATTTCTTCCTCCGCTTGCCCCTCAAGCTTGAAAGAAATGAGGGAGGTTTTACAAAACCTATGTGATAACGGTTAAAAAAAAAACCTTAGAGAAAGGTTTAAAAACCTTTTAAAAGAGTTTTTTTTTTTCATCTCTGAAAAAAAACGCTCTGCATTTTGCATCTACGCCATTGAAGCGTTGCCTGCCGGCTACGTCTGATGCTACTCTGTTACTTAACCAATAGAAAATACTCACCACAAGACGACTTTCAGCGTTTTAGCTATGTTGCATTTTTCTTGGCTGTGCGTTGTTCTCCGATGATGCGCCGGCTTTATTAAGGCAACTTTGCTTGTTGTTGCTGTCGTCAAACCTTGCCAAGCTAGCAAGCACCACACATAGGAGGCTTGCGTACTATGCTTAAGGTGGCACCACTCGACGGAAATAGTGATGGTGACGGAATCTTTGACGGTGATGAAAAACGCAGACGGACGACGACACACGGAAAACCAAAAAATTTGAGATGGCGTCCTGCGTTTTTTTTTTGTTTACAAGTACGCCTTTTGATGATGTTTCCCTCTTTCATTAAGAGAACATACCCACCACACCTTCCATTCCTTCAATCGATCACAATTATGCTCCCATCCATCTTAGAAGAAGATTGATGACGAAAAAAAAACGACAGATTTCTACACAGAAAGAACAACGAGAGATTTACCAATTTGCTTGCGTTTTCTTCTCCTTTTTCCTCTTCTTCTTCTTCTTTTTCTTCTTCTTCTTCTTCTTGATGGTGAGGATCATCTTCTTCTTCCTCTTCTTCTTCTTCTTCTTCTTGATGGTGAGGATAATCTACTTCTTCTTCTTCTTCCAAGTTTCAAGAACTTGTTGATGATGATGGAATCTCCTCTTGATGAAGCTCTTTTGTTGCCTTCCTCCTTGATGCCTTTTTGCTTCTCACCTTCTTCTACCACCGTCCTTCTTGATGTGGACGTGAATGGTTTATGATAGTGATGAGAGAGAGAGAGAAAAAAGGGATTGAAGGGAAACTTAACCTTTGCAAGCCTGTGATACCATGTCAAAATTATGGGGAGTATGCACAACAGAAGTAATAGTTGATGGCAAGATAGAGCAACATATATGAGAGAGAGCAAGAACACAAGATGTATAGAAAGCTTCTATATTACCTTCTATTTCAGCCACTCCAAAGTTGGCTTAACTTTCACCTTCAAGTGTTGTGTTACTTGTGTTATAAAAAGTGAGGCCACCTGCCCTTTATATAGGGTTCACCAAGGACTAGGGTTGGGCCAACCCTAGATCCCTTTTCCACCCACATGCCCACTTTATTTGGGGTGTGTTCACATCTACATGACCTCTTTCTCTGACCCTTTATCACTTGTACATCATATATTTCAACATCATCAATATCTAAACCACTCTGAATCAACATTATATGGTATTATAAAACTATATAGAAACATCCATACACACGTGGAGGCAATGCTCACCATCGTGGTTTATAATTTTGATAAAGAACATATTGAATATCCCAATATAACCACATAAGAAATCCTAGACCTCCAAGAATTTATGAAAACTAACAAGCCTACCCAACCGCCCACCACCTAATTCAGGAGAAGGACAAGAAGAAACACTAGGATCCTCAACATCTCTTACTTACCTCGTGTTTTCTTCCATCTCCACTAAGCAATTAAATCCTTTTCCTAGTGTATCTCCTACTAACAAAACTAAGGCTAATTGTATCTTCTCTCGCTACTCTTCTACCCCAATTCATATTCCCACGAACTCTCTCGCCCCTGAGGAGTTTCCAACAACAACCCTATATCCACCACGGTAGCTCGATGAGGTATGTGATCGTCCCCCTCAAGATGACATACAAGCTTTTCCTGATACAAATATCATTGAGTCTTTGTCGGCCCCCGCAAAGTACAAGAGTTTCATTCATGCAAGAAATCTCTCTTGAAGCCAAAACTGATGTTCAAAGTGCTGATGCAAATTACAATGTTTGAGCCTACCCCAAGAATCATGCCGAATGCCTACTCTACCATGGAGTCATGAAAGCAACCATATGTACCATACTCTCTCCGAGCCCCAATGCTTGAATTGGAAGAGTTGCTACCTATGGGAGGAGAGGGGACCTGTGGGAAAATGTGGCATGACACACCAAACTAGCCAACCCACACTTGGTCGATCTTGTGAGCGTCACATGCACTCCGCCGCAAGCACTCCGCCGCAAGCCACCATCGTTCCCGAGCACCGTATGGTCAGCACCCTCTAGGATCCTTCGCAGGTCACCTAGCGCTTCACTCATAGGCCACTTCCTTGGTCCCTCATCCACCGTACCGGAAGCTCGCCCTTTAAATCGAACTGAGGCTGGTCAAGACCTCGGTCAACCGTGCTACGCGAGACATCCTCCGTTGACTCTCTGTCAGCAGCTGTTGCAACTTTATCACTTAGGTCTCCACGACCTCATTCACAAGATGGTCAAAATGCTTCCCTAGTATTCTTGACATAAAACAATCATTTAAAAACAGGTCATAAATACAGTTTCTATAACGAATTCTCGTCTTTCCACATCAATCCACATTACTTAATCCAAGTCCAATCATATGTATTCCCATCGTCCTTCATCCATTCTCATCCAATCACATCATTTTTCATCTCATGACATCTTTCCACATTTATACTCATTACATCTCATCACATCTCATCCACTCGCATCTACCCATCACATCTCATCACATCTCATCCACTCGCATCTACCCATATCCACATCTCATCACATCTCATCCACTCGCATCTATCCATATCCACATCTCATCACATCACATCTCATTCATTCACATCTCATCCATTCATATCTACCCCGATCCACATCACATCTCATTCATTCACATCTATCCCGATTCACATCACATCCATTCACATCACATATCATCCATTCACATCTATCCCAATTTACATCATATCACATCACATCCATTTCACATCACATCTCACTCATTCACACTTATCCCTGACTCACATCACATCACATCCATTCACATTCATCACATCCATTCACATTCATCACATTCATTGTATCCCCATTCCATCACATACATTCTATCCATCTTACATCACGTCCACATCTATCCACATCATATCTCATTCATTCCATCCACTTTACAGCACATCCACATCATATCTCATTCATACACATCCCATCTCACTCATCCACATCCATCCAATCATTCACATGCACGACTATCCACATCTATCCATACATTCACATCTATCACTTCACATCCATATATATTCACATCATATTCTTTCACATACACATACACATCCACATCCATTTACTTCCCATCTCCTCACCCTTTCACATATCCTCTCATCTCATTCTCATCTCATCATTCATATCCACATCCATTTACTTCACATCTCATCCACATTCATTTTCATCACACCACATCCTATCACATCCTATCACATCCCATTCACATCTTATCACATCTTATCACATCCTATCGCATCCCATTTACATCTTATCACATCCTATCGCATCCTATCGTATCCTATTGCATCCCATTTACATCTTATCACATCTATTCACATCCTATCACATCCCATTTACCTCTTATCACATCTATTCACATCCTATCACATCCCATTTACATCTTATCACATCCATTCACATCTTATTGCATTGAGTAGCTTTTCCTACTTCGATATCGATATAATGGGACTTTTTTTAAATTTTTGCCAATTGTTTGGCTTAGATAAAGGTTCTTTTTCTCAACGACTATTTCCATATTCTTTCTCAATTTCTCAAATGAATTATATTCAATATTCCTCTTTTGAATAAAAGAATTCATGGGATTTATAAAAATCAATTCTATCCATATTTTCACTTTTGATAAATATTCATAAATTGAATTATACAAAAAATTTCTCTTTTTTTTATTTAATTTCTTGGATCTCAATTATCCAGGGAATTCCTCTTTTTACATTTAATTACTTGAAATCTAAATGTCATGGGAATTTCTCTTTTATCATCAAATAAATTTATCTAAAATTTCTCTTTTCTTTAATAAAAATATTCAATATTCCAAATATACCAAGAATTTCTCTTTTTCTATTTAAATGATTGAATTCCAAATATGATGGAAATTTCTCTTTCATCATTTAAATTCATATATGCATAAAATAATTTTAACTAAAATTTCTCTTAAAAATTTACAAAAATATACATTAATCCTAAAATGACAAGAATTTTACTTTTTCCTTAAATGATTGAATTCCAAATATGATGGAAATTTCCCTATTATCATTTAAATTTATTCATGCATAAAATAATTTATCTAACATTCTTCTTTAATTTTTAAATAAAATATCCATTATTTTAATATTCTAACTTTTCTCTTTCTCCATTGGAATACATGGATCTCCATTATCATGGGAATTCCTCTTTTATCATAAAAATGAAATTACTAAAAATTTCTCTTTTTCTCTAATTAACTATTTATATATAAACATTAAAAATTAGTTTTCCATGGATATGACGATAATTATTCATTTAACATAGGATGACTGATCCTAGAATATGGTAGGAAGTCCTCTTTTCACATTATGCATAAAAATGATTTATGTGTTAATTTTCAAAAAATTTACCATAGCTCCGCTGCTATTACTGATAATTTTTAATATTTTCTAAAAGAATAAGACTTAATAATAGGATTATGATAGAGTAACTATCATTTGGACCAATATCCAATTTATGGACTTAATTCCTAAGTTTACCATAATTTATGTAACATTAAAGTATAAAAAAGCCATCTCTTTGGCCTCTAGCTTGTTGACTAGCATAAAGCTTGATTTTAGAATTAGGAATTGCGCCATGAGAAGCATCATTTGAATTGAGAATTGGTCATAGGAATGACCATTCTTTGGGGGAGAGAGAGATATACATAAAAATATCCTAAATTAAGTATAAATGTAAACTTTATGTGATTAATCATTAGAATTCATTAGAGAGTTTCATTTGCATTAAAAACCCATTCAATTGAATACTTCTCAAGCTTGAGAGGGGTTTAGAAGTGAAAAACATTTAGAAGATTAAGAAAAAACCATAAAGTCACAACTTACCTCTTATTTTGCTTGATTCTCTATTCTTAGGAGAGGCCCTCAACCAATCAATTGGTTAGTATGTTGAGGAAAACTCCATTAAGATTGAAGAGAGAGAGAAGCTCCAATCTCTCCAAAATGTAGATGGATAATAGAAAATATACTTATTTTAAGGTAATACTGGCATGGTCTAGTTCACAGATGAGAATACAAAATAATGAGGGTCTATTTATAGGTGAGGGAGGCCAGTAACTGAATCCAACTAAGTTCTAGAATTTTTCAGCTTCAGTTTGGCTGAATTTGGACAAGATTTGGACCAGTTTGGTCTCCTTTTTTATTTGGTTTGATCTAGGAGAGAGGAGAGAGGAGAGATAAAAATATCTTAATATTTTTGAGTTTAAAACTCATTCACATGTGTGAAATAGGCACCTCCTTGAAGGCTCCCCCTTTCCTTACCAAGGTGTCAAAATTGTATTATTACTCCAAAATATCTTTTTTTTAGTAATATTTCATAATTTTTAACTAATAAATCTTGTACTCAGTCAACTCATCTTATGTGGGCATTTACTCATTTTTGGGTATTTTCTTTTATTCATTGGATTTATCTCATCCCAACACTTCGATTAATCTTATTGGTCCATAGAAACCTTAATTGGATTATAATCCAAAAATTTCAGAAAATCTTGACCCTTAGGCTGTCGTCTTTTAAATCATTTTTAATTGATTCCTAATGCACCTTGGAAAATTTATTTTGATTTTCTATTTCAAGGAAACATATTTTTGATATTTGTAGAATTTATATATCTAAAAATATCTCAATATTAAATTACCACTCTTTAGAAATTTTTATCTCACTAGGCAAAAACAAGGGAAAATAATATTTTCTTGTATTAAAAAACAAGGAATGATTACAGGGGATTGAAGTAAAGCTTATTCATTATTCAAGCTGAGGAGGAATCTTACATGGTGGGTAGTGGAGGACTTTTCGAAAATCATTCAGACCCCACCACTTATTCAACCCCATTGCAATACTGCTATACTTGTAGAGAAGAGATTGATGTAGGAAAGGACCCACCCTACAAAGATACTAAAGTACAAGTTATTGATCCTGAACATGATCTAAAATGGATACATATGATGGCTATAATCGAGCTCGAGAGCTAGAGGATGTACATGGGTAACACCTAATTGGGAGCTTCCCTAAGGTCGTGCCCCTATGAACGATTCATTCTCTAACTTTTGATATCGAGGGGATAGGTTATAGTGAACTTGAGTCCACAAGGGATGACTCAAGCTCAAGAACAAATAGTGATGATGGGTATGAAACAGAGACTGAAAATGACACCAACTCCTCGGTCACCACACACAACATCCAAATAAAATTCAGGGAGTAGTTTGAATCTGATACGAATTCCCAATCTAAAGGAAGGGACAAAGTTTGTTAATACCCTAAGGAGCATCTCCAAAAATGGTGAAGACGTAAATGCTATGCAGTGAATCATCATAAAGGGCTACAAGAAAGAATCACTACCGCCCAATGGCTCCAGTACATGGTTGCAAGTGACTTGCATCAAAAGTTTATAGACGATTGGGGAGAGGAGTTATAAAAGGTCAAGTATTGTAGACCATCCCCCATTAATATGGCTAAAGTGGAAGTCTCTGATGAACCAAAACCAAGTCGTTCAGCTATAAGGAAAAAAAATCACAACTCGCACGAAAAGAACAAGAGGCTAAGGCTGCAACTAAAGTAACTATTGAAGGAAAGGAAAATGAGCCTGATTACAAGTCATACACCACAGGGGAACACAAGTTAGTGTTTTATAATGCCAAAGGTAATCCCACAAGTGAGAGTGGAGGAGTCTATGACAAGCCTGAAGAGGTCAAGGAAGTAGACTTGACTGAACCAGGAGAAGATCCTAAGCCTCTCTGCATAGCCAAGGACTTAAATAAGGCCAAGGAGGCTGAACTTGTAGCTCTCCTCAAGCCAAGGAGTATAGGAATTGCTTTGTGTGGACATACCATGATATAAAGGGAGTTCCAAAAGTGGTACAATACACCATCCCCATGGTACCCAAAGTTAAACTAGTCCAACAACAACCCTATCATTACAATGAATCCCAAATATGCAAGCATTGTTAAAGGAGAGATCAATAAACTCATTGAATGTGGATTCCTCTATGAGATTGAACACTCAGAATGGGTCTCACCCATTGTGGTTGTGCCCAAGAAGAATGGGAAACTTAGAGTGTATATTGATCTCAAGAAAGTGAATGCTGCCATGCGCAGGGATCACTACCCCTTGCCAAAACATGTGCTCGAACGAGTTACAGGAAAGGAGGCTTATAGCTTTTTGGATGGATACTCAGGCTGCTATAATCAAATTTCTATCACACCTGAGGACCAAGCCAAAATAGCCTTTATCACACTGAACATGGTGTATATGCTTACGGTGTATATGCTTACAGTGTTATGCCATTCAGTCTAACCTATACACCAACCACGTTCCAAAGGCTTATGAGAATACTGCTTTTAAGGACTTCTTAAGAAAGTTTCTTGAAGCTTTCTTGGATGATTTATGCATTCATTCATCTTGGAAAGAGCACCTAGCGTGCTTAAAAAGGTGTTGATTTTATCACATATCTTTAAACCCTTACAAATGTCAATTTTGGGTGAAACACGTAGTTATTCTTGGGCATATAGCGTCCAAAAATGGGATTTTCACTGATAAGAGTAAAATCAAAATCATCTTGGAACTACCCCCACCAACAAACTACAAGGGAGTCCAGAGATTCATGGGCCATGTCGGCTACTACCGCCGCCAGTTTATTCTTTTCTATGCAGAAATAGTGTGTCCTTTGTACAAGCTATTGATTGTATTTATATGGACCGAGGAGTGTCAACAATATTACGATGCGCTGAAGCAAGCCTTGGCTAGTGCTCCAATCTTGTGAACTCCTAACTGGGATCTCATCTTTCATGTGCACATTGATGCCTCTAATTTTGCAATTAGATGTGTCCTAGCATAGCCAGGGGAACACAAATTGGACTATCCTATTAGTTTTTCAAGTCGGGAACTAGATGAGGCTGAAATCAACTATACCACCACAGAGTGTGAAGGGTTAGCAATGGTTTATGCTATAAAGAAATTTTTGCATTATCTTCTTGCTAACAAATTTGTTTTCTATATTGACCATCAAGCCTTGTTGTATCTAGTAAACAAACCATGCTCCATAGGAAGGATCACAAGGTGGTTATTAATTCTTCTTGAGTTTGATTTCACAGTAATTGTGAAGGCCTAGCAAGAAACATGTCATGTTGGCGGATCATCTATCTCGCACACCTGACGAAGCATCAATCGGGGTTGATTGATGAGTTACCGAATGCTACACTATTCAAGATTGAGGCTATTATAGAATGGATTGAGAAAATCATTAACTTTTTAGATAATGGTTTTCTAAAAGAAAAGGAACTAAGGAAAGATTTAGCAAGAAAGTTTCTTAAAGAGAGTGCACCTTACCAACTTACTGCCAGAACTCTTTATAGACGAGGTAAGGATGACATACTAAGACGCTTCCCCCCAAAGGAGAATGAATACTTATACATCATCGAACAAGCACACCAAGGGGTGGACACTTCGCAGGCGATGTTATAGTAATAAAAATACTCCAATCGGGGTATTGGTGGCCCACGCTCTTCAAAGATTTTGCACTATTTGTCAAGGGATGTGATGTGTGCCAACGATGTGCAAAGCCACAAAAGAAGGACATGATGCCACTGCATCCTGTCAAAGTCAACCAACCTTTTAAAAAATGGGGCTTAGATTTTATTAGCCCTGCTACTACACATGGCACACAAGCACGCTTCATCATTGTTGCCACAAATTATGTAACCAAATGGGCTGAAGCAAGAGCTTTACGAAAAGTGAATGCTATGGTGTTGCTAAATTTCTCTATGAGAACATCATTACATGCTTTGGATGTCCATTTGAGCTAGTGAGTAATTAAGGTAAACATTTTATCAATGATATAATAAAAAAACTCACTAACACATTCACGATCGCTCATCGTAAGTCAATGCCATATTACCCACATACAAATGGCCAAGAAGAGAGCACCAACAAGGTTCTTATTTCAATACTGATAAAGATTGTTAAAGCTTGTCGCATTGACTGTGGGAGTCTAAGCTCATAGCGGCTTTATGGGCCTATTGCACATCATGCAAAGTTGCAATTGGTTACATGCCTTTTAAGATGGCACATGGACTTGAGGCAGTAATGCCTTGGGAGTCCATGATCCCTAGCTTAAGGGTAGGCAGTGAAAAGATTAATGGTAATGAATTGGCTGATCAATTTTTTTTATAGAACAACTCGAGGAGAGACAAATTGCACTGTAAAACATGCTAACAAAAAAGGGCCGAAAAAAGAAGTGGTTTGACATAAATCTCAAGGACAAGGAGATTAAGGTAGGAGATCTTGTACTTATGTATAGTGAAAAGAAAAAGCTTAAATATAGTGGAAAGGGACCATTTAGGGTTTGTGAAGTTACTCCACAAGGTACTATATGTGTTGAGACTCTTGACGGAGTTGAAACTATTGGTTTCCTTAATGGTAGTAAGTTTAAAAAATACTACTTATGTGCTTCTCATGACAAGAAAGCCACCAAGAAAAGGGTCACTCAAGAGAAGAACCAAGCCCAAGAGGAGGCAAGAGAAAGACAAGCCAAACATCAACAACGTCAAGAATCACAAGCCTTTGTGGGAGAGGTTGAAGGGGACACAGAGGAGCACATAGCACCTCTATGAACATCCATTCAATTACCTAGCCCTTATGGTAAAGTGCTTTATAATACATTACTTGATACAGGGGCTAGTCACAAATCTAAGTTCCTTCAATTCATGGAACCAATTGGGAAAACCCCAACTCGTAGATACCTCTTTAAAGGTGAAAGGTATCCATGGTAAAAATACCAAGGTTCTTGGGCTATTACAAATAGAGATATACTGTGATAGCAGTCAACAACTGGTGGGAGACTTCCTGGTTATGCCTTCTAGAACATTACCTAAACCAATAATACTTGATCATACATGGATGAAGGCTGTAGGATGTATGATTGACTTGTTGACAGGGGGTGTCTCTGTGGGTAAAACCACAACTGAACAATCTACTCATAAACCATTGCCACCTCTCACTATTGTCGAGGATCGCAAGAGGAGAAAGCTTCATCCCATAAAATCTATGGAAAGCCCCTCCACCTTAGCGTCCAATATTCAAAAAACTCTCAATTCTTCTACCTCCACATAGCAGACACCTGCATATCAAAAGAACGAACAGATACGACAAGCTACAAAGTGGCAACCCAAATCTACCTTGAAATGGGTTCCCAAGATTTATCAATCCATACCACCTCAACCGACCAAGAAAGAAGGACCTCAACACAAGAATTAGTGCAGGGAGTCCAAGTTACAAGTTACCCCAAAATGGATCCCCAAACGCTTTTTAAAAGCTCAAGGCTCTACAAGGGTAACCATTGTATTTGGATACCAAAGCATAAAAGTATACCACTAGTCTCACTGCCGCCACTTACAAATTCCCAAACCTCCTCATCAATGATGGAAAAAGTCTTCAATAGCTCAAATGCCAACAAAGGAAAAGTTATTTGTAAAAGAACCTTCACCACACCAACACCCATAAAAGTATGGATCCCAAAGATAAACCCTATCACACAAGACATGGTGATTGATGGTGAAGCCTCTACATCACTAAAGGTTACAAAACCATTGTTGGCTATCCAAGCCCCAACCCCATTGGTCTCCCTAGAGCGACCCACTATGCAAGTGTTAATTCCATTACTCATCTATAAGGGTGAACCCATAAGCTCCATCTAGTCTTATGAGATCCCTTCGCTACCATTAAAGCTAGAAGTTGACCTGCCCACAACAAGGAACAAAGAGCGCTCTTAGCCAGCAAACATTGATGGAGCAAAGTTGGAAGGAATGGTTGCAAAAAAACCTACAATACCTTTCGTGAGGTCAAGGTATGATAGAAAACAGAAAGGGGGGACTTATGCTAATATCATTATTTTTACCCTCCATGTTTTACTCGTGTCGATCCACAAAAAGTTCATGTCCATATCAAGAGGGAACCTGTTGAGCTAACCCATGACAATATAGCTTGAACTAACAATGTACACCAATATAGCAACTATACATATACTAAAAATCCAACTAACCATACAAATTTAAAAAATAATAAAAAAGATGATGAGGAGTACATAACAAATAAAAGAATGAAGTATGACTCTGATGTGACGACAGGCCATGGGCATGGACATTTTGTGGATTGACACGAGTGACCCTATCTTGGACCCAGATTTCCAGGAATGGTACTATTGAGGGTAGCTAAGTATTTCTCCTTTCCATACCCACTCATGCTATTTTTATGCACCACTAGGCAACAGATGTTGTGGAGCCACCTTTGTGGACCTGTTCGACCTACCGTTCCATCCCCTTGCACCATGCCTTACCTATAGGCATCGCATGTTATACGCAACGTCCTACTTATGTTGGCCGTGTAGAACTTATTTTAGGTGCTATATGGGACAAGACTATTGCAGTCCATGGCAGTCCATGGTAGGAGAGACACCACAACAACACAATTACGTGAGTGTACATTGCCCAATGGGAGGATCCTATCAAAATAGATATGCACAGGAACAACATGTAGATCAGTGGAGGAAGACAAGAACTTATGGACTTAAACCGTCATTTTTTGGAATAATATGTCCGACTCATTATCCCTTCTAGAGCATGGTGGTTGATTTTCGAGATAGCTTAGCTCACAGTAGCTACTTGGCTCACTTACCTATAGTACCCATGCCATTTCACAATGAGGATGCACTCAAACCGTTGCCTAGTATACCAAAGGACACATATATATATGAAGCACACCTGAATGAGGAGGAAAATAAACCTAGTGATGAATAACTGGAGCAGGCTTATGCACTATGGTTATCTAATGACGATCTTGCTGAATGAGTATTGAATAACAGGTTATTGAGGTGCAGTCGTGTAGACCAAATCCATAATTACAACATGCAGTGGACATGCAACCTCGATATGGATAGGATTTTCCTCATTGCCCAGGTGTATTCTAACCCATCCTCACCTTTTGTTATTGTTTAAATATTTTTATGATTCTCCATTTACTATTTGTTTGAGTGCTTGCTTGCATTGTTAGGCATCTGGTCTATCAATTTTCTAGTTATTACTTGGATAACCATTTAGGCTTTGGTCCTAGTTCAATAATCTTCCCTAAGATTGACCTTAGAGTATGCCAAGTACTCCACCTTCCTTAGTGTGCCCTCTTTAGTTAGAATAGAGCCTCCTAGGTGAATTGTGAAAGTGAAACTAGTTTATTCTTTAAAAAAATAAAAAAACAAAATTAAAAATATTTAAAAAACACAAGAAGATAACCATCTCCATGTGCAATCTAGGTAGGACTTTTGGCTCTTAGTGATGGAGCCTTGGGACCATATTCTTGATCTCCATAAGTGGAACCTTGTGGCTAAAGGGCTTAAAAAAAAACCATCACTGTGGAGGTACTTAGTGGTTCTTAAATACTCTTGTATGAGGTCTCTGCACCATTGCTTAGGTCTCTATAGGGTGGTGCCCTACTTTTCTATTTTTTAAATCAAAATGAAACCTTATAATAATCACTTAATAGTTTCATTTATGAGGCTATATAATAGCTAGAGATGGTTTTACCAAAAGACAATTGCAGGGTGGTGCCCTACTTTTCTATTTTTAGAATAAAAATAAAACCTTATAATAATCACTTAATAGTTTAATTTATGAGGCTATATAATAGCTAGAGATGGGTTCACCAAAAGATAATTGCAAGTTGGTGCCCTACTTTGTGGAATCCACATTGTGTGAGTGTGTCGTAATCAATTTATGGGTTAAACTAATAATGGAAAGGCATACCTAAGATGATATCACTAGTGTGCAAGGTACAATTAAGAAAATTATTTTCTATTTATCCTTAAGGACTCATCATGATTTCTAATTAAAGAGCCTCTTTAGTGCCATTATAATGTGTACCTTGAAATGCAAAGTTGACCTTATAAAGAGATGGATACTTCTCTGATTACAACTTCTTAATAGCACATTCAAAAATGAAATCATCGATACTCCCATCATGTAACACTGTGATATCATGACCATTGATTTTAACCTTCATTTTAATTAATGAATAAGCCAATTTAGGGTTACATGGCATATCGCTTCGATCTCTCCATTACCATCATCATACATGTACCATATCCTCATACTAATCTTGAGCATAGGCACCATCATCGTTGGATGCTTCAATGTTGTAAAGTTGAGCTACTAGCGTCTTGGAATTCTTCCAACATCAAGCAACAATAACTTAGTTGATTACACTTATAATATGTAGGGCGAGGCTTTTTAGCAATATTAGTGTTGCCTAATAGGCTTGGGATGAATTGTACTTCTTTGATCATTAGAGTTCTTTACATTTTAAATAGGAGGACTATGTTTATTATTATTTCCTACCCCAAGGCTTCCTATTTACATTAAAACCATTAAAAGAATGAGATCCAAAGGAGCACTGAAAGGACGAGGAAAAGGTTGCCTATTGTGAATTGGTGATTGTTCAAGTTCGAAGCATTAGATTAGTAAACACGCTTATTTAAGCATGTTTACCAGTTCAATTAAGCCTTCCTTTCTTTCTATCTATATCATGAACTAATCAAGTGATGTAGGCTTAAACATGTTTACCTCGGCTTGTATGGTTTCTTCAAGACCAGATTCTTATAAACGTTGAATAGTATCTTTAGGCACCACTTCAAGCATGTGACGTTGCTGGAGAATTTGCTAAAACTTTTCGGTGTATTGAGATTTAGCCTCTTGGTTGGGCATAGGTAAAGTGTCCCATGCACCGCAAGCTTTGAGTGCAAATTACGATGGTAAAAAGCTTGCTTTCACCTTATGTTGGAACTCTTTCCTAGTAGTAGGCTTGTTAAGACTGTTATAGAGAATGTGCCACCAAAGTGAAGCACGATCAACCATGTGGTCAGAAACACACAATCTTTTTCTTAAAAGGTCTCCTCAGAAAAATAGTAATCCAATTGAATCAACTATGAGAGCACAAGACGAGCATCCTTCTTGCTATTAAATTTAATAGAAGAAAAGTGTGATAGCTTATCTTATTGTCCTTTTTAGTTTCTTGAGCGTCAAAGGTAGCCTTGATGATCTTGGTGATGTGTGCATCTTCGGGATCGGGTAGGAACTCCATTATTACCCCGAGACAAGTTGTTGCTTAAGGTCGAGATGTTTTTGTTGCTCATATTGAAGTAATTGCTCGAAGATTTGAATTCTCTTGGGTTACATTGATGGAGAAAGTGGGGATTTGGAAAATCCACCATCTTGAACTCGATCATCTTGTTAGAGGACTGACGTTGTGGTTTCATTAGAATTAGGAGTAGATTCCATGGTGGACGTTCAAGAAAAGTGGGAAAAAAGAACCAAGAATTGTTGGAGAAGCTTTGATTTTTTTTTCTCTTTTTCAAAAAAATTTTAAAGGGATTTTTGTAAGGATTTTTTTGGGGGTAATTTTAGGTAATTTTTAGTTCTTTTAGGCTTAAATTGGCAAAAAATGTGTTTTAGGGCTTAAAATTATTGAAAAACTTCTTGTTTTTGTAAAAAAAATTAAGAGAAGATTTTTGAACTTGTGTGGAGCTCACAAGAAATTATAGCATGGAGATTTGGCAAGAAACAACTCAAAAAAATGATTTTTATGAGCTTTTAAGCTTGTATTTTTCAAGCCTTGAAACCATGGTTTTTCACAAAAACAAAAATCGTATGTGAGAGGATGATATTTTCCAACCACACTGAGCCGTTGGAGCATGGAGGGAGAGAAATTGTGATGATTTGCCACTCAAAGAATGGTTTTGGAGCCTCCTTACTTAGCCCTTCACATCTATATAGAGTCTAATTTTGAAGAGGGGTGGAGGAGATAAAAATGGTTTTATGGGAAAAGGTGGTATTTGTTGGCAAAACATTTGCTCAATGCTCTACTCTTGTGTTGTTACTATGGCTGTGCTTTATTTTGTAAGGCCCCTTATATGAGGAGTAGCTGTTGTGGTAAGGTAGTTCCAAGTTTAAACACGGGAACCATCTGGCCAAATGTGGCCAGATGGTTAGGAGACAGCTTATGTAGACTTGGCACTCTACCAAATAAGATGCATGCTTGTGCAATAGTTCCTAGTTTAAACACTATGGCCAGATTGTTTTAGGAGACGGGTTATGTAGACTTGGCACTACCAAGTAGGATTCATGCTTGTGTAGCAGATTCCACTTTAAACAGTGGATGGTGGCTATGTGACTGCATTAGTAAGTGCTGGGACAACAAACCAACGACACACTATTCTCATGTTATAGGGTTGTTTGAGGTTTCAAATGATAGATAGCCATGGGAGATGCACTAAGTTCATATGGGACTTTTTTGTAATCTGATATGGTCGGTTGGTCATTTTGAACCAAGTTGTGATTAGTCGATGTGGTCAAACTTGCATCCTTGTCGACGTTGGGTACTATAGATAGACTAGTTTGTTTTGTAGTAGCTGATTCTACATGCTATTTAGTTGATCAAGTCTAAGATTGTTTCTCTAAGATTAGGGGTTGTGTTTTAAGGAGTTTTGCAAAAGCGAATCAATAATTTATCTCTCGAGGTAGAGTGTCGCTCCTCTACTCTTTACTCTTAGTAAATAGAATATACCTCACACTCAAATTAGCAGAGGGACAACTAAGAAAAGCTTATAGAAGAGATAAGAATCCTTGGTGTATCCGGTTCAATCTTTGCTAAATAAACTCTTGATAAGCATAAAATGAGCATTACCTTGCTAGGGAGTTAGGGAGGATGAAGTCTCGGGTTCAATCCTTGATGTTCACAATTTTATTGAGAAGGACATCACTTTTAAACATGTGGGCATTCACACCTTCAGGGTTAATCGCGTTCTAGCTTTGGATGGCGATGGCTTGGGCTGGTTCTTTGGGTGGTTACCTTTCAAAAGTGCACCATGGGCACTGCCCATTGCTAGGCAAATTTTTTAAACCAAAATTTGACACAATGTTTGCCAACATATCTGCATTGTTTATAGGTGGAAAATTTATGCCTTATGTAGGCATAATTTTGGCAGGAGGTGGGAACTGTGCATGGTATAAGAACTCTCTCTCTCTCTCAAAAAATCTCACAAGTAAAAAAAACTAGAACTAGGCTCTTAACTAACCTAAACTCAAATACCATGTGGGAGAAGCTCACAATTGAGCAAACCAATCAAATGAGATGTACACAAAATCAAATGATGGAATTATATTAAGAGTCGAGAGAGTGAATGCAATGCACAAGTTAGAGAGAGTGCACAAGTTTGAGAGAGTGAATGCAATGCACAAGTTTGAGAGAGTGAATGCAATGCACAAGTTAGAGAGAGTGCACAATTAAATGAGATGTAAGCACAATCAAATAATGGATTGATATTTAAAGTTGAGAGAGAGTGAATGCAACATACACAAGATTGAGAGAGAGTGAATGCAACACACACAAGATTGAGAGAGTGAATGCAACCTTGAAACCCTAAAACATTGAATCTCATAAAACCTCAAAATTCCCCAATTATGAAGCATATGTACAAGCCTTTTAATAGGTTAATAAAGTGTAATCCTAGATCCATAACTCCACCTCTTCCTTGATTAGTTGAACTATAAACTACCAAGTCACCTAAGGCGGGTCTACTTTTCACTACTAACACTTTAAGGCTACAAACCATATAGGAATCACAAATTATGTGATTTATATCCTCAAGCAGGCTTTGGTATGTGTATCATGCACATGGGCAAACGATCGCCATAGCCCCACACACATTAGATGCTATTTACTATTACTGAGGGCTCTACACCTCTCTCTTGTGTGATAACAAGGTGTGCAACTTGGCATCTCAAAGCCTTGTTATTGTTTCCATGGACATCAAAGAAAATGACTCTGCTTCGAGGCACTGTTCATTAACAAATGTGTGGGGTGTTCCTCAAAGTGGCCAAGTGGCTCACTTATGGGACTCACCCCACAACTAATGTGTTGCGTTGGTTGTGGGGCTCATCCCACAATTAATGTGTTGCATTAGAAGGAAAATATTTTTAAATGAAAAACTAGTTGCAGATTGCTATTTGTAATTAGTGTCCTTTCCTTTTTTTTAGATGCAAATCCAATTTAATTATGGTTTGTTGAGGAAAATTAGTGTCCTTCCCTTTTGTAATTAGTGTCCTTCCCCTTTTTTAATCCAATTTAATTATGGTTTGTTGAGGAAAATGTTTTTTGTGAACATTGCATTCAACTTTCATAGCTCTCTTAAGTAGCAATTCCAGTTAAAACACCAAATAAAAAACAACTAACACATTACCAAAAATATTAGATGACAGTTGATATAGTCTAATTACATACATTGTGTAAGAATGTTGCTTTGATGAGCGGTGGTGTTAGTTGCAACACTACTTTTCATATAAGATACGAAAAAGCTTATTATGTTGCCTTTCATGTTTTGATTGTCATCTATGGTGCCCACAATTGATAGAAATGGCTACCCATAGCTGTCACTCAACCCATCTATCGCATGAGTTTTGTTCTTAATTGATGACATGGGGAGTTTAAATGCACCCAAAAAAGCGAAGCTTATAGTGACCATTCTTACATTAGTAGTAATATAATTCTCAGCATAATTTTTTTTTGATTTACCAAATAATTTCAAAAGATTAATCATATGATGAAAATTCTTTGCACAGTGTTTGTATGGCAATCGAGATGGGCGACAATTTTTGCCTTATTGTTTATTTTATACGTAGTCTTTTGCACTCCTAGTAACTGGCTAATAGATTTTGTATCAAGACTCCATGCATCTTGTTTGAATGGTAGCCTAGAAGGATGAAATTTTTTGGCCTCACTTATTATTATTGATATTATATATAAATAGTATATATATATATATACTATTTATATTTTGAATTCTAATGCCGTAGACATCAATAGTTGGTCGAGCCCCGAAGGCACATGAGTCCCTCCCATAATATATATATATATATATATATATATAGTAGTGCTTAAACCCTTAGGTCGACCGCCCAACGAAGAGATTGAATATGAAAGCCTTCTTAGTGTCATAGGCTCAGACACTAGGTCAACAGCTGGAGACACAGGTTCCATGGAACGTAATCCTGCCGCCTCCCACGATGCTACGCCTAATGATGCAGTGGATGTGGATCCCGAGCTTCCATGTTCGGATATCCAGTTGGTTGCAGTTGAGAATAGCGTCGAAGGCGACCAAGTGGGGTTAGAGATTGTTGTGGACGGTTCTGATCTTCTTAGTGGCGCGATTGGAAGCGATGGATTAGAGATCTCCATCAAGTTTGAGAAGAACAATGACGGGGAAGGTTATCAGAACGAGCTTGTGAATCGCTTGGATGGAGTTGAAGTAAGGGTTAGCTTGGACAACACACAGGCAATTGGTGTCGAACTTGTTTCAAACAGCAATAGGGATGAGGAGACCTTGGAACATGGAGATGTGCAGTTGGCTTCAGAAGGTCCAATTGGTGTCGAACTTGTTTCAAACAGCAATAGGGATGAGGAGACCTTGGAACATGGAGATGTGCAGTTGGCTTCAGAAGGTCCAGGCAGAGAAGCATGGCGCCTTGATACTGAACCACGTACTGTGCCTGAGCTGGTTTTTTTGCCAGTCCATGATGATGTTGCAGAAAACAGTGAAGCTGGATACGAAAGCCTGACTGAGAAGAAGAGGCCTAGAGAGGGTCTGGATGCAACTGGCAGATGCTTGAAACCAAAAACTATGGTGGATGAAGCGGGAAGGACTGATGACCTGAATAGAACTAGTATGGAGACGGGGGACTGTAAGGAGACTGCAAAACTTGTCGCAGAGGAGCTTGGCATTGCAGGATCACCAAGTGTAGACAATGCAAAGGCCCTTGGAGGCATGGAACTTGAAGGCAATGACATGGATAATAGCAATCTCTGCCGAAAGGAAACAACCAGCACAGCGGAAGATCTTGGTCTGGATGGAACAGTTGGCCAAAGAAATGAAGCTGATGGTGGCCATGGCACTGAAGACAGTCTCTGCAACAAGGGATCTGCAGAAATAGCTGATGATCATGGCATAGATGATAGTGTCTGTGATAAAGATACCACATTAGATGATAGTGTCTGTGATAAAGATACCACATTAGATGATGGTCCTCGTGCACGGCCACGAAAAAGGAGAAAGATTGCGATGCTCTTGGCATACTGTGGGGCAGGTTACCAAGGTATGCAGAAGAATCCAGGGGCCGTCACCATTGAAGGTGAACTAGAAGAAGCCCTTGCAAAGGCAGGAGCTCTGCCTGATAACTTTGATGGGAACCCTAGAAAGGTGGATTGGATGAGAGCAGCAAGGACCGACAAGGGGGTAAGTGCTGTTGGGCAGGTTGTGTCTGGGCTTTTCTATGTGGACCCCCCAGGATTTGTTGAAAGGGTCAATACTCATCTGCCCAAGCAGATCCGGTTGCTTGGGTACAAGAGAGTTACACCCTCCTTCAGTGCCAAGAAATTTTGTGATCGCAGAAGGTATGAGTATGTTATTCCAATTTTTGCCTTGGACTCAAGCACTCACAGAGACAGAGAGAGCGTATTGGCAAGTGAAGGGAAAGAAGGTGCATTCGCCAAGTGTTTGGAATGCTCTGAGAGAGGGCGAAAAATACCAGGAGGAGTAGGCAAGGGATGTAATAACTTGATGCCTGGTGAGGTGGGAAGTGTCACATCTGACGTTTTTGATGGGCCGAGCCCTGTTTTAGAATCATCTTCTATGCATGAAATGGCCAATGACAACGCTGCACCTTCCATGGCTGTTGCACTAGAATCGCTTTCTGGAGATGGCATGCCTTTGGAAACTGAGTTACCTGTCAAGGTGGAAGAGAGTTATCATGCTTTTCTTCAAGGGCAACAGATGGTAGAGCTTGGCTCTATTAATGATGTGCCTGAGGGAGGAAAAGACAATTCTTTTCATTTTGGAGAAGCAGAGCGCACAAAACTGAACCGCATTTTGAATCATTATGTTGGTACCCATAATTTCCACAACTTTACATCGAGAGTGAAGGCAGAAGACCCTAGTGCAAAGCGCTACATTGTCTCCTTTGAGGCTGGTGATGTATTCACTGTAGGAAATACAGAGTTTGTCAAGTGCACAGTAGTTGGACAAAGCTTCATGCTCCATCAAATCAGGAAAATGATTGGTTTGGCTATAGCCATCTTCAGGGGCTGTGCTCCAGAGTCCATGCTAGATACAACCTTGAGGAGGTTTTACTCTTATCTTTTCATCTTTCATATTGCATGTTTTTTCTGCCAGTTATACCTTATGCTGCATTTGATGATTACAATGTTCGCATTTCTATTGTAATTTTTGTTAGGTAAACCTTGTTGGGTAACGTTCTGTCTGTCTACTCTGGAATTCTGCTGATTTCTATCCATCAGGCTGCTCTCTTGCTCTCTGTTGCTGTCTTTGCTCATGAACAGGGGAGGCAAGAATGAGAGATGAAGAATGGGGGGCAGAAATGCCCTTTTTATAGGTTGATTTTTTCCCTTCCCTGCTGGTTGTCGAGTTGGCCTGCTGGTTGGTATAAATGGAAATATAATCTCCTTATTTAAGGTGTTCACCTTTCAGCTTTACTCTGGCAACTATTGGTTGTGGTCATAGATGGGAGTAAAAATCCCCTTTTTGGACCTCTTTTAGGGGTTAATTGCTTGGTGTTACCTTCATTACTATGGGTTTTAGGGGACAGATCTAGGGCACCCTAGGGCTCCTCCATTGTTATGTACAACAGTGTAGCCACAGGCCAGGCTTACAATCCTGAAGACTAAACCTTTCCAGCAGTCTCTGTATTTACTTTGACTGCATCAAGACAATCCCATCATCATGCTACGAGACCTGAATGCCCAAATAGTAATGCAACGGGCCCAAACCTGACATCTCAAAAGAAGCCTGTAATTTAGCCTTAAAGGTTGAAATCTTCTCAACATTGGGCCTTGTGAGTAGCATGTCAACAATGTATAAAACGATGACCAAGAAATCTGTCATCATTTGGCCATTTATATGGTTTCCCCCCAGTCTCTCGTGCCCATGCTGATACATTGCCTGCAGAGTAAGACCGGAGAATCATCACTTAGATCTTGTGCTAGGTAGTTCTCTACCTAACAGATCCACATATCTTGTAAGTGCTGCACAACAAGAGGAGATTATGAAGCAAGTAAATGAATATCGAAAATTTACAAGTGTCTTTTTTGATGACATCTTAGTGTTCGCCAAGAATGAGGAAGAACGTTGAGCTGATTTGGCCATTATTTTTGATAAGCTAGGAAAGCACAAACTCTTCATTAATGCCAAGAAGAGTGAATTCGTTCTTTTAGAGATCCACAATTTGGGTCACATTGTCTCAAAAGATGGTGTTTGTATGGACCCAACAAAGATTGATATAATTTGAAGTTGGCCGGAGTTATCTAATGTACACCAAGTTCGAAGTTTTCTTGGTCTATGCTCATATTATAGGCTATTCATAAGACACTTTGCTCTTATTGCCTCGCTGTTACATGAGCTCACTAAGAAGAAAGCATCATTCAAATGGACTGACAATGAGAAGGATGCCTTTCATTATCTCAAAGATGCAATCATACATGGGTCGGTGTTGATCATTCCAGACTTGCATCAATCATTCAGTTTAGAATGTGATGCATATGGGATTGCATTGGAGATGTCTTGAATCAAGGTCATGCTGTAGCTTATGAGAGCTGACGATTGCAAGATGCCAAGATTCACTTGGATGTCTACGAGAAAGAACTCTTGGATGTCTACGAGAAAGAACTCTTGGCTCATGCCTTGAAGATTTGGAAACGTTATCTACTTGGGGTTGATTTTATAGTCAAGAGAGATCACCAAAGTTTGCGGTACTTTCTCATTCAAACGAAGCTTTCTTAGAAACAAACGAGGAAGGCAAATTTTCTTTCTATGTTTCATTTTCAAATTGTACACACTCCTAGAAAGAAGAACCTAGTGGCAAATGCATTGTCCAGGAGACCATATGTAGCTGCAGTTTCGATTGCGTCACATGGGGACTTGTCTACCATGCGTGATTTGTACCCTCAATATGCTGATTTTCGACATTTATGGACTGATTTGATGGTTGGTCATGCACATGTATCTTATGTGATAAAAGAAGGATATCTCATGAAACCTAATTGCCTCTGCGTTGTATTTGACATGAGGCAATAGGTAATGGACGAATACCATGCTTCTCCTTATGTCGGTCATAAGTGAAGCTGCAAATTCAGCCGTGTTAGATCTTCTCAAATGCTATGTTGCAGATCAAAAGACAGAATGGGAAAAGTATTTATCGCTTGTAGAGTTTGCCTACAACAACACGGTACATGTATCCATAGGGAAGGCTCCATTTGAGATTGTATATGGTAGTGGTTTTATCACCCATCCTTCGCACTAAGGATGAGATCTTTGTTGCTGATGAGTAAGAGATCTTGATGTAGCCTTTATGCAAGTACGGGCAGCTATTGCTAGATCTCAAGATAAGCATTAAAAGGCTGCCGACAAACATAGAAGACAATTGGACATCAAAGAAGGAAATTGGGTATTGCTGAAATTTGAGAAAGCACGACTTCGCAAGAGACTAGGTAAAGAGGGAGCATATCCAAAGCTCTCTACTAGGTATTATGGTCCTTTCAAAGTAATCATGCAGATCAATGATTGCCTTCAAGTTGGCATTATCTAATCATTGGAAGATTCACAATGCTTTTCATGTAAGCTTGTTGCGGAAGTACGTTAGGTCAATACCACGAGAGCTTGTCATGGAAGAGCCGCCAAAAGTTGATGAACTCCAAGAAATACTTGAACTAGTCTTCCACAAGGAGAGAAAGCTACCTGGAGGCAATCTTTTAAGGCGATACTTTGTGAAGTTTAAAAACTATCTTTTCATCGATGCAAAGTGGGTTGACGTGAACCTCTTCACCGACTATCCAAAGCTTCCACAAGTGTACCTCGACGCTTTTCAGTTGAGGACAGCTATTTAGAAGTGCGGGGGGATGTCATCATTTGGCCATTTATATGGTTTCCCCTAGTTTCTTGTGCTCAAATGTGGCCAATTTCTCGCACCCAAATGTGGCCAGTCTGGTTCTGAGTGTTCTGGGTCCTAGTTCTGCGCTTTTCGATGTGCCAAATTCGTGCCTGAAAATACCAGTGATGTACACGTTCTATGAGCGGGAGATTTGTCCATAAATCAAGTGCATATGCCCACATGCTCGCATGCTTGACATTGTTTCCATGTGACTTGTATTTGTGTGTTTGCTTGCTATGAATGTCTAGTTCACAGGCCTGGGACACCTATCGTGAACCGTGCGAGTGCCTTGTATTCTGATGTGTTTTGTGGCTTGTGAACATGTGGTAAGTATGCCCTGTTTTGGATATAAATTGAAGGATTTTAATGCTCCATTGATTCATGGCAGGAATGATGCCAATGCAAGAGTAGCTTTCTGGAGAGTAGAATCTAGATGATTTAGTTGGCTCATTTTTGTCGGCACATGCCTATGTCATTTGAAATGTTGCATGTCACAACATCTCTAGAATTCCCCCATGTTCAAGAAACCAATCTGCTGCCCCCTACGGGAGATCAACCACAATTGGAAAACAAGTGCACAAGCTCACATAACTTAACCTTGACAATTAATGTACAACATAATCATCCACAAATCTGAAAATAACTAAACACAACTTGACACCACCACTAGGGCCGACCCCCTCCCCTCTCTCTCTTCCTCTCCCCCCCCCCCCCCCCTCAATACAAGTTGTATTTCTTGGAGTATTTGATGATTATAAGTTTCATGGGCTTATGAGCCAGATTCCTCCATACATGGAGTGAATACAAATGAATCGAATACCATAGATGTTGTCGGTGACGAAACCATTTGTTGATGAAGATCAAGTCACAAGAAGTCTCCCACCTTCATTGGGCTAAGCACCCGCACTACACTGGTCTTCTGGGACCGTGCACCAACAGGCACGCCCGTACTAACACTTGGCAGGGTGATTCACCGCGGAGGGAGGAAATCCTGGTACTCCAAATGAAAGCTTTGCTCGTAAATTCCCAGGCCCACTGACCTTCACTGGCTCTCAAAACTTGAGAGCATGGTCAGGGTAAGCACAAGGACATAGGATCTCACAAAATCCTAGAGAGAGAGAGAGAGAGAGAGAGAGAGAGAGAGAGAGAGAGAGAGAGAGAGAGAGAGAGAGAAGAAACATTTATAAAAGAAGCTCTGCAAAACAGAGTAGAGAGATTTAATTTGCACCAAAAATCTTGCTAGATAAGAGTAGAAAAACCTGTTTCTATAGTGTGAGCTGTTGCCATCCCACGTGGAGTAGTACGGTGCCGCTTATAGGCTGGTACAGATCAGGTGCAGTTAGATTCGGGCAGGTACATGTTGTATGGAGCAGTAACCCTGTTACACAAGGGCTCTGAGAGAGAGAGAGAGAGAGAGAGAGAGAGAGATTAACGTCTGCAAAAGGCCAAAATTGGCCTATGAGACAAACAAGTAGTACAATGATGTTCCTCCAGTCATCAAGAGAAAAATGTGGAGTGAATATAAAATGTACAGTATAACAACACGACCATAGGGGACTCAATGGTGGTGTACAAACGAGAGGGTGTGGATGGAGTACTAGGGCTACTAATGCATCTCTATATGCTGAAGGGGTGATACAAGTATGATATGTTATCTACTCCTAACTCCATCGAGTCCCATAGTCTGGGTACAATATGTCATACATCCGATCTGAGGATGCCGTAAATGTCTGGAACATGCGTTGTTAGATTCTCGTAACACCACTACGGGCGTTACCACAAGAGGGGACGGTCTCTGGCTTACCACCCAGCCATAGAGGAAGAATGAGGATTGCCCCTCATCCCCCAGGCTATATAGTGTGTGGCCTGCCGTCCACACTAGCCTGGCCGCCCATGACTCCGCATGGGCGTCCTCTCCCACTGAACCCCGGATGGCCACGTCGCTCTGCTCGAGGGATGCGTGCTGCTCTCCCAGTCTTGACCTCTAGTTGGTGTGATGAGAGAGAGAGAGAGAGAGAGAGAGAGAGAGAGAGTTGAATGCTTCAATCCACTGGATGAAGAGGGAATCGGGTACCTTCCTTCAATCGGCTGGAAGAGAGAAGGAATTAGGTGCTTCAGTCCACCTTTCTTCAGTCGGCTGGAAGAGAGAGATAGTGTACGGGTTCCGTTTCAGCACGTCGACCACGAGGGAGAGCGTCCGTGTTTGCTTCAGCATGTCGGCAGCAAAGGGAGAGCATTGGGCTGGCCAAGGCTCTTGCCTCCACGTCTTCACCTTACGTGGTCCCCATCTAGCCTAATATGTGTGTGTTCTTTATGGCACATACATGACTTTCTTCAAATGGGTTTTGGGCACCCACATTTATTATTGCCCATGGCCAATAATTTTAATGAATGTGAATACAGAGCCTTATAAATACAAAGGTTAGAATAACACATTAAAATAAATGAATACACTATATTTACCACTTGTTCACATGCAACAAAACATATCGAAAGACGGGACAAGTTTCACGGCCCACTGGCACGCGTCCCCGCTCAGTAAGTGGCACATCATAGCAGGCAAATACACAAATACGAGTCATGCGAAAATAGTTTTAGACATGCAAAGATAGATACACGTGCACATGTAATGGACAAAATCTCCCTTTCATGAAACTTGTACAAAACATTCTAGTCGAGTATGAATCTGGTGCGAAAGAATGTGAAAACCTTGGCCTTCCTATGGAGTGACAATCCCATGGATAAGATATCGTCCTGGTCATACACGGGTGGCACGATAGAGGCTCCCGTCCATAATGCAACTCTCTTCCCACTGAATGTGATAAAATCACCAAAATCTGGTTGCTGCAGATTTATGACAGCACCTTAAATGTGCTCTGTTCCCCTGCCAAAGTACTGTACAGCAGTACTAAGTGCTCACCAATGATGTACCAAATCTGTACCGGCAAGTATAGCAGCTGAAAATGAACCTTTTCCTCACTCAAATCAATGTACAGCCATGCCAAAACTTGTACAAAGTTGTACCAAATCTGTACCAGCAAGTACAGTAGCAATAAATGCTATCCTGGCTGTCCAAATGAGTGAAAATCAGATTTTGACAGTCCTCACCACTGCATACAACAGTCCCGGACAGAAATTGGGCAAAAGCCCCTTGACTGCAAGTGGATTTCTGAGGGTTCAAGGCATAAAAGTCTTCCCTGCTGCTTTGCCAAGCTCAACAAGCACAAAATCTTGAAAAGCCCCTTGATTCAAGATCAATTTCTGATCATGAATGGTTCATTAATGCACATGAAGGCATCCAGAGTCTTCACAATGCTTCCCCCTGGCCACATATACATCCAATACATAAAAGCCCCTTGATTTACAGGCACATTGAGTGCTTGACAGGCATCAACACATTGCCCAAAGCATCAAATGCCAGTGCCTGCATGCAAATCAACCCAATCGGCACAAAAGCCCTTTGATCTGCACTCCAATTTCCTGCAATTTTGCCCCAAATGTGAGATTGCTCACATCATACAGCATGTATGAATGCCCAATGGCACAATTACATCAAAAGCCCCAAATTTTGACATCCAATTTCCTGCAAATTGATCCTAAATGTGACCAATGTCACCCAATGTTGCCAATTTTGCTCAAAAATTGAGCAATTTGGACCTGTACCTGCTCAATTGATGATTGTACCTGCTCAATTGCAAATCCCCAAAAAAAAATTGAAGCAAATACCTTTGAAATCAGCTGATTTCTGTTGCAGAAAAATTGTGCAGATGAATGGCTCCTTAGGTGTGAGTATCCTCAAGCGTGCTGCAGAAGACTGAGCCAATGGAGGGCTCCTTAGGCGGAAGTATGGTTGGAGGGTAGCGACTGCAGAAGAGGCTGCGAATGGGTACGCCGCTGCCAGCAATACGCTAACCAGCACCAGAAATGCCTCGCTTCTTCGAGTAGCACGCTAGCTACTTTAGAGATGTTCGGCCAGCACGGTGTCCACGTCTAACACCTTGACTATGCTTCCACTCTCGACAAAATCACTGCTTGGCTTCGACGGCTCGCTCGTAGGCGTGTTCGCCTGAGTATGGACGCCCGACTGCCTGCATCCGCGTATCCGCCCAACGCCTGCGTGCGCTTATTGACCATCTGCCTGCGACTGGTTCAACAGCTCTGCGCACAGGCGACCAACGACCAATGAAGCACACGCAGCACACCCAGGCGACTTCCAGCGCTGCAGCTCGTTGACCAGTTGATGTGCTACCTGTAAGCAAATCGATCACAGAGAGATTCGAAGGCTAAAGGTGTAGCAACATGGGAACGCACAGTCAAATTAGAGGAATCCTAAAACCCTAAAACACAGCCTGCTCTGATACCAGTTCAAGGAGCTGAGAGTTAGGGTTTCATGTGGGAGACATACACAGAGAAGAAGGGAGAGAGAGAGAGAGAGAGACATATGTGGGGATAAGTCAACTCATGGAATGAGTGTGTGACTCTCCTATCACACATGTATATTTGCACTAGTACACATAGTGCACTTAGTACATTAAAAGTACTAAGTGTACTATGTACTATAAAACTTATGGGCTAGTACACACTACAAGGGTGGGCATAATGCCTTTACCCCAACAGGTAAGAAGTAACTGGGAGTAAAGCTTCCCAAAACTTCTTGTTATAATCTTCCAAATTTTCACACTTTGAAGCATCCAACTTGTGCCATGCTGTCATTACATCCACCTCAAACGTAGATGTGAGCCATACGGAAGAGAACACCTGTTTAAATTGCACCCAAGTAGTTGGTGCTATGCCCTGTAGAAGAAGAGTAGACCACCATTGCAATGCATTGCCTTTGAGAAAAGGCGCAGCTTTTCTCACCTTTGAGGACTCTGTGTAATTACCACCAGAAAAAGCAGCATCAAACTGCTGTAAGAAGGTAAGTGCCTTTAACTTATCTTTGGCTCCACTGAATGTATCAAATTTCACAGTAGCTCTCCCTTCCTTATAATCCTTCGCCTTACCCATAGGCGTTAGATTATCGTATGGAAGTGGCTTTACAAGATTGCTACCCCCAGCATTCATGCCCATCATAGGGTCAACATTACCCATTCCCACACCTGGCATGCCATACATTCCAGCCATGTTTCCAAACATACCATTATGCATACCGGGCTGCATGCCACCATACATATTTGCTTGCATTCCAGGTTGCATGCCCCCAAACATGTTTCCTTGCATTCCGGACTGCATACCACCATACATATTCCCCTGCATTCCAGGCTGAAAATTTGCTCCAAAAGTCCCTGGCATACCCATGCCTCCCTGAGGATAATCCCCAGTCATAGATTGGAACACCGAGCCACCACCAAAATAACCTGGATGCATAGTCTGCTGAGGAACAGATGGCTGTCCAAAAAAGGAACTCTGAGAGTTAGCACCATAAGCATGCTGCATGTTCGGAAACTGTCCAAAAGATGGATCCTGTGGCAAGGCACCACTATGACCTTGAGGAAGGTTCTTAGAACGCACCTCCTTCTTCTTCTTTTCAGGCTCTGTACGGGATCTCATAAATTCAGCAAACTTCTCACTTTGTGTGAGCTGCATAAACACATCCATAACACCAGCCAAACGATTTTTAAACTGAGCATCATCTTCCTCTTTACCAAGCACATCTTCTGGCTGTGTTACATCCTCATAATGCTCATCATCTGCAGCCTGTTCTCCTGCAAGAATATCCTCAGATTCATTTCTCTCAGGAGAGGTCTCTTGCTCTTCCTCTTCATGATAAAAATATTCGTCTTCTGTATCAGACATGTTGCTGAATTTTTCAGCGATGACTTTCCTCGAGTCAACCACGAGCTCACCCCCTTAAGAAAGTTGATGATAGGTGCCGGCAACGGAACCTTGAAACCGGCCTCTGGTAGAAACCAAAGTGCGGTAGACTAGCAGTCACCCTTCCACTTGTAGTCCAGATGTAAAAACAAATTTAATTGGAGCTAGAGTGCCCCAAATCTGAAATGAAAACGACACCTGTTGGCCCCAAAGCTTGGCGCCCCTTTCGGTATTTCTTTATTCAAATTCAAAAAGATGTAAAGCTGAGTACAACAAAACCAGCCAGGGGATTACACCTGTATGTCCAATCTGGTAGCCCACAATACCTCTTAGCACAGAGGATTCTCACACAGATCTGTGTCCCACAAAAGCAACACTCTGTGTTTCCCTCTGATCAGCCAAGACTATTCAGCAGAGCAACCTTGAGCACACATCTGGCATATCCCAAGTACATGGTTTCACATGGTTTCACAATTCAGCATAAACATACATCCACTGTCCAATCTTTGTTTCCACCCTTTCAATCTGTCATACCCCTCCTCTCACAAGGGGCCAGATAGCACAACTCTGCAGCAGACATAAGCCATTGGAAAGAAAGAATGATCGACAAGTTTAGAGCTTACAAGATCAGCACGTGGTTCTGCACTCACGAGGCCAATCATACCAGTTTGTACTTGCAAGAAACTATCTGTACTTTCCTCCCTGCAACCACTCGACTGATGGACCAAATATGCTCTGATAAAATCCCACATGCGCGCCGCCTTACTGTCCAGAACTGACAGGTCAACACCGACCTGTACCTGTCCGTAGAGCACAGCAGAGTCTGACTGTACCTGTCCGTACAGAGCTGTACGGACTGTACTGCAGTTGCCTGAATCCGCCTGCTGTACCCGACTGTACCAACTGTACAGTTCAGCGTCTGCAATCAGCCGTCTGTGTCAGCAGTCGTACAGCCGCCTGTACCTGCTGTCCGTACGAATGTACTTGTAGCACAGTCGCCGCCAGAACCTGTAGCACAACCTGTACCTGCTCTCAGCCTCTGTTAGCGTCGCCTGTACCAGCAGAGCTGTACCCTGTACGGGCAGCCACGTGGACTGTACCTGCAGCTGTACGGCCTGTCCTGTTCTGTACAAGAAATCCAGTACGCAGCCCAACACACAGCAGCAAAACAGTCCAGTCGACTCTCTTCTCCACGCTTGCAGCTTGCACGTAGGTTGCACGCCTCCCAAAAAGCTAGAGAGAGAGAGAGATGAGAGAGGCGTGTAACTCCAAAAGTGGAGTGGCCTCTCTCCCAAAATTATCCTAGGACCCAACTTTAATAAATATTAAAGTTCCCTAGGGGCCACTAAGGCCTAGGGGCAACCCATGAATAAAACATTAAAACATTAATGTTCTTGTTCCCCCCTTCACACCTGGAGATGTCCACACATCATTATCTTTGTCCGAGCACCCCAAATGTGAATCATTTAATATTTTTGCTCAGCAACCACCATGCCCACACTTGTGCTGTTCCATTTTCACAGGGTCATGACAGTAGGGACCTTGTCACCTGTAACCATTGCCCATAAGCCCTTGGCAACGAGCAGGTGCCTCATCATGTATGCCCACAATGAGTAATTTGTCCCATCCAATTTGTCCTCAACTGTAAGCATGCGAAATACATCATTGCTAGCCATAATAACCTTCACAAAATATTTGACCCAAACACTGCAAATGCAATGTCCACTGAAGGCAACTAGTATGGCTGCAGAGTGGCCCACTGTTGGCTGCAAACCTCAAATGTAATGAAATATAGTGTAGGGATAGAGATTAGTGGTCAAATGTTGAAAATTGAGTTACCGATGGCTGATTTTTCGAGAAGCCCCAAATCATATGCAGCAATGGCAGTTCAATTGCTCGATTTTTCCCAGAAATTAGAAAAGCGGCAAATTGATATTTTGCTATGTAAATTTGGAGGTACTTAGGTATAGCGATAGAGACTGGAGGTGCGGAGACGGTGAAAAAACCCCAAAAAAATGACTGCCATGAGAATCCCAGCAAAAACTTGCCAGATAAGGGCAAAAATTGGGGGTGGTCAGGTAAGCCCAAAAGTGGCCGAGCTTGGCTTGGAAGGGCGACAGGAAGGGGTGGTGCTGCTGAATATTGTAAGGGAGAGATGACACACAGCCTGATTAGATTTCCTTGAAGTGAGTGTACCAAAAACAAGTACAAAGATAAGGACACACCATAAGTGAAAGCTTGGGTTTCTTGAGCTCCTTAGCTTTTGACTTTCTAAGTCTTGCTTTTTGAAATCGCAATAACACCCAATCCCCTTCTTTAAAAGTGACCTTCCTTCTATGCTTGTTTGCAGCTTTCTTTTGCTTGGCTTGAGATGTCTCAATAGCCTTCTGAACTTGTGCAAAGGCCGTATCCAAACTCGTCCGCATGAAAGATCTCTTCCTTGGTCTTCAAAATAGGCAACAATAACGGTTTGCCATAGATAATCTCAAAAGGAGCTTTGCCTGTCGAAGAGTGAACAGTGTTGTTATAGGCAAACTCGACCAATGGTAAGTACTTCTCCCATTGATCCTTTGCTTCGAGGGCATAACACTTTAGCATATCCGATATAGTGAGGTTGACAGTCTCACTTTACCCATTTGTTTGAGGATGATAAGCTGAAGAAAAATTCAGCTTTGTCTCCATGTTGTCAAAAAGTGCTCTCCAAAAGAAACTGGCAGTTAGAGGATCTCTATCCCATACAATGGATTTGGGTAATCTATGATGCTTGAAGATTTGTTGAATAAACAATCTTGCCATATGATTTGCACGGATGGTCTTCTTCACTGGAATGAAGTGGGCTTGCTTACTGAACCTGTCAATAATAGTCCATATTCCATCATTGCCAAATCGTGACTTTGGCAATCCAAAGATGAAGTCCATAGCAATACTTTTCCATGGAATGTTGGGAATTAGCAAAGGTTGCAACAATCTTGCGGGTTTTTGTTGATCAAACTTGACCTTTTGACAAACCAAACATTCTTGAACATATTGCTGAATATCCCTTCTCATGTTAGGCTAAAAGAAGTAACTTTCCGAAGCCTGAGTTGTTGTCATGATATCTCTATGTCCCATAGGTGGGGCATGGCATTCTTCCATTACTTTTGGTCTCAAGTCCTTGGTCGCACATAAACGGGTTTGCATCATAAGAAACCCTTCCTTAATGATATAAGAAGTCACCAAGTCTCCATTCTGCAACCTGTCCCAAATGTCTTTGAAATCTTCATGTATAGCATAAAGATCTTTCATCATAGTGAAGATCCCATGGAAACTGCATGGGTCATGGGTCTTCGAGATAGAGCATCTGCTACTTTGTTGTCTTTTCCATGAGTATGCATAATTTGAAAATGAAATTGGGCCAAATAGCTAGTCCATCTTATATGCTTTTCTGAAATCTTAGGTTGAGACATAAAATACCTAAGACTTTGATGATCTGTCTTGATAACAAACTCAACACCCATAAGATAGTGTTTCCGAATCGCCAAGGCATGTATGATAGCCATCAATTCTTTCTTGTAGGTGGGCGCGGTCTTTTCCGCTCCTTGAAGTCTTTGACTCTCATAGGTCACGGCATGGCCTTCTTGGTTCAAGACTGCTTCAATGCAATCACCTGAAGCATCACACTCTAGCACGAATGGCTTCGACAGATCTGGAATAATCAATAATGGTCCTTTGCTAGCACAAAATTTTAGTGCTTCAAAGGATTCTTTTTCAGTTTTGGTCCACCGGAGCTTTGTCAAATCATGAAGTGGACTTGCTACCATAACAAACCACTCGATGAACTTCCTGTAATAAGAGCAAAAGCCAAGGAAACTTCGAACTGCATGCACACTAGTCAACTCTGGCCATTCCACAATAGCCTTGACCTCTTCTGGATCCATCTTGACCCCTTCCTTGGACATTATATGGCCCAAGTAGTGAATTTCTGACAAAAAAAACCACCGCTATCGGAGATTTCGGAAACACAGATCACTCTTCTTGCCATTCACATACAACTTGTGCTTCTGCAATTCCTCAAATACCATATCCAAGTGCTTTCGATGCTCTTCTTCATTCTTTGATTGCACAATATTGTCATCAAAGAAAGTAACTGCAAACTTTCTATGTGCTCCAAATATTCTTTCCATCATTCGGTTGAAGGTAGCCGGGGCATTGGTAAGACCAAAAGGCATCACCAAATACTCATGGAGTCCGAAGGAAGTCTTGAATGCGGTCTTGTGAATGTCCTTTGGAACAATCCTGACTTGATGGTATCCACTCTTCTAGTCAATCCTGTTGAAAATAGTGGCTCCATCCAATCTATCCAGGATATCATTAATCCTAGGAATAGGAAACCTGTTAAGAGCCCTGTAATCAATGCACATACGCCAAGAACCATCTTTTTTCTGAACCAATAAAATTGGGGAGCAAAAAGGTGATGAGCTAGGTCGAATCAAACCCTTTTCCAAAAGCTTTGTCACTTGCTTCATAATCTCCTCTTGTTGAGCTTGACTCACTGAATCAAAGGTGTCGATGTCGAGATTGGGCTGGGGTCGATGTCGAGGCACAAGATAACTGATGCTGAGCTCACCACGAGGATGACCCACAAGAGGCTTACACCAGGCTAGTACCGAAATCCAATGAATCCAACTAATGTTCCCAAGTATTCACCAAGCTTTATATACTCAATCCAATCCGAAAAAGGACAATATCCACAACTAGGAAGTGTCTCCACAAGGTAACTTCCCTCCTAGTGGGTTTAGAGAAGTTGGCATTGCTCAAACTGAATTCTCTGAGGGGGATAGATACTGCAGATAAAGGCAGCAGCAGTGATGCTTTTAGGGCAGAGTAGTGCACAGGCAGCGCACAAAGTCGAGCCGGGGGGGGGGGGGGGGGGGGGGGGGGGGGGCGCTGCAGATTGTACACAGAGCAGGGAGCCGGTGGTGTAGGCTCTTCAAGGCAGCAGGCAGCGACGGGAGACAGTAGCAGAGCTGGCTATCGGTGGCACAAGGGTGGCGCAGCCAGAGGGTGGAGGCAGCGCAGGCAGACTGGAGCGCTGTTGCTGTTGCTGTTTTGTGGCGCACAGTACTGATCTAGGCGGCGAATGATGGTGTTGCAGGTACAGGCGGTGCACAGCAGCAACAGGTGAGGCAGCGGCAGTTGGCTGAGTACTCCAAATAGGGGCGTAGGGTGGCAGAACGTCGGGGGTTGAAGGGGTGATAGCCACCGGTTTTGGTGGAGAGGTTAGTTGGTGAGGATGATGATGAAGATGAGTCTTCTTTCTCCAAGGTTCGCCTCGAGTCTTCTATGATCCACCAAGAGGGTGCTTGGTCCTTTAAATACTTGAGGGGATGCTTGCTTTTATCCATGCTTTGCTTTTGCCTTTATTCCCTAGCTTTTGTTTTATTCCCATGCTTTTGCTTTGCCTCCTTGCTTTTGCTTTAATAATAGTCAAAGTTCTTTATTTATGCTTTTACAACTTCAGGGCCTTGCTTTTTGGCCCTGGAGCTGGTTTTTGAAAAAGTGGCTTATAGCTTTTTGACTCAGTTCAACGTTCTCTTTCCAACGGTGATTTCAGCTTTTTGGTCAACAAAGTTTGACTTTTGCTTTTTCTTGCTTTTTTGACCCAGACGAGTGCTTTTTCCAATTCCAGCTTTAGGAACCTTGTTTCCATGTGTTCATCATCCTGTCCATGTGTTCGGGCATGAGTTCTATCATATGAAAAGAGCATGGAGGACCAAATGGTTACTGCCTGCCTGGTATCGATAGTCCCAACCTAGCACACCATACCACTAGGACGAACCACCCATCTTGCAGCTCCATGGCGATGAGGTCTTGCACGCTTGTGGTAGCTCACATGTCTACCGCGTGAATACCTCCATAACACATAGTCTCATAAGTTCCCCCTAGGAATAACTTGGCTCTTATTGGCCCTTGCTTTATTTATAAGCTTTCTTGCTTTATAATCTTTTAGCCATTATTAGCCCTAGGGTATTAGTTATAAGCTCTTAGCCAATCTAGACCTCATCCTACTAGGGCCCTTAGCCCATGCCCTAGCTTAGCCCTAACCCTAACTTGGGTCCCTAGCCCTTACCCTAGGCCTATCGGGATGGAACACCTCGCCTCATCTAAGACCATGTGCAAAACCGTAGGAAGCACACTGATGTGATATCAAAATAATGGGAAGCTGGTTGGAGATGTTGAAGCTATCTCTTGCTTGAACTGTTTAAAACAATGACTGGACCTGCACACTAGAGCAATTGCCTTGAGGATTCTTATGGAAGATTGTGCTAGGCAGCCCCCGATTAATGCCACTTACCCATTCCTATACACGTGCACCTTGTCATTGTATTCACAGGTGGGTTCTCCTAACTGTCTCATGAGTACCCTGATTGCCATGCATGCTCACTCGGGCCGACACACATGCGCATTCTGAAACTATCACAGGTTAACTACACATTGGTTCCAAAGGCTGGCTGCACACACATTCTAGCAGAATGTGTTTGAGAGAATTTGGGACGTATTGCCTCTTTTCCAAAAGGATTTTGGAGCAGGTTTTTCAAACTTGAGTTGAATCTCCAGTTGTCCTCCTTGAGATCCATCTTTCTTTTGATGATGCTTGCCGGCAAGCTTCTTTATGCTTCTTAGACTTCTCCAAGGCTGTCCGGCGTCCGCACCTGTGCGAAATCCGTCTCAAGAGTTTTGACATAGCTGAGTTCTTTTTGTAGGCTCTTTGGCATTGGTCAATGTAAAAAGAGCCAGTTAATTTGTATAATTTAAAGTAGATGGAAAAGTGAGATTGGAACATCTTAGGTACTAGTTATTTTCAATGATATTCGCTCTTTAACTCGAACTAGTTAGTCCACCCAATCAATCCATGCTGCTATCAATTTTTGGTATAGGAAACAATTCTTCATGGTCACCTTGTTCAAAGCCTAGTAGTCCACATCCTGCAAATTCCATGCTTCTTTTGCACAAGAAGGATGGGCGAACAGTAATGAGAGCTACTAGGTTTTTCCTAGAGCTCGCTCACCTGTGCAATGATCTTTTTCCTGGGCGAACAGTAATGAGAGCTACTAGGTTGTATGAGACCTTTTTCCTGGAGCTCGCTCTCCTCCTGTTAGCTTTCTGTGATCCCATAGGATGCCAAATCAAGAAGTGAGCTTGTAGACACCATATCAATACGATAATGTTCCAGTCTTTCTAGTGGTAACTCCCCTTGGAAAGTCCAAAAAACAATCTTCAGGTAAAGAAATCCTGTTTTGTGCCAAAGCAGACATAGGATCTCATTGTACGTCTTTTAAAAAACCAAGCACAAAGAAAGAGACTGTTATTACTCTTAATATTTGGATATGGCTTCCAAGTGGGATAATATCCTTGGAAGGCTATAAGTGAGATAATATCCTTGGAAGGCAGCCTTGTCCATAAAAAATACTGGTGTGTGAAAAACATATTTGTTAACGGGTAAGCTTGGGTGAATTTCCTCCCTTTATCAGTATTAGCTTGTCATCACTTATTCTCAATGCATCTTTCAATAAAGCAAATATTTAGCAAAAGAGTTTTTTTTGTTTTTTTTTGTTTTTGTTTTTGTGTGGGGGGGGGGGGTGAGGTATGTTTTGATAGTGATGGTGTGCTGTCTCTATTTTTTCAATGCAACATTCTCTGTGTGTTTGCTGTTTTATTGGTATGTTCAAAACATTTAGGTTATGCCGATGCAACAATCCCTTGCTTCAATTGCAGCTCCTGCTAGTCACAGTAGGGATTCATTTTAGGTAAAGATGGGAGTTTGTTTCCTTGTTCTTGGTGCTCAAATCAATAGCTACTAGTGCTGTCGATTTCATTTGGCCTTGGGTTTGATCTCTCTATACCAAGTATGCAGAGAAGCTGATTTGTGCTTTTGGTAATCGTGGACTAACTTTTACTGTATGTGCCTTTTGCAGTGATAACTAATTTTTTTTATTTTGTTTTGTATGTGGGAACCAGGGATGTGCATGTTACTATACCTACAGCACCAGAGCTGGGCCTGTTTTTGGATGAGTGCATGTACCCTGCATATAATCAGAAGTGGTACAGCACTCATGAGGAGGTGTCACAGAAAGGGTATGAAAAAGAAATAAGTTGCTTCAAGCATGATGTTATCTATGAACACATTGCAGCAACGGAATACAAGGAGGGTCAGATGGCGCTTTTTCTTCATTCGTTAAATGACCGCAACTATGCAGATTTTGTGACAGCCAGAGAAGCCGAGAAGCTCCTTGCCGAATAAAGGACATGATAACAAGCATGTGAAAAGGTTTTAGTTTTGGAATAGAATTCTGCCTCAAATCTTTTAACATTGATCCTACTTTTAAAAGATTTCAATGTCTCTCAGAGGTTCTAGAGTCAGTCGAGGCCTATTTTACTGCATTGCAGAGTGTTTTATTTGTCAGGAAACGAATATAGAAAGCTGAGAGTTTTGTAATATGAAGGGTTTGATGGTATGCATCTTCTTCCTTAGGGTTTCTGCCTGGGCTATGATGGTCCAATGAATGGGCGAAAAGATGCTCACTAAGGGGCATGGTCCTGTTCTCTTGGAATGGCAATGAATCATTAACCTCCAGCTTCTTTTTCATCATCACTAGAGTGGATTCTGGATCTCGTTTCGCGTTTCGTTGGTGCTCGAATTATTATGGGGCGTATTTATATTTAGACTTCAATGAGTACTAAGCAAAAGCCCCTCATGCATCTCAAGCATTGATTATATTGAGAGTTACAATATTTATACTGAACAAAATTGTTAAGCATGAGGTGCATGCCTAATACTGCATTGGCTTTGTGATGTCCTTGCATAATGCTGAGTTGTAGGGAAGCACGGAGGTCCATGCTAAGCATGATGTCTTTTGTGCAACTAGGCTTGCAGCCCATCTTGTTTTCAAGGCAACCATGGAACTGCAGGTAAGATCTTGTTTTTTGTGTTGTTTGTGATCATGTCTTGCACAACGTGTTCAAAACACTTCGGCAGTTTGCATCCAAGCAACTCAACTCCCTTCGTTCCATGTGTAAGGCGATCCATGTGGAAGTTTGGACTCAATATACCATACCATATCTTGTATGGCGCGACAAACCATGCCATCCTCTTTACGTGTTTCCAAATCATATGACCAACAAAAAATGCATCATGGTTTTCCTAGAGAATCAACAATGCCCATACAACCTTGTGTGAGGTAACCACTTTGTAAGACATGAAATGAACTTTGATATAGTGAAGAATGCATTCAGGCTGTACATACTCAGTAGCAGTGCAGTACTTAGAACAGGCCATGGCGTATACTTTTTATATAGAACAAAGAGGAAAGATTGATTCTTTCTTTCGACCAACCTAGCCTAACCAGTAAAAAGGGCTTGCTGAGTGTGTGTATGTGTGAGATAGAGAGAGAGAGACAGAGAGAGTCACACAGCATGTGTTTTGTGCGAGGCAATGCAATTTTGCCTTGTACAAAACACAATGTGTGACACTCTCTCTCTCTCTCTCATTTTTGCTTTGGTAGGCATATCTTCATCACCTAATGGGGGGTTAGATTCAAAGAGTAAAGGTGGTGAATTGCTTGGTGTATGAATAGAGTGATACTATAAAAATATTTGAATCAGTACGATAGAAATGCACATTTATGTATCCCATGTCAAAGGGAAGCATTATGGAAAATATGGAGTCAAAAAAGGGTCCTCTAAGAAAGCATGAAAAAAAGAATGGATCGGTTAAAGAGAGAGCAAGGATTCTAGATGGATCAACTAATGAGAGAGTAATGATTCTAGATCCATGTAACATGGATCTTTTTGAATCTCATGTCATTAAATTTTACAAGATCAAGCTAGTAGAATGTAATATTGGAGTTTTATATGAAAAAACTTTGAGAAATGTAATTTGTACCTTGTGGTCTTCATTAGAAAATATTCTGGTGTGGGTCAGAAAAGTGAATGTTCATTTTAAATTACAGATTTCTTTCCCTCTTTCACTTTTCATCCTTTGATTTCTCTCTTTTTCACTTTTCACTCTTTTTTTCTTGTACAAATTTAAAAAAAAAACCGTTAACTTTCTCTCTAATATATGAAACTTCTTGTAAAATTTTACTTCATTTGGAAAAAAGCTCATAGAGATTACCAATTTTTCATGCCGTCTCCTAGTTACCCTTTCTCATACTTCCTCTCTTTAATATGTACAATTAGCTTCCTCTCTAGTGCATCAATCTTCCGGTAAAATTTTATTTCATTTGGGTAAAATCTCATGTACGATAACTCTCTTATAGTATTTGAGAAGGTTAAAGCATTTTGTCAATCCTAGTATGAAGTTGTCTAGTTGTTACATTTTGTTCAAATTTGATAACATCTTGATGACCAAATTCCAAGGCACAAGCCAATAGTGAGTATATAAAATTAGTTGTTTTTAAATTTTGATTATGAGGCATGTTATGTTTAAGAGCTCCTTATCTCTTTGGTTTGGAAGAGTGGCTGTTTGTGGAGCGTTTAGGTAATAAGATCATTGTTCTCTGTATCGCGATTGGTGCATTATTGTATGCAAGTTATTTGGCTACCCAACAAATCTATTTTTATGATTCATTATATATTTGTTGGGGAAAATTTTGACAATTTGTAGTATATACCACTCCCTTCCTTGTCTAGTCTTGAATGGCCTTTTCTTCCCACTGTGGATCTGATTCAAGCTTGTAAATGATGTGTAAGTTGCAATGAAACCACCCACAAGCTCTAAAGATGTTCACTTGAGCTCATTTTTATCGTTTGGTTGTTTTGTGTATCTTTTTACATCATGTGAAATAATGAAGAAAACAAAATCACCTATGCTTGCAAAATTCTAGATGATGGATGGATGATCCATTTCTTGGAGGTGATTAATGGGGTACAAAGAGAACTTGTCATGATACAGTTGAGTCGGATGTTACCTTTAGGTGAGAACTAATATGATTAGAATGAATGTGACTATAAAAAGTATAGTTTTCCTAATATTGTTTTCATGGTGAGGCACTTCTTTGCTTAGCAAACATTATGTTTTTCTAATATTGTTTGTTTTCATGGTGAGATACTTCATTGCTAGGCAAAAAATTATGTATGTATTTCAAGTATTTCATTGCTCGGCAAACATTATATATGCATTTCAGGTACAAAATATGAAGGCTCTTAAGAGGTGATTAGGTGAAATGGATCTAGACCAAGAATCGAGAAATCAATACACAAAGTCCAAATCTAGCATCCATTTAATGGGTAACAACACACATGAGAAATACATGAGATTATGATGGAAATAGAGAAAATCCATATGTACATGTAGCAAAGGAGGTATGTGCATAAGGCCTAAGTGATTTAACCTCTCACTGTGAGGATGGCTATCAAGCTTGCCATGAGCCATAGACACATCTCCAAGAAAGTACATATAGATGTCCAAGTGATGAATGCATATACTTAGCCAAACATGTGCATAAATACCATTAAGCTTTTACAAAGAGGGAGGCTTCTATTTATAGGAAAAAGTGAGCCTCTAACCAAGCAAACCGATTCTAGAATTTTCTAGATCAGTTTGGTCAGATTTTGACCATTTTTGGGTCAGTTCAGTTTACTTTTTGGATCTAGTTTTGAAATAGGAGATAGGAGAGATGAAAATATCTCATTTTATTGATTAAAAATTGGGAGTAATGATGAGAAAAAGGTGCCTACTTCATGAGGGGAGATCCCCACACCGAGGTGTTAAAATTTAATTTTTTAATTGTTTTCTTTGGTCCTTAGTAGTCCACTCTTCATCTTATATGAGCATTTACTCATTTTTGGGGGGGTTTTTCTTTTATTCTTCAATTTATCTCCTCTCTACATTTGGATTAATGGACCATGGTCCATAGGAACCTTAATTGGACCATAATCCAAAAAAATTTAAAATCTGGACCCTTAGGCAAGGTCCTTTATACCTATTTTTAATTAATTCCAATTGCACATTGGAAAGTTCTTTTTGAATTTTTGTTTCAGGAGAAATCATTTTAGACACTAGGAGGATTTTGATATCCAAAAATATCTTAATTTTGAATTACCTCCCTCTAGACATTTTCTCTCTCCAGGCCAAAATAGGGTAAAACAAGATCTTTCTTTTATTTCAGAAAGGGAAATAATTATAAGATCAGAAGGGGAGGTTCTTACACCTACACACCTTAAAAGCTAGAGGGAGGAATTTTACAATTCTGGAGGCTTTACATTAGCATTTGAAGCCAATGTAATGGCTCCACAAAACCATCCCTTGCTCCTCGGCTAACACATTCTAAAGCTCCACATTGCCACTGTAGAGCCTTCAGAATCAAGTGCGCTCAGCGCACTTGATTTTGCAAGCTTTACATTGGCATTTTAAGCCAATGTAGAGGCTCTTCATGGCCATTATTGGCACCAAAACCCATTGTAGAGCTTTACTGTGACTATAAGGCTCTACATTGGCCTTTTAGTGCCTATGTAGAGCCTCGAGAAAATCAAGTGCGCCTAGCACACTTGATTGTGGAGGCTTTACATTGGCCTTGAATGCCTATGTAGAGCCTTCAGAATCAAGTGCGCCCCCAGCACACTTGAGTCTGGAGGTTTTCCATTATCCATATGGCCATTTTGGTCCATTGGAAGGGACACGTAGGAGGCTCCAACTGGCCTATGTAGAGCCTCCAGAATCAGGTGCACCCAGCGCACTTGATTCTGCAGGTTTTTCATTGGCCATATGCGCATTCTGGACGTCCATTGTGCAGGGGACATGTAGGAGGCTCCAACTGGCCAATGTAGAGCCTCCAAAATCAAGTGCACCTAGCGCACTTGATTTTGACGGTTTTCCATTGGCAACATGGCCATTATGAGGTCCATTGTAGGGGACATGTAGGAGGCTCCAATTGGCCTATGTAGAGCCTCCAGAATCAAGTGCATCCAACGCACTCGATTCTGTAGGTTTTCCATTGGCCATATGCCCATTTTGGAGATCCATTGCAGGGGACATGTAGGAGCCTCCACGTGCCAATATAGAGCCTCCAAAATCAAGTGCACCTAGCGCACTTGATTCTGGAGGTTTTCCATTGCCTTTTAGCCAATATAGAGGTGCTCTACATGGCCCTTGAAGCTCGCTGCTTGTTTGCTCTGGTGGGCCATTGTAGCCAATACAATCCGGGTCCAATATGCTACTGGAGCATAAAGACCTCATTTAGGAGCACCAAGGTAGAGACGGGAAGGGATAGATATAGCACGATAGAGAGCGGATTGCATTGCTCTCAGAAAAGCCACAGGGAGATAGAGAGAGGGTGATGTCATTGATCTTAGAAAAAGCACAGAGAGACAGAGAGAGGGGAGACTTACATTGTTGCAGAGCAGACTTGCACACTGTCGTTTAGAGAATAGTAACAAAAAAGGAGGAAAAAATGAATCCACTAATATTGGTACTGATTTTAGAATGTACCATTCATTTTCGTAGCCGTTTCCTTTTCTGTCAGCCAACGATTTATCCGTATACTTTCTGCCAAACCTTGATTGCTTTTTGCCAGCCCATGATTAGTACAATAGAAAAATCTATTGAATAAGCCCATGATTGCTTTTCCGCCAACCCATGATTATATTCATATCCAAGTATCCTTCAAACTACCACAAAAATTAACTGGATAGAAACTACCATAATGACAAGATAAAAACTATCAAAGTGACTAGATAAAATTAATCTTATCTAGTTTTGGTGGTAGGTCTTTGCAAACATGGTTAAATAAAACATTGTTATGTTAAATAAATTTTACTTCTTGAGGTAAGAGTTGCTGGATCTAGTTTTGGTGGTAGGTCTTTGCAAACATGGTTAAATAAAACATTGTTAAATAAATTTTACTTCTTGAGGTAAGAGTTGCGCCTTTGGAAATGTCCACCAACTCCCAATGTTATGTGACTAGATCTTCTTGTTCTCAAGGAGATTGCTGTTTTAGAGCTATGGATTCTTCATTGCCTCCTGCTAATAAACACTCTAAAAATTGTAGGCAAGAACAACAGAGAATAGCGAGTCCAGAGTGTCTCGAGGATTGTTTGATGAGGAGGAGGAATTCAGAGCCCTCCTCCAATCCAAAGGCAAAGAGATGAGGGGGGCGAAGTTCCTCCAATCCAAAGGCAAAGAGATAAGGGCGAAGTGTTGAGGTACGACAGAGACAAAGAGGATGAGAATGGGAGGGACAAAGATGAAGAGGGTGAGGATGAGAGAGAGAATGAGGATAAGGATGATAGGGGGGATGAGTATGATAGAGGGAAATAGGATGAGGATGATAGAGAGGATGAGGATGACAGGGAAAAAGAGAATGAGGATGATAGACAATATGAGAATGTGGATGATAGAGAGAGAGAGAGGATGAGGATGAGGATGAGAATGACAGAGAGAGACATGATGAGAATGAGGATGACAGAGATGACAGAGAGAGAGAGGATGAGAATCAGGATGACAAAGACATAGAGCATGATAATGAGGATGATGGAGAGGATGAGAAAGACAGAGAGCAAGAGACTGCAAATGATGAAGAGGATGATGATGGGGGGGCACCAATACAACTGAGACAAGAAAAATAGAGAGCAATAAGGCAGAGATTTTTGGAAAAATCCTTAACACCTCTACCCCACTACTTTTATTGACAAGATTACAGTTAGATTTAGCACCCCACCCCCCAAAATCCCTTTATTTAGGCTTCTCCCAATAGAGGCCATAAGGAGACTATGTCCTAGTACTGATAGGACCTTGGGTCGAGCATTCAAGAATGCACGTGGGTATCTTGAAAGTAAGGGGAAACTCATAATGTCAATGATTGATTTGGATGGAGAGGAGACTCCTCTAACAGAAGAAACAAAATTGTCTTGGAGTACAACATGGAAAGAGGTGAATGAGGCCTTTGAGGAGTCTCTAAGCAATATGCCAGAATGGGTCCTGTTTCTTCAGGGCAAAATGATACATATATTGGATGGAAACAACCGCTACAAATCTTGGATGGATCTTATTGATCGAGGTGAGCAATGTCTAGTCAACAACATTTTTTCCTATCTAATTTTATTATCTTCTATCCTTCTGCCTCAGAGTTTCCAAATGACATCTCTAAGCAACTTTTCCTATCTAATTTTATTATCTTCTATCCTTCTGCCTCAGAGTTTCCAAATGACATCTCTAAGCATCCTTTGGTTGGTTGTGACTTTCTGCATTTTGAGAAGGTGGACCTTGGAGAGCTCATGTTCTCTCTTTCCAGATTAAATAAGTATATGTTCTGCATGTAAAATTTCTTTTGTAGTAGAGTATTAGTAGTCTTATTGTTAATTGTTTTTAACTCTATGCATTGATTGCACTAGGTTTGTGGCATGACTATGCCTTTGTACCCATGACTTTTGGGGATTATCTTTTTCAATTAAGGAGAATTGGTGAGTCTGATAAGACCACCCTCCTTGCAGGGTTGGATGACGAGGACAAGGCCTGGATGGAGAACGAAATGAAGAAGTTCCCCACCCGGGGAAAAAACTAGGGGTACTTGTTTTTGCTTAGAGTTCCAAATCTAATAGTTACCCTTGTAGTAGCCTTGAGCTTCAAGTAAGTATGTAAGTATCGATTTGGTATAACTCGTAATGTGGAAATTCTACAAAGATTATCTCTTTGAGATTTTCTTTGTTGGGTTGGTTAAGGTGGCATAGATAGTGAAATTTTAGGAACCCATTTGAAGTTGGATTAGGGTTGTGCCAATTTTTAGCCCATTGGGGTAGTTGGTTTCTTTTGACAAGGAGGTTTTGACAACATGGAGGGAAAAGAACCAAGAGTTATCTAATCAATGAACAATGAGGTGGAAGAGGTTTCTTTAGGTTAAGATGTCGGTGAGGTTTCCTCCTTTCCATTCTCGATGAGAGTAAGAGATAGCCTTCTGGTGAGTTATGTGTAGAGGGCTAAGTGGTGGGGGTTGGAAATTTCCCCATAGAGGTACACTCTTTCATCCAGCTAACAACCAAGTATTAGTGGTTCCTTTAGTATTCTTATAAGTCAAGGTGTGACCACTTTATAGTATTGATTACTGCTACATAATAGTGACAACTGCTATATAGTAAGAACTGTTTCAACTCCATCTAGAGTTTTAACATGCATGGTACCTTGGAGCATTATTTTACAAACTCTCAATAGTCCTTTACCCATATATTTTAGTTTCTTTTTCTCATTTACGAACCCGTACAAAAATACAAGATCTCTAATTTTAATTTATTTACCCTTGAGATTACTATAAAAGCATTTTAATTTATTTACCCTTGAGATTACTATAAAATCATTTTTTCCAATGATCCTTTTCACTTAACATGTTTTACATAGTAATCTATCTTTCTTCCTCAAATTGTTCAAGAATGAAAAATCAGTCTACCAACACATTGCTTTCAAGTCTCTTGGCTATTGCTAACCTTAAGCTAGGTATCATGAATTCCTAAGGCATTACTACCTTAACCCCGTATACCATCTTAAAAGGTGTGCAACCAATTCCAACTTTGTAAGAGGTGAAATAAGTCCATGAAGCTACAATGAGCTTAAATTCCCAATCATTGCATTGAGCCTCAATAGTTTTAGTCTCAATATAGAAATAAGGACTTTGTTGGCGCTCTCGACTTAACCTTTTGTTTGTGGGTAGTACAGCATGGATTTGTGATGTGTAATCATGAACGTTGTGGTAAGAAGTTTAATAACACCATTTATAAAGTGCTTTCCTTGGTCACTTACCATTTTTAAAGGACAGCAAAAAAAGGTTATAATGTTCTCATAAAGAAACTTAGCGATGGCCACAACATCTACTGTCCTCTAAGCTCTTGCTTCGGTCCATCTTGTGACATAGTCTATAGGTAACTTTTAAAATGTGCTATGTGTGGCCAGACTTTTGGGTCCCATAAAATCAATGCCCTATTTTCATAAAGGGTTGATAGGGTGCAAAGACATCATGTCCTTTTTTGTGGTTTGGCACATTGTTGGCACTCGTCACATCCTTTGACAAATAATGCACAATCCTTGAAAGGCATAGGCCACTAATACCTAGATTGAAGTATCTTTCTTGTAGTAATGTCCACACTATCCACCACCAACTACCCTTTGGTGTGCTTGTTCTAAGATGTATAAGTATTCATAGCCTCTCAGTATGTCATCCTTACCTTTTCTATAAAGGGTTCCAACAATCAATTGGGGTAAGACTTTGCTTCTTTTAGCAATTTCCTTCCTAGATCTTGCCTTAACTTCTTCAATTCTATAACCATTAGCGAAAAAGTTAATGATTTTCTCACTCCACTCTGATATAGCTTCAACCTTGAATAGTGTAGCATTAGTTGGTAGATTATCACCTACTCCAATTGGTGCTTCACCATTTAGTAGGTGAGATAGGTGATCAGCCATGACATGTTTTTTTACCAATCTCAAAACCACTATTAAATCAAATTTAAGAAGAATCAATAACCACCTAGTGATTCTACCTATGGGGAATTGTTTATTAACAAGGCTTGATGGTCAATATAGAAAACAAACTTATTAGCTAATAGGCAATGCCAAGATTTCTTCACCGAATACACCATAGCTAATTCTTCATGTTCCATGGTGGTATAGTTTAGCTTAGCCTTACACAATTGTTGGTTAGAAAAACTTATAGGGTATTCTAGTTTGTGTTCACTCAACTAAGGTAGGATACATCCAATAACAAAGTTAGAAGAATCTATATATACATGGAATATAATATCCTTGTTTAGCACTCATCTCACAGATTGGAGAGCTAGCTAAAGCTTGCTTTAATGTATCGTAGGCATGTTGGCACTCTCTTCCATCCACTCAAATACTCTCTTCCATCCACTCAAATACAATGAGAAGCTTGTACAATAGATGAGCAATCTCGGCATAGAAGAGTATAGACCGTCTATAGTAACCTACATGTCCCATAAACCTTTGGAATCCCTCGTAGTTTGTAGTGGGGGGTATTCTAAGATAATTTTTATCTTGCTCTCATCCATTGAGATCCCATTTTTGGACACTATATGCCCTAATGACTCCATGTTTTACCCAAAATTGGCACTTAAAAGGGTTTAAGGATATGCAATAAATTTTGTATCGTTCAAAAACCTCACGTAAGCAAGATAAATGCTCCTTCCATGCATAAATTTATCTAAGAAAACTTCAAGAAGCTTCCTTAGAAAATCCTTAAAAGCAGTAAGTCATTGGAATGTGGCTGGTGCATTTGTGAGACCAAATGGCATAACGCTATAAGCAATACACCATGTTATGTAACAAAAGTAGTCTTAGCTTGATCCTCAAAGGAGCAATGGAAATTTGATTATATCTTGAGTATCCATCTAAGAATCCATATACTCTTTCCAGCTACGCATTCAAGAACGTGTTTTGAATATGGTAGAGAGTAACGGTCTCTTCTCATAATCGCATTTACCTTCTTGAGATTGACACATACTCTCAATTTTCCATTCTTTTTTTATACAACCATAATCGGTAAAACCTAGTCTGAGTGTTCAATCTCATAGATGAATCCACATTCAATAAGCTTGTTGATATCTTCCTTAACAATTTTAGCATATTTGGGACTCATAGGATAGAGTCATTGGTGGCGACAAGTCTAACGTTTGGTACCATGGAGATTGTGTGTTAACAACCTCAGTGGGGGTACTCCCTTCATGTCTTCCATACAAAGCAATCCTTATATTCCTTGAGGAGAGCAATGAGTTCCGATTCCTCAATAAGCTTGTTGATCTCTTTCTTAACAATTTTAGCATATTTGGGACTTAAAGGATAGAGTCATTGATGACGGGGACAAGTTTAGCGTTTGGTACCATGGAGATTGTGTGTTAACAACCTTAGTGGGAGTACTCCCTTCATGTCATGGTAATTCCATGCAAAGAAATCCTTATTCCTTGAGGAGAGCAATGAGTTCTAATCCCTCACTTTGGGTGAGGTCTTTTGCTATAAAGACTAGTTTAGGGCCTTCCCAAGGCTTGGCCAAGCCTACTTTTACTTCAACCAGGCCATCATCGTCCTATCCACATTGGTTTTCATGTGGCATTATTAAACACTAATTTACAGTCTCCCCAATTGTAAATTTAGTGTTCTCTGACATAGGGCACAAGTCAGGTGTTGGCTTATGATCTTCTTTGGTTCCTTTAGTGTAACTTCTGCACTAAAGCAGCCGAAGCATCATAGACTCCTCCTATATCACTTGTTGGTTTTCATGTGGCCTTATTGTAGACTCCTCCTATATCACTTGTTGGTTTTCATATCACTCGTTGGTTTTCATGTGGCATTCTTTTTCTTAACTTAGTGTCGGTTTCATAGTTGCTAGTCCTCATTTTAGTTTCACTTCCCAAGATTTCTTTCAATTTTGTTTGTTGTGTTTTGTTTATGGTTTCTATAGAGTTGGTGTCAGTTTTGGTTTCCATTTCAGACTCATCACCACATTGTTGCTTATGTTAGAGTTCTCCAATGTAGATTCAAGCTTGTTATATTTAATCCCTTCAATATTAGAGTATAAAGCATAAAACATTCGTAATGGTATAAACCTTTGGGATTTCACCATCAGGTGTAACCCATGTAGGTCCTCTTGTTCCCCAGGTACTATCAATTGTGGCCATCATATGTATCTAATTCAAATCATCTTCAGGTTTTATGGCCTTTTTTCAGCATCCTTATAGGGTGGATCCTTCCCTAAATCGGTATCTTCTCTACGAGTATAATAGTATTTCAAGGGAACTAATGGATGGTGGTGTCAAAATGATTTTCAAATAATCCTTCATGACCGCCATAGGATGTACGCATTCGGTGACAAGATCAACCATGATAATTGAATCATCGAATTGGAGGCAGACATGGTTCTTAGACCAGTTATGTACCATATTGGCTTCTCTCAATGAAAGAACATCCTAAGAACATTTTATATGATTTAGGTTATTTGGGAAATTCCATGAAAGTATGTTTAACTCGATGTTTAAGCATCTTGATCTTAAGATCTTGTAAACAACCTGATGGGTTTGGCGACTACTCCATCAACAATCTTGACAATAATATCTGTGACTTCAAGACACATCTTGGTGGCCATCTTATCCCATCATTTTTTGGTAATTATATTTACTCTCATGTCTCCATCTAGCACTCCCATTACTATGACACTCTTGGCGGCAATCGGTAATAATGCATTAGACTCATCACCTTCAAAATACTAGCCTAGTTTATTGAGCAAAATTTTAGCCCGCAGACTATGTTTTCTTCTTCCACTGAGGGTTTTAATTTGGGCATGACTCAAGGTGTTTCCATAACATAATGGAGGCATGCCTTTATGCATGTCCAAATGGTGGTAATCCTATGTTGAGTTCTCCCCATTAAGAAGAGCTCTCATTGCTACAGAAGACAAGTCGAGATCTCCACTCAACCAAGTGGTTATGGTTGTGCTTATCTGTGAAGCCATAAAATCTAACAGTTTAGGGATGTTTAGAGGTAAACCCATCACACCCCCTTTTCATAGGAATGTGTTGGTGAAACTGGAATATCCATCTCTGAGATAAGCTTAGGGTTATTGTACTATAATTGTCCCTTGAACCAATCAGGAATTAAACTATGAGTAGTGGATGCCTCAGTCTCTTCTATGGATGACATTTGTCACTTTTAGGGGTTTGTGGGTCTTGGTAGGTATTAAGGTGCTAGGGTGCATAGTGTTGAGACTCTCACCTATTTGGGTTTTGGTTCTAATTCCTCCTATGTATTAATAACTAAATCACTGAGCTCTTGGGCTTTCTCAATCTCCTTCTGAGGGTCAGGATAAGAATCCAATTTTGTTTTGTGTGATTTAGTTTCAAGAGCTCTAGTTTCCTTTAGTGTCTCATTTTTTGTTTCCTTGGTTTTGGTTTGTATATGTCCCGATTGTGATTAGAATCAGCTTATGTATCTAGGGAATCTTAGTCCTCATCTAGGTCCCTTATGAAGATTAGTTCTTATGGTGTTCCCAAGTTTTTCTTTTCCATTTCTCTTACTTTCTCATTCTTAATCGACTTCTTTCTCCTATGTCCCTTCTTCTTTTTAGACCTTGCTACTACTGAGAATACAGATCATTATTCAAGTACATGTTGGTTTTGAGCTTGTAGTCCGGTGATAGCATTCAAAGTCATAAGATCAAGTTTTTTTAGGATTTGCCTTTGCATTTGATCACTCACTCTAATCATGTTTAATGGTGTAATCATGGGTCCCATTTGTGGATTTGTTAACATAGGTTTGTTGAGACAAGATTTAATCCAATAATTTGTGCCATAATGATTATAAGTGGTAGGTGGCATGTTTGAGGATGTAACCTAGTTAAGTTAGGGAAACTTTACAAGGCATTGTGAGCCCCAATGAGACCGTGGCAATGGTGATAACACTAAAGAGGCATCCTTTTTCCTATAGCATTTATGTCTTGGCCCCTTCCTAAAGTGGCAAGCTGGTAAACTCGCTTAACTCCTCCCCTCTCATCAACTACATATAATAGTCAAGGTGAAGATCCGTGGGGCCTTCAAAGAAGTGTGATGGGTTTAAGACGTCAACCTTGTACTCTTGGTAATCACTAGAGTAGGCTCTTCAAAGATTACTTGATTAAGTGGTGTACCCATTGGTGTTGGTGGCTGAGGTCCTAAAATTGTTGGAGTAATGGTATGTTGAACGCATTGTTCAGGCTCTTGGATACAAGTTGTTTGGGATGCTCAAGAATGGCCTAATTTGTTGTGGGAAAATACTAGGTCTAATGTTTGTGGTGGTGCTAGCAAGGCTAGTTGTGGTGGTCTTGCTATGTTAGCAGTAGCATGTAGATAGATTCGACCATCTCTGGCTTTGTGACCACATAGCACACATTGAAGCCATAGTCACCATTGTAAACAAGCTCTTAGAATTGAACATTCACTTGTGGTATACCCTTGATGACAAATTGAAGACCAGTGAAGCTCTCTCCTTGGGTACATATGTAGATTGTTAGGAGACTTATTGGTCTTCATTTCCTCTTGCAGAGCATTTGAGAAGTCTCAGTCATTTTTACTAAAGTACTACCTTTAGCTATAGGTTTTGCAGTTGTGGTGCTATGTGACTACTAGCTAATGATGCAACAAACTTAGAATCTAAAGCTTTGACTCTCTTTATCATCAAATTATCTTCTAGGTGGATGGCATTAGCTGTGACTTCCCACATGGTGATACCTCTAATAACCAAGCCATTATAGATATCCTCATGCTTAAGCCCATGGATAAACCGATCAAGCAATTGATTATTTGAGAAGCTCTCATGTAGTGGACAATGAGAGTTCAAATGCTTAAGTCGACTGATAAAATCTCTCATCTCACTGATTTATCTTCTTCTCTCTCAGCTTTGTGTAGATGTAAAGCGATGCTCCATAAGGCTCCTTCATGCACAAATTTCTTTAGGAAAAAACTTCTAAGACCCATAAAGTTCAAACGTCTCCTCAAATCTTTGGGTTCGATACCAATCAGTGTTGCCATCTAGTGTAAGGCTAAAGGTGTTGGTCTTTGCAGGCTTATTCCTCTTGCCTAGGGATTCACAAACTTTATCAAAATTTTTGAGGTATCTTCTAGTATTGCATTCTTTGTTAAACTTATGTGTAAGTTTCACAATCTATGCAATCTTTCCACCAGAGCTACTTTGTCCATTATCTCTCATCATGATAGGTGCTATACTCTCGGCTACTGCTCTCCCTAATTCTTGTGCAAAAGCTATTGGATCGATTGTTGGTATTGCAGTTGTTGGAGAAATTACGGCCTGGCATGAATCTCGATGGAGTAACATGAGTCTGATAAGTGGAGGGTCGTATAGAAACATGGGTTTGATAGTTGTTGCTATTGCAAGTACAACATGTGGTATGAAGGGTGTTGCTTGCGGGCATAGTGGCATGAATCTCGATGGAGTAACATGAGTCTGAGAAGTGGAGGGACATATAGAAGATCTAATGGATGCTAATGTTGTATGGGCTAATGGTTCCAATGGTCTAATTGTTTACAAATATATCCCCCTTGCTTGGGTGCATTTATGGCAATGGTAGAGTAGAGGGAGATGCGTGGAGTATATGGTGTGGAAGGCTCCTCTGACGGCCCTAGCAAGTGGTGATATAGATGTGTTACAAGCCACACTTGTGGCCAAGGGCATGAGACTAATAGGTAATGTTGTGGGGTTGGTCACATGTGATGTTATGAGTGGTGTAGTACTCAACACCATAAGGTCTAGAATGGTGCTAGCAATATCTTAAATGAGTGGTATAGTATGGGTGTTGTTATTATGAGTGGTGTAGTACTCAACACCATAGGGTCTGGATGGTGCTAGTAATATCTTGTGTAGCCACATCTCTACAGTCTCATGCTCTCAGGTTCTTGGATTCCCACATAACCTTGTGGAATGGAAACTAGAGCTTAGTCTATGGTGTAGCCAAGTCTCACTTCATATGTGGAATCAGTCGGGCTTCAGTGGTGTATCCATCTCACTTAGGGTAGAACTCCGTGCATTGTTCGTCCCAATCTATGTCACAGGATGTTGGGAGGGTATGGTGATTCTATGTCTCAGCCTCTCTTGCTCCACTATAGCATGTATACAATCCACGACCATCTAAAGATGTTGTTTCTCCGTCTAAATGGAAGAGCAATACATAAATGCTTTTCAAAAGAAAAGAAACCCATCATCGTATGAGTAATTATCAATAGTATAATCAGTTAAGTAATGATTGGATTATACTACTTTCAACCATGCATGAGAGAAATTAAGATCATGCTTATATGTATCATGCATATAATAGCATTAAAATAATGAACATCAAGAATGAAAATATTAGCAAATGGAAGGACGTCTACTTAATGCATTAGCTACAACATTTTTTTAACATGGGTGATATTGAATGAAAGAATGAAAAACTTGAAGAATGATGCCCATTAAATAAGATGATCAAAAATCAAAGGTTAACTAAGTAGATGCACACTATTAATCAGTTTGAATCATAAACTTAGAGCCCAACAAAAATGTTTCCACATATGAAGGGCATGAACAACCACAACAAGAAGTTCTTTATTATTGTAAGTGCTATAGTTAGTCTCAGAAGGTTTAAGTTTTTGGCTCTCACATGCAAGAGAATGTCCACCTTGCATAAGGACCACATCATCGATACCTAATCCACTAGCATCAATGACTATAAGAAAGAAGGGTAAAAAAATCTCGTAATTATAGCATAGGAGCATGTGTTAAGTTTTGCTTGAGCATGTCAAAGGATTTTTGTTGGTGCTCACCCCAATGAAAAATAATCTCTTTCTTAAAAATCATAGTCAAAGTTAATGCAATCAAATAAAAATTACAAAAAAAAATCTATAGTAACTCCAAAGACCTAGAAAAGAGCGAACCTCGTTCACATTCTTAGGAGTAGCTCAAGTTTTTATGTTTAAACCTTTTTAGGGTCTACTCTGTTAAATTTACAGCAATGTGATGAGCTATGGTGGATCAAATGCTAGAATTAACATCATTAACAAAGAGACTAGATGATGATTAAGATGTGATTAGTGAGCAATTAATTGATAGCTTAATGTAGGCATGGATAATCAAAATCCATCAAATTCTCATTAGGCCTTGCCTCAATTTATAGAGTTTACATCCAAGCATCTAATCCCACTAATCTCTCCTTGATTCACTCCACCTCTTTTGCTTGATTCTCTCCACCTCTTTCAAGAATATCTCCACACCTCCTAAATCTTCTCATTCTACCCTTTATTCTCTCCCAGTAGATAATTCTCACCTTTTCACAGCTTCTCACTCGTTTACAGATTCTCTTTTATAGCCTCTTGCTAAGGGCTTGTTCCCACACACACCCTATTCACTTGTATATTTCAACACCTCCCCTCAAGTGAATACTCCTAGCACACCTGGACCCTATACCAAGTTTTCCTCTTACTTGGTAGTCCGCGACCAGTGCCTCAAGTCCCTAAACTCATAGTCCTTGACACACTCTCTCTCTATGTGTCCAAGGCTACTACAAGTGCCCGTGACCTTGACTAAAGTGCTCACATATACATCTACCACATGACCTACATCATCGGTGGCTTAGAGGTGGTTTTACTCTATTGGGGCAGGTTGCATTGGGTTGTGGGGTTTCTCTCTCTCTCTCTCTCTCTCTCTCTCTAAAAAAAGATGATCTGACTCCAATTCCTCAGGAGCCTCCATGAAGTTTGCACATGTCGTTCCTTCTCCACTGGGTTTGCTGCTGTAGCAGTCTCTTGCCATGTGTCCTGGATTTCCATAGTTGTGGCAAGTGAAGGTCCTTCCTTCTACTCTGCCTCTTCCTCGTCCTCGTCCTCGAGAGAATCCTCCTCGGGTGAAGAATGCTTTTTCTTCTCCAGCTGTTGAGTCTAGCCATTTCTTCTCTTTGACCCTGGTCTCTTGCTCTAGTAGAGCTCCTTCTATCTCGTGCAGCTTCAATTCAGATACATTCTTTAATGTTGCTACAATGTTTTCATATTCACCTTTGTCCACACTATTCAGAAGCACTGCTAGTGCCTCATCATCTTCTACCTTCTTGCCAGTGGTGGCTGCCAGTTGTAGCTTAATGCTTTTATATTTGTTCAAGTGTGTGATTAAAGGTTCACTTTCCTTCATATCTAGTTTGTAGAATTGCATTAACAGATTTATCTTTAAATTTTTCACTTGAGTGCCAAATAATTTATTGAGTTCATCCCATGCATCTTTTGCCCATTGTATCCCTGTGATGTGATGAATGATTTCATCATTTAAACTGAGTGTGATGAGTCCTAATGCTTTCTTATTCCTGCTCTTCTACTCATTTTTCAAACTCACCTCAAGGCATTCATTTCTTCCCTTAACTAGCCCCCATAGATTTTTCCTCATGATACATGGTTTTTGTTTGCCATGTATAATAAAACTGCTCCCCATTAAATTTGGCTATCTCTTGTGTCATGCTCATGATGATGTGAAGGGGGTCTTACCTCATGATGATGTGAAGGGGGTCTTACCTCTTGATCCAATTTCAAGATTCAAGGGCAGTGTCTACCCTTTTACAACTCAATCTGGTGTTTAGGTGATGATTACAACAGATTTATCAGCATAAATTCACCAGAAATTACATAAAACCAAGGGTAACAAATCTATATTGAATGGTTGGAGTATCAAACCATCTCCGAATTGCAATCTGAAGTTATAGGGATCTGTATCAGATACCAATGGTTAATTTGAACCCTCAATTGCACGAAAATACAGTGATTAATGTTGATTAATATTGATTAGCAAAATAATCCTCTGTTTTGTGTGCAGAGAAAACAGAGTATGTGGGGAGTCCAGATCTGGGGTCTTAGAGTTCAAATGAGCTCAACCCCTTTCAAAGCCATCAATAGCAATTAGTCTAGTAGAGGATTAAGCCAAGAAACACAAGATTTGACCAAACATTGAATGCTTAATCTCTATTTTACCAAAGTCACCTGAGGTCATTGTCGACACTAGTTGCTGGTTCTCCATTTGGACAGGTGGTCGACCAACACATGTTATTTTCCCTTCCTTACCATGACAGTAAAGTCAAATTCCAATAATAATAGTAGCCAACGTGTGATTCTTCCTGAGGTGCAAGGTTTATTCACCAGATATAGCAAAGCTTGATGGTCCACAAAAAATATGAATTTGTTAGCCAAGAGATAATGTCGGTATTTCTTGACTGCGTAGACCATGGCCAATCCTTCTCTTTTGGTAGTGGTGTAGTTCACCTCTGCATCATTCAATTGACAACTAGCAAAGCAAACTGGATAGTCCAACTTGAATTCACTAGTAGGTTGGCGCAACCAATGGCAAAATTTGATGCATCGATGTGTACGTGGAATATAAGATCCCAATTGGGGGGTTGCAAAATGGGTGCGCTCGCCAAGGCTTGCTTCAGACGATCATAAGCCTCTTGACACTCCTTGGTCCACTCAAAGACAATGAGCAGTTTATACAAGGGTCTGGCTATCTTCGTATAAAATATGATGAAGCGCCGATAATAACCCACATGACCCATAAACCTTTGCACACCTTTGTAGTTGGTGGGCGGTGGTAGTTCCAAGATCAACTTGACCTTGCTATCATCAGTGGATATGCCATTTTTTGAGACTATGTGTCCTAGTATCACACCATGCTTGACCTAGAACTGGCACTTCAAAGGGTTTAGTGATATCCAATATAATCGAAAACGTTCAAACACCTTCCTCAAACAGTTCAAATGATCTTCCCATCGAGAATGTGCACATAGATCATCAATAAACACTTCCAACCACTTTTGCAAGTAGTCCTTAAAAGATGTGCACATTAATCTTTGAAAGGTTGCTGCGGCATTTGTAAGACCGAATAGCATGACCTTATAAGCGAACGTTCCCCGCATGGTATTAAAGGCAGTCTTATGTTGGTCTTCTGGTGCTATGGACACCTGGTTGTACCCTGAAAACCCATCCAAGAACGTGTATGCTTCCCTTCTAGCCACTCTTTCCAGGACATGTTCGGTATACGACAATGGGGGTAATGGTCCCTTTTCCAGTGGTGGCTGCATTTACTTTCTTAAGATCGATACATACTCTCAATTTTCCATTATTTTTAGGCACTATACAATGGGTGATAACCAATCCGTATGTTCGATCTCATAGATAAAGTCAGTATTGAGCTTATCAATTTCCTTCTTTACAATTGCTGCATACTTTGGATTCATCTGGTATGGTTTTTGCCTGGTAGGCCGTGGTCCTTCCATAATTGGAATCGTATGTTGTACCACCTCGGCGGTACCCCTTTCATTTTCTTATAGTTCTAGGCGAAACAATCCTTGTATTCCTAAGAAGAGAAATACGCTCTACTTCTTCTGTAGAGGAGGTCAATTCTTTGGCAATATATACGGGCCTTGCTTCTTCCCCTGATTCTGCCCAATGTCAACCTCCTTGACTTCTGTTGGGCCATCGTATGATGTCAATAGCCCTTCCTCTTTTAACCTAGTGGCTATTAACCGGCTATTAACCGGACCACTCTTCGATCATCAATTGTATAGTTCTTGAAATGGTTAGGCACACTGAGAGTACATCCGTTTTGTCCTCATTGTCTTTTTTTGTATCTTCCATGATTTTCTTGGCCTCACGTTCTGCCTCTGCCAAGGCTTTGTTACGTTTTTGTAAGTGTGGGTGTATCAGTTTTCTTAAGGGTGATTTGCTCTAGATTCCTCCCTTCCAACGATATTTTACTCAACTCTTCACCCCAATCCTTAGAGAATTCATCATGTACCCTTTTAGCCTCAAGGTATCTCAATCATTGGGCATCCGTTGGTTTGCTTCGCAGCAATGCGTTTCATCAAGCTAGGTACCGTTTTTGTTTCTGCCATCACCTGATGTGATGACTACTGGTTCGAATTCGTGCCACGGTACCTTCTGTACTTGATGTCTCCTCCATTGACTCCCCATCCATGGTTTGCCAATCAACCATGCAGATAGAAGTCGTAGGGATGTTTTCAAAATCCAAATACTGGGCTCCCTTAGGTTGCATCACAACAATTGTGGCCAACACATGCATCCAATTCTCACAGAAATCCGGGGGAGGTAGTGATGCATACATCTCTGTATCCTCCTCATCCTTGGTTTCCCCCTCTGTGGGGCTGGCATATCTATAGGGATGTGGTTTGCTCCATTGTGACCGAGTCATTACCGAGAACAATTGCCTTTCCATGGGGTGTGCCTTCCATGCTCTTAGATCAATCTTTAATGTTTGTGAGTCCCTGCATACATATACATGATCCAAAGCCCAATCATGCACCAATTTGGATTCCCTCATGAAAGGTCATCCCAATATTATGTCATATGTATCAGGTTGGCGTAGGAAGTCCATGACCACAAATGTATGACGATATTGAAACGTAAAGAGTCTAAATTTTACATTTTCCAAGAGCCCAATGGGTCTTGAAGATGTTCTATCAGCCATTTAATGATTAGATCTGCTCTTTTTAGATCCGTCTTACCCCAATTTTTCTAGCAATGTTTGGTAATGATGTTGACACTCACCTGCCCCACCATCTAGGATGGCTAATGCCTGGTATCCATTATGATGAATTGAAATGGTAGCGTTCGTGTCGTCACTCTCATAGTAGCATCCTAGTTGTTGGTTGACTGGTATCTTAACCACTCGCGTTTCCTTTGTATGCCTTATAGGTCTTTCTACCAAGATTGGCAGAGCCTCAACCATATTCTCCGCTGGGCCTTAGACGTCCTTCAACCCATTCTTTTACATCTGTCCACCACCATAGGGTGTGTGAATTGCATAAATAACTAACCCAAGGGCATCTGGACATGCGTAGATAACACAGCTGCTAGACTTCCTATATCCTTGGGTTCCTTAGATATAGAGTGTTCTTCCCATCGAGGTGTCTCGTATTCTTCCACGGGGAAAGAATGAATGGATCCCCCTAACTCATTTTCCTCGAACAGTCTAGTCATTGTGTTTGTTTGGGAGTCTGCTTCAGTTTCTTCTGGAATCGGGGTGGGTAGGTTCAAGGCCCTATTGCGGGGTGGTACATCCAGTGGATAGATGGTATCCCTTACTTGGCTAACCCTAGGCTTAGCTTTATAAATTTGTTGGTATTTTTCAACTAGGGCCTTGGCATCTTCTAACTTCCTCATTTCTTCATCGTGAGCATTAGGATATCCACCAACTGCCTTTGGGGTTGTTGGTTGTTCTCCTTGTTTTCCCTGATCTAACCCTTCCAGATTGATCCCTTGAGCCCCCTCTTCCTTTGATTGTGTGGATCTGGTATCAATTGTGTCTTCTTCGGATCCATCTTGGATTGTAACTCGTGTGCCCCCCTTTCCTACTTTCTTCACTCTTCTCCTACGACCAGATTTGGAAATAGTAGTATCCATCCGGTTCCTCCCTTTGTCACCCAATTGAGCTTGAGCTCGTGTTAGGACATTGAGCGGTGTGATCTTCCCAGACTGTACACTAATGGTACGAATGGTGGCCTGATTAGCTGTAGAAGCTGAACCGCTTGCTTGGTAGGGACTTTGATTAGATGATCAATTCCACACTTAGTGCAAGTGAGCACTAGCATGTCATTGGGTGTGGTCACTACTTGTTGTGGTTGGTGTGTATGAGTCATATTCTTATTTGGGCATTCGGCTACTCGATGTGGCCCACCATAGCCATAGCATTGTAAAGGTCCTCTTCTCAGATTTGAGTTGATTTCCTTGCCCTTCCACTGTACCATGGTTTGAAACACAGGTATTGGCTTGTTATTCTATAGGACATAATACTCTAGCATGAAATCACCCATATCCTCATAGTATTCCCCACTAATTTCTAGTTCCTAACCAGTTCAATATCTTCCGATGGATCTTCAATCACTACTTGATTGATCTTGGCCTGTGGTGGTTGTGGCAGTAGAATTGGTGGTGGCAAGGGCAAAGCATCTTGTACTCGGAACATCCCCTTAGGTAAGTAAGAAAGGTTGGGTTGTACAACAGTGGTAGTGGTTTGCGAGCACAGGTGGTGTCGGCAAAGCCAGTGGGGCTCTATTTGTTTGCAGTTGTGTTATATTTTGAAACCTTGGAAATCTACACAATGATGTGCCCAATTTTACACAATGTGCACAATACAGTAATGGTCTTGCCCCCCCTTGACTGCGGACATTCAGTGGTGGTATGGTTTAGTCTGCACATGGAGCACCACACCAGTTTCCTTCGGGGGGGTAAAGGTGACTATGCCCATGGCTCAACATCTCTCTTCCTTCCCTTACCTTTAATTTCTCTAATATAGCATTGTTGAGCTCATCCACAGTCATATGTCCGACTTGTTTGCTTTGAGTTCTAATTTCTTGATGACTTGAGACACGCAAACTCGTGGTTGCTGCCGACGTTCTAACATCCTCAGGTTGTTGTAATTCTAACATGTTATCTTCGTATTCGATTGCCAATTTTCAACATGCATCAAGGGTAGCTGGCCAAGCTAGTACCAAGTAATCATGCATTTTATGGTCCCTAACCCCTCTCCTAAAACAAGGCAACAATTGATTGTCTGTCAATATTTCTCGAATTTTGCATCTTGAATTCAAGTGTTTCAGGTGAGAAACATAGGCTCTCATAGACTCATCTTCATTTTGTTTGATGTTATGTAGTTGGGCCACAGGGCTCCACTTGTCACCACTACATGCAAAGCTGGGCACAAAAATATTTTTAAGCCTGGTGAAGTTAACCTTGTCCTTAGGCTTAAGGGTTCTGAACCACTGATGAGCTTTTCCTTCTAAGGTCAGCGAAAAAGCATGTATCATGGTCACATCACTAACTGGTCCATAGGTTTCACATTTAGATTCAAAAATCTCTACATGCTGGATAGGATCTCGATCCCCAGAGAATTTTTGGACAAGTTTTGAGATGATATGGGGTTTCATCTGGGAAGGTCGAGGTTCTAAATTAGAACCCAACTCTCTGACCATCCTTCTACCCATCTTAGCAGCAATATTTAACAAGTCTGTCCTTGTGGCTCCATTAAGTTCCATGGTTGGATCGTTTCTAGGTCTTTGGGGAATTGCCCCCCCTTCCCAGACCTCATCCCTACCCATATTGGCTCTTCTTGGTATCTCAGGTTCGTGGACTTGTCCAATTGTGGTATCTTGGTGGGATTCCCCAATAGTAGCTTCTGTGCGTCTTTGTGTAATTAAGAGCTCCATATCTTGTAAGAATGTAGGGTGATTGATCATTAGCTCTATGTCCTTCTTGGTATAGAGCCGGTCCTCAACTTCTACAGTCAAGTTGTCTATGTTACCCTCTTCTTCTCTGGTTGTAACCCCTTCCTCCATTCTAGATTCCTCATTGATGGGTTCCAAGTTTGGAATATCCCCATCACCTCTACCTATAGCAATTTCAGATTTCTTTCCTCGGTGATTGGAGATGGTTAACATTATCTGTCTCCTTTCTCCCAGCTCTTGCCCTATGAGTATCAAGCTCTTGTTTTCTTAAGCTCAATTCTCGGAGTTGTCATTTCACCTCACTTCATTGGAAGTCCAATTCCATTTCCTTGGTGGTGGGAAAGAATATTTGACCCATCTTAACTGCACTTTCCATATCTCGTCTAATTCAAGGGGTGCCAGTATTTGACAGCCTAGATTTCACCTCTGGAATGGCCCTTCTTGTCTTGGACTGAGTCCAACGCTAGTTGACGGACCCATGCTGCAGATTATGCTTCTTCATCATCATCATCACTGGTTTGGAGACCAAAACATCCCCGAGCTATATCAATGATTCCACTGGACTTCGTTGGAGAGTGTGGTTTGTCACCTTCCCCAAACCCCCCAGTGTATCTTAGCCCTTCTTCCATGGATTCCTCACTACTGGTTTTTGTGGTGGTCAGGTTTCTCAAGACACTTAAGTGTGTGCTTGCAGACTGTCCCGATCCTACACTTCTTTGATAGGAAGTTCCTAGATGATTTGATGCACTATCGTCATGCGTAAGATCGTCTCCGACGAGTTTTCTAGATCTTAAGTGCATGTATGTATGATTTGATAAGATAGTATCCAACCCAATTGATTCAATTCTTGGTTCTATCACTCTGTTCAGGAGGCGTGAATTAACAGAGAATATTTCATGCTGTGAAATAGCAGAACTTAGCTCATGTCGTGAAATTGCAGAAAAAATGGTTCACGTCATGAAACAAAAGGTGTTTCATGCCGTGAACTACTTCTAAAGTGTTTCACGTTGTGAAATTCTACTGCACTTTCACGTGATACAATCTTTCTCCTTAAGATTAAACTCCTTCTTTATCCGACCCTCACAGCCTATGTTTCCAATAGGTGACCACCAATATGTCCTCCTAACAGATATTCAAGCTTTGTTTGACATCAGGGAGGAGGACTACTGTCTCACCATCATCGCACAGAATCTTGAAGCAGATGATGATTTCATCAATCCAAGTGTGGATAAGTGTCTTCTTTTGGATTCAAATGTCAAGGACAGTGAGTACCATACTCCCACTCAGATATTATCAATGATGTATAAGGATTCTCGTCACTATGAAGCTAACCTTCCCACTAAAGAGGAAGTTTAAGATGTTTAGCAAAGACTCAATAGTCCGCAAAGGTAAGAGGAGTCTTCAGTTGTCCAAGCTACTGAGTCATCAACAATCAACTTATGGAAAACGATTTACTTGTTAATGAATGAGAATTAAAAGGTCTAAGTATGAATATCGCAACAATGAAGTTTTTGGATATTGCATTTGTTTTGTTGGCTTATGGACAACTTTGTTTTGTAGCTAGTGGTCTATGACGATGATTTTCTCATATATGCGCATCAGGATCATGAGTGGGAGGACTTGGAAAGGACTCAACATTGGGCGAGTACATTAACCGGCTTAAATTTCCAAAGGTTATTATCTTCCACAAAAAGTTTTCAAAGGGCAAAGTTGAATTCCCATTATTTGCAAAATCAAAACATTATCTAGATGTCTTGGGGGATACCACATCAAGTGGAATGCAGATAAAATCATGCTTCTGGAGAAGCAAGTAGCGGTGTGAACCGGTAGGGCCCCGGAATGTATGATCTAAGGAGAAAATATTACTTAGCCTACACCACATATACGGATTAATATGTGGGATCAGAGATCCCAAGATGCTAAGTGAATATGGCAAAAGGGAGCTTCTCAGATTCAAAAGACCAAGAGTTCTGCCAATTCTACAATTGCAGGATGATGCCAAGCCATCTGCAAAGAGGGTAAAGCTTCACGCAGCACCAGAGGATGCTAGTCGGCAGGATCAGGAGTAGCAGTAGACTCCCATCCATTGTTTAAAAATCCTTTTTTTTATAGAATACAATGACACTTCTGGATTATGGTCTTTTTTTATTTAGCTCTATTATATCCATGTTTTTAATGTCTAAAAGTTTGAAAGTTTGAAAGTATCCTTGGGAGGTGATGAATATAGATAGAGAAGAAATGAATCAAAATTTTATTCAAGTCACTAATTTATAATTTTCAATATCCAAAGCATTAAGCCCCGTGAATTCAATGTGTTCTATCAACTTTGGTATCTTTCTCCTCTATCCTAACTACAATCCTCCTATACCACCACATGAGTAATTGTCTCAATGCACTGACTTCATGGATTCTACCACCATGCGAGGAGGTGGCCTTTTGAAACCCACAAACGAGCTTGCCAATGTGAGTGCTCCATGCCTTGGGTCGACCAGATAGCTAAGCTTCCCTGATTTGCAAAGTAGGGCCCATGAACCTCCAAAATGTGTTAGAATAAAAGTGACAATAGCATATGCACATTGGTTATTTTCAATAAGAATCGCTAAATAGCATAAGAACATACAAAATTGGGGATCTTACCATATAATGTGTTATGCTACTTAATGTCCATGCTTCCACCACATGTACTTGTAAAACGTAGTCATAGCTTCTTTAAAGTCATTGGCATCTTCTTTGTTGAATGTCATTTTTTTATAGAAGTATAGCAAACTTATCAAAGACAATCCATACATTAGCCTTTACAATTCTAGTCTCACCATTATTACTACGATCTGGGACAACCATGTGTAACTTCCTCCATGCCTCATACTTCCATGGTTGAAGAACTAAAGCTAGTAACTTCCCAGATGGAAGAGGAGGTGCTAAAACCTATTTTCTATCACTGTCTCAAGATGAAAAAAATCACCAATTTTTCCCTGTTTCGCAATCCGTTTTTGAACGTATTCCAAAAAGAATTTGGAAAAACTTTGTATGAGAGAGTTGTAGTATTTTTGGAGAACTACAACATTGTCTCTCTGATTTGTTCGTGATTTTTTCATTCAGACCCTCAAAAAGTAGCCCGAATATGGTCCGCAATCGTTTGCGTGTTGTTTTGGGCGGTTTTCAGTGCTTTGATCGTTTTTTGCCTCGATTTTTGAGTCAAATTTTGAGGCTGCTGGTCAGAGGCCAAAACGATCGATTTTGACTTTAGACGACCAAGACCAAATTTGAAGAGCTTAATGTCGGTTGAGTTAATGGTATTAGGCAATTTTGTCCATACAGGGCTTTGAAAGGGCTCATCCCGATACTTCGGTGATAAGAAGCATTGTAGGCGAATTCGACTAAGTGCAGATAGCTTAGCCACTTCTTGGGTTCCCTGCCCCACAGCATGACCGAAGTATATCTTCGATTACTTGGTTCACCCTTTCTGTTTGACCATCGGTCTCGAGGTGGTAAGGTGTGTTGAGATCCAAGAAAGTTCCTACTGCTTCGAAGAATGCAGTCCTGAATCTTGACGTGAATTTGGGATCTCGATCACTTACTATTCTCCTGGGTAGGCCATGCAATCTGAAGATTTCCTTGAGGAACACTCTGGCCACATCCACTACTGCAGTGTAGGTTTCTTTTACTAGAATCAGATGGGCAACTTTGGTTAGTCTGTCAACTACCACGAAGATGGAGTTGTAACCTGATTGCACTGAAGGTAGTTCAGTAATAAAATCCATACTGATACATTCTCACTTTATCTAGGGGATGTCTAATGGATGTAACTTCCCAGGCATTTTTACTCTCTCGGCTTTAACTTTTTGACATATCAGGCATTGACGTACATGATTAAGTACATCCTTTTTTAGTCCAGGCCAAAAGAAGCTTTTTCTTTTACAGACGTGTAGGTCTTAATGAAACCTGGATGTCCTGCTATAAGGCTATCATGGGCTTCATTCAGAATTTGACCCTTAGTTCCCTCATCATTGGGAATGCATAGCCTGCTATTATAATACATAATTCCTTCATCCATTCTCTTCAATATTGAGTATAGGGGTTTTGTTGGTCTGTGCATAGCTTCTCGCTTCCTACTTGCTCTTAGCTTGTAGTGCTCAGTTAACACTTGTCACATTTCTACAAAGGTTCAAGTGGAAGGCATGCTATGAAACCTCTTATGTTGTGTATATTTCATTGCTATGGTGGGAGTTTAGCGCTCCTTTGGTTTGAGGTGCCCTTGTGTTTTGTTTACTTTTTATCGCTATGTGGAAGGTCTCAAACACCCTGGTTTAGGGCTCCTGTGGTTAACGTTCCCAGGTAAACAATTTTTTGCATGACAAAGGATGATTTTAACAAGGTTCATGGACTGAGCTTTGAGGAGATTAATTCACATAAATCGACAGCCAAAGAGGTCCCTGATACACTCTGGCTTACATGCTTTACAAAGATAAAGAGAGAGAAAGAGAGCATGAAGTGTAGTATGGCTTTGCCAGAGAAGTATATCAACTTGATTTAGCTACACTACAAAGTTTACAAGTCTGCACCAAACAACTATGAGATTTATTTTGCATTTGCACATGGATTCTTGTATGCACATGGAAGAAGAGAAGCATCTACACATTCCAGTGTCATGCCAATTTCTTGGGATGTTTTTGCTAGAAAAAAACACATCACGTAATAAAGGGCATCTCCAAAACAAGATCATGAAGTGGAAACAACAAAATAGGATTGGGAACAACTACAAGGCACGATAGATGGAGTTGTGGCTACATAACTTCACGCTAAGATTGCTTCCCTCAATGTCAGTAGAGACATTCTTCTAGAGGGAGTTCGTGCTGAAAATGTTGATGGGGAGCATATGATAATAGTATTTCACCTACTATGTACATGTAAATATATATTTAAATTTTTGGTATTTGTCTAAATTTGCAAAGTAAAGACGAGCTATGGGAGATCGAGGTGCAAAAAACACAATCACATGCTTGTTTTTTGACTGGGTGTCTTGGATTTTGTGAGCATGTCACAAAGTTGGGTACTTCCCTCCGGTGTTGAGGGTGCACAACAAGACAAAAGAGGGGATGGTTGTATTTCTTGTGGGTATGCTATCAGTAGAGATGACTATGGGTGTTTGTATTCTTGCATGCAAACACAACTAGCATACTATGTGCCTTGGGTTCATGTGCCAAACAGAGGGGAAGTGCCTCTTTCCAACCTATGATCAAGTTGTTCCACAAACTGTGCGGTCCATGGTGTTTGGCTTTAAAATGTCAAAGAGTAAGATTTTCATATCTTAATTGTTATATTAAATCACTGTTAATTGGTGTAAGTAGTATCCCACTTCCCTTACCTAATTACCGTATACTTAGCTATTTGACTTCATCTTACACCTAATGCCACTACATCCAATGCCAAAACTACAAGTAGCTCAACTAATAGCTCTTAATAATAGATATGCTTAAGATATTACTTGCTTTAACTAGCTTCAATGCTAGTTAGTATTTTTTAGACAACTAGTAGTGGTGCCAAACTAGCTTTAAAACTAGGGAAATAGGTCTGAAACCACCTTTACTTGCTCCTATGTCAGCTGACTACCTCCTAAAGAAGTTCCTAATCGGCCCCAAAAACTAACTAAGCAGTTCGCAAATGAGCTACTAGGTCCTAAATGACCTATCTAGCTTGGGACTTGAGCTAGCTAGCTCCTTCTTCGGCTAACCAGCTGCTCCTCCAACTAACAAGGTCCTAAACAACATGTATAGGTTTGGCTCAAGCTAACTAGCTACTCCTCTAGCTAAGAAGGTCCTAAACGACCTATCTAGCTTGGGATCAAGCTAACAAGCTCCTCCTCCAGCTAACAAGGTCCTAAACGACCTATCTAGCTTGGGCTCAAGCTAACTAGCTCCTCCTCCAGCTAACAAGGTCCTTAACAACCTGTATAGGTTTGGCTCGAGCTAACTAGCTGCTCCTCTAGCTAACAAGGTCCTAAATGACCTATCTAGCTTGGGCTCAAGTTAACTAGCTCCTTCTCCAACTAACAAGGTCCCAAATGACATGTCTAGCTTGGGCTAGAGCTAACTAGCTCCTTCAACTATAACTGGATTATCCTCTAGCCTAACAAGGTCCTAAATGACCTGTCTATCTTGGGCTTAAACTAACTAACTCCTCCTCTAGCTAACAAGGTCTAAACAACCTATCTAGCTTGGGCTTAGGCTAACTAAATCCTTCTTCGGCTAACTAGCTCCTCCTCTAGCTAAGAAGGTCCTAAACGACTTGTCTAGTGATCAAGCTAACTAGCTCCTCCTCCAGCAAACTAGCTCATGTGCCATCATGCTTTTTCACATAGACTCCCAACACTAAATAACTTGTGGTGCATCATAGAGGAGGGAAAGAGAACAAAGTAACTAGCTCCTTCTCCAGCTAACTAGCACATGTGCCATCATGCTTTTTCACACAGGACTCCCAGTACATACTGAATAACTTGTGGTGCATTGCAGAGGAGGGCAAGAGCAAGGATGGAACAAAAAATGATGATGCAAGAATAGTGTCAAGGTTTTGTGTAGGTAGAATACATTCTGGATACCAGTGTCTGTCAAATTATTTGGAGAATAGCAAATTCAAGTGTATTTTTAAACAATCAAGTATCACAAAAGCTGAATCGATGCCCCAAGCTAAGATGTCCGAAGAGGAGTGCTAAGAAGGTGGGTACTATTTGTTTTCGAACCAATTAGCTAGCTTAGATACGAGCTAACTAGGCTCCTAATTAGAACACTAGTTTTCCAACTAGCTAACTAGCCCTGCCACTACCTCCTGTGCCATCTTGCTAACTAGGTTCCTAATTAGAACACTAGTTTTTGAACCAGCTAACCAACCTTGCCACCAGCTACTGCCTCCCATGCCATCTTGCCTTACAGCAGGATTCCCCACACTAAATAACTCGTGGTGCATTGTAGAGGAGAGCAAGAGTGGGGATGAAATAAGAATTGATGATGTGAGAATAGCGTCTAGGTTTTCTGTAGTAGGTAGACTACATTTTGGACATCCTTGTCTTTTGTTAAATTATTTGGAGTATAACAAATTCAAGTCTATTTTCAAATGACCAGTTATCGCTAAGTGAATCGACGCAATAGGCTAAGATGTCTAAAGAGCAGTGCCAACAAGAAGGTAAGTACCATCAGATATATAGTTGTCTTATCTTAACTCTAAAATAACGTCACACCTCAGAAAATCCAACAACTTCTAAAAAGTCTTGTTTCATCAAACAAGGATTGTGCAGATCGTGGATGTGGACGGATTTGATGATTGCCTGCTAGGCAAAATGGTACATGCAATATTATAGATATTAAAATAAGGCTTTGAGCTATAGGTGTTATCTTAAAGGACAAGGTGCATTCCACTCAAGGAAAGGGAAGGAAGAAAACAAGAGGAGAAGCATCGTCTACATAGCCAAAACTCTTGCCTCCAAAAAATTATGACATGTATATTACATCCTGGATGTACTATTTACTGATCACGAGAACGTGATCAAGTTTAAGAAGGGGAGTATGTTAACCACATATGGTTAACACATTTCTATGACAACTATGTCCACACACTTATGTAATGGGCACCCGCACCATATTGTAAATCCTGCCATTTGATGAGGGAAATGCCCTAAAGATGCACCCAAGTCTTGAGCTTCAAAGGATAAATAAGAGGATCTTGGTTAGTTGCCCAACAATAAAGAAAAGCATTCTATATTGTAAATCCCGCCATTTGATGAGGGAAACGCCCTAAAGATGCACCCAAGTCTTGAGCTTCAAAGGACAAATAAGAGGATCTTGGTTAGTTGCCCAACCATAAAGAAAAGCGTTGTAACTATGTTTTGGGCGCCTTGGATCACTTAGTCCCGGGCGCGGCCTAGTGGAAAAAGGCTTGGAACAATAAAAGCCAATTTCTCTTGTTTGTAACGGATTCTCCCATTTGTGCAATAGAAGTGGAGTGTTCTCTCTCCCTCTCTCTTGCTAATCTAGCATGTGTGGTATGCTTAGGGTTAGGATTTGTGTGTCATTAATGCTAATTGTTCATTCCCTCTTACTTCTTCTCTTCCTCTTACTTCATTGATTAAGCTATCACCCTGCGATTGTCTTCCACAGAGATCCCATACAATCTTTGCGAGAGAGGTTGCACCATCTGTAGAATTAGGAACCGCTCGGTGTGACAACGAGTGCGAGAGGATTGCGATGAGACAAGCAGCTATCCACGTGCGACAGTGGAGCTCTTGAGCATAGCTCTAGCTCGACAGATCAAAAACTTCCCATGACACGTTAGGGTGAGCTTAACTTCTATGGCACCGCTGTGGGGTTTACTTTCCGTCCTTCTCGTAGTCTAACCAAATTCATTCGGTTTAGTTCTAACAAGGATTCCCTTCAGATAAACATCTAGTTTTGGGTATTTACCAATTTAGTGATTTAACCACATAAAATATCTAAAGATATTCTTTCTACCATTTAATTTCTCAACCTTAATTCCATAGGTAGAATTATGGCGGAAATTCTTCTTTTGACACTAAAAATTAATTCAAATCCTTCTTTTCTTAAATATCATAAAAATTCTTCTTTTAACTAAATACCAATATCTTCTTTTTTTGGAATAAACTTGAAATACCTCCTTTTCCCATTTAATGAGTGCAATCCAAATGTCATGGGAATTCCTCTTTTATCATAAATTAAATCTATCTAAAATTTCTCTTTAAATTAAATAAAAATATTCAATATTCCAAATATACCAAGAATTCTCTTTTTCCATTTAAATGATTGAATTCCAATTATGATGGGAATTCCTCTTTCATCATTTAAATTTATACATGCATAAAAATTACATAAAAATATCCATTAATCCTAATATGACAAGAATTTCACTTTTTCCATTTAAATGATTGAATTCCAAATATGGTGGAAATTCCTCTTTCATCATTTAAATTTATTCATGCATAAAAATAAATTTAACTAAATTTTCTCTTAAAAAATAAATAAAAACATCCATTAATTTCATTATACTAGAAATTCCACTTTTCTCATTTAAATGATTGAATTCCAAATATGGTGGGAATTATTCATTTAACCTAGGATGAATAATCCTAGAATATGGTAGGAAGTCCTCTTTTCACATTATGCATAAAAATGATTTATGTGTTTATTTTTAAAAATTTCGCCATAGCTCCACTCTGCTATTACTAATAATTTTCAATAATTTTGAAAAGCATAAGGTTTGGTAATACAATATGAAAGAATAACTATCATTTGGACTAACATCTAATTTATGGACTTAATCCCTAAGTTTATCATAATTTAAGTAACATAAAAAGCATTAAAAAATTATTTCTTTGGCCTCTAATTTGACTAGTATAGAGTTTACTTTTAGAATTAAGAATTTCTCCATAAGAAGCATCATTTGAATATAGAATTGTTCATCAGAATGACCATTCTTTGGGGGAGAGAGAGATATGCTTAAAAAATATTTTAATTTAAGCATAAATGTAAACTTTATGTGATTAATCATTAAAATTCATTAGAGAGCTTCATATGCATTGAAGAACCATTCAATTAAATACTTCTCAAGCTTGAGAGGGGTTGAGAAGTGAAAAACATTTAGAAGATTAATAAAAAAATCATAAAGTCACACCTTACCTCTTGTTTTGCTTGTTTCTCTAGTCTTAGGAGAGGCCCCCAACCAATCAATTGGTTAGTATGTTGAGGAAAGCTCCAAAGAAGGTTGAAAACCACTAATCTAAAGTTAACCTCTAACTTTAGCCTCTTCCCACCTACTTGTCATTAAGAGAGAATCGTAGTTGTCCCCTACTCAAAACTCCTCACACCATTAGGGAGTAATTAGAGAGCAAAGAACGAGGGTTAAAGGGTGATTAAGAGTGAGATTAAGAAAGATCAATTTTTAGTCGAGTTAGAGAGGCTCTAGATTAGTTGAAAACCACTCATCTAGAGTTAACCTCTGACTTTATCCTCTTCCCATCCCCACTTGTCATTAAGAGGGAATCTTATTTGTCCCCTACTCAAAAATTCAAATCCCCACTCAACCCAAATTCAAAATCGTGCGGGGTACAGACGTATGGACATAACCAAAATAAAAACTTTGATTTTCAAAAAAAAAAACCTAACCTAAAGCCAACGATCGTGCACACCTAAAGCCAACGGTCGTGCACACCTAAAACCCATGGCCGTTCACTTCTAAGCCCTGGCCATTCACTCCTTACCATACGGACGTATTCTTCCAAAAAAAATTTCCCAAAAAAAAACTAAAGCCCATGGCCGTTCACACCTAAAGCCCTCACGGTTGTTCACTTCTAAGCCCGTAGCTATTCACTCCTTTTAGCGTATAGACATACGCTTCCAAAAAAAATCCCCAAAAAAAACCTAAAGCCCATAATAGTTCACACTTAAAGCCCACGACCATTCACTTCTAAGCCCGCAGTTGTTCACTCCTTATTAGCATACAGACATATGCTTGCGAAAAAATTCTCCAAAAAAAAAACCTGAAGCCCAGGGTCGTTCACTCCTTAGCATACAGACGTACGCAAGTCTTTAAATAAAGCTCCAAAAAAAACCTAAATCCCCCGACCGTTCACTTCTAACCCCATTTCCATTCACTTCTAAGCCCGCGGGCCGTTCACTCCTAAGCGTACGGATGTACGATTCCAAAAAAATCAAAATTTTTAAATTTTCCAAATCTTTAGAGGTGCTTAAGGTCTACCTCCCCAACTCACTAGGGTGGTTTTCACACACATGAAACACCTAAAAAGACTTTATTTCACCTTAAGGGTGCGTTCACGTGCAAGGACAAAGAGAGCAAAAACTTCTATTTCGGATCTGCGGGCACATCGTTGAAGCTTTTCTAAGCCTCAACATACACCATGGACACCTTTTGGTCATGGTTCCATACCCCAACTGCCCTCATTCCATTGGGCAGCACCTCAACCATTGTACATTCACATGTGGCCCGCCATGCCAAACACGTTTGGTTGTGAGGGTGAAACAATTTATGAAGAGCCCTCATCTAGTGGTGCACCTCCATGCATGCATCTTAACGTGAATAGATGCCTCAAGCACACACATGTGCCTCCTTCTATAACCACAAGACTATTCCCACCCCCCACCCATGTACCACCTCCCCTTGATCCCCAAATTGATATTGCAAGCCTAGCACAAGCTATTGGAAGAGGAGTGGCACAACAATTTGCACCCATTGAATGCAAGAACATGTATACTTCTCTTTAAGCTTTCAGACAAAAATGGTTTCAAGCACTCAAAGGAGTGTTGTTGTATCTTGACATCCAAGTGCTTTGACTACTACTAAAACTTGAGGAAGAGCTCCGCCCACATTTTGCAACATGTCTAGTGTGAGTAGTTCATTAAACATACATAGCTACTATCTCAGATCTAGTTCAAAATATAGCTACTATAGCCTATTGGCTCTACTATTATCTAAACATACATAGCTACTATCTCAGATCTAGTTCAAAATATAGCTACTATAGCCTATTGGCTCTACTATTATCTACTACTTTCAAAAGATAGCTACTATGGCCTATTAGCTCTACTATTATCTACTACTTTCAAAAGATAGCTACTATGGCCTATTAGCTCTACTATTATCTACTACTTTAGCACTACTTTAATAGATAGCTACTATGGCCTATTAGCTCTACTATTATCTGCACTACTTTAATAGATAGCTCACAATTTCTCAGTGGAATAACTTCTAGTTCACAACAAGCTCAGAGGTATTGGCTACTAGCTCATAACTATTATAGGAGATAGGTACTAGTTCATAGCTAGTTCATGAACTAGCTACTATAAGGTACTAGCTCACAACTATTTCAAGAGATAGCTACTAGTTCACAAGTAGTTCCTGAGATAACTACTATTAGGTAGTGGCTCATAAATATTTTGGGAGATAGATACTAGTTCATAGGCTAGTTCTTGAGATAGCTACTATTAGGTACTAGCTCACAACTATTTTGGGAGATAGGTACTAGTTCACAGCAGCTAGTTCGTGAGAGATAGCTACTATTCCTCCCTCCAGCTTTTTGAGGTATGCAAGTGTAAAAACCTCCCCTTCTAATCTTATAATTATTCTCCTCTCTGAAATAAAAGAAAGGTCCTGTTTTACCCTATTTTGGCCTAGCGAGAGAAAATGTCTAGAGGGAGGTAATTCAAAATTAAGATATTTTTGGATATAAAAATCCTCCTAGTGTCTAAAATGGTTTCCCCTGAAACAAATATTCAAAAAGAAATTTCCAATGTGCAATTAGAATAAATTGAAATCAGGTAAAAAGGACCTTAGCCTAAGGGTCTAGATTTTTTGAAATTTTTGAATTAAGGTTCCTATGGACCAATTAGATTAATCCAAATGTAGGGAGGAGATAAATTGAAGAATAAAAGGAAATACCCCCAAAAATAAGTAAATACTCACATAAGATGAAGAGTTGACTAAGGACAAGGTTATTAGTTAAAAAAGAAGAGATATTTAGAAGAAATGATGCATTTTTGACACCTCAATGTGGGGGAATTCCCCTCATGAAGGAGGCGCCTATTTCACATGTGTGGTTGAGTTTTAAACTCACAAATAATGAGATATTTTTATCTCTCCTCTCTCCTGCTTCAACTAGATCCAAACAGTAAGCTAAACTGACGTAAAAAATTAACCAAACTGATCTAGAAAATCTAGAATCAGTTTTCTTGGTTAGAGGCTCACTTTTTCCTATAAATGAAGCCTCCCCCTTTGTAAATGGTTAATAGTGTTTTATGCACTGTTACTCTACTCCTCCCAAAGATAAAAACAGTGAATTTATTGATAATTCATTAGTTTTTGACCATTTTCTCTTCAAAAGAATTGGTGGCCACACTTGTTGCAAACAAGAGTAGATCCCTCAAACCATCAAGAGTAGATCCCTCAAACCATCAAGCCAAAGGAAAGCGCACAAAAATTCATGTAAGCTAGAAATCCTACTTTTTCTTTATTCCATTTAATGGTTTTCTAATTTTTATTTTCTATAAAATAAAAAATGATGCTATGCCTTGTTGGAAAGGCTTTCTCCCTCTCTTCATTCTTGAATTCAGCCTTTCTTTATCCTAGATGTGTAATCAAATTGTTAGAATTAAACTTTTCATATTGTTTCTCTTTAAAAAGTGGAATTTGATTAGTTTAGAATGGTTTAAACCATTTGGGATAATTTCTAAGTAACTTGAGAATGGAAAAAATTAAAAAATGGTCAGCCATACAAAGGAGGTTATGGTAAAATTTTCTTAAATTTTGTGAAATACGTTTTATCATTTATTATTCAAAAAGAGTAATCCCCACCGCCTGTGTATTCTAAAAGTGTTATTTTTATTCTATGCATAGAAAAATGCATATTAGAAATATTTTTATAATAAAAGTGTTATTTTTATTAGAATTAATTTCTATGCATAGAAAGATGCATATTGGAAATATTTTGATTATAAAAGTGTTACTTTCATCAAAATTGATTTTTATGCATAAATAGATGCATAAAAGAATTTTTTTTATTATAAAAGTGTTACTTTCATTAAAATTGAATTTATGCATAAATAGATGCATAAAAGAATTTTTTTATAAAAGCGTTACTTTCATCAAATTTTGATTTTATGCATAGAAAAATGCATAAATAAATTTATTTTTATTTCAAAAGAGTTATTCTCATCAATTTCGATTTTATGCATAGAAAGATGCATAAAGAAATTTATTTTTGTTTCAAAAGAGTTGTTCTCAATTAAAATTGAATTTATGCATAGAAAGATGCATAAAAGATTTATTTTTATTTTGAAAGTGTTATTCTCCTTAAAATTGAATTTATGCATAAAAAGATGCATAAATAGATTTTTATAAAAGTGTTATTTTCCACTGAAGTTGTTCTCATGCATAAATAGATGCGTAAAGAATCTTTATATCAAAAATAAGAATTCTCTTACATTCTATAAATAGATGTGATGATATGTGATGCAAATCAGATAGATGGGAATGAATGGATGGATGGATGTGATGAGAATAGAAGTGAAGAGAATGAGAGGTAAATAGATGTAATAAGATGTGATATGAATCAGATAGATGAGAATGAGAGGATGGATGTGATGAGAATAGAAGTGATGATAATGAAAGGTAAATAGATGTGATGATATGTGATGTGAATCAGATAGATGGGAATGAATGGATGTGATGATATGTGATGCGAATCAGATAGATGGGAATGGATGGATGGATGGATGTGATGAGAATAGAAGTGATGAGAATGAGAGGTAAATAGATGTGATGATATGTGATGCGAATCAAATAAATGTGAGTGAATAGATGAGATGTGATGTCATGTGAATCAGGATGTAAATGAATGATATAGGATGTGAATGAATGTGATAACATGTGAGTCGGGATGTGAATGAACGATAAGGGATGTGAATGAATGTGCTAGCGTGTGAATCAGGATGTGAATGAATGAGATGTGATGTGAAATGGATGTGATAAGATGCGATGTAAACTGGATAGATGTTAATGTATGTGAAGTGATGAGATGTAAACTGGATAGATGTTAATGTATGTGAAGTGATGAGATGTATGGGTAGATGCAAGTAGATGTGATCTGATGAGGATAAATGAGGAAATAAGTGATGAGATAGAAAAAGATGTGATTAGATGAGAATGGGAATACTTATGAAATGAATGTGGATTGATGTGTGGGTAATGTGGATTGACGTGAATGGATTTATGGAAGATGTGGATGGATGTGTGGATAATGTGGATTAATGTGGATGGATGAGTGGATAATGTGGATTGATGTGGATGATGTGGATGGATGTATGGATGATATGGATTGATGTGTAAGTAATGTGGATTGACGTGAATGGATGTACGGATGATGTGGATTGATGTGTGGATAATGTGGATTGATGTGGATGGATGAATGGATAATGTGGATTGATGTGGATGATGTGGATGGATGTATGGATGATATGGATTGATGTGTGAGTAATGTAGATTGACATGAATGGATGTATGGATGATGTGGTTTGATGTGTGGATAATGTGGATTGATGTGGATGGATGTATGGATGATGTGGATTGATATGTATGGAAGATGTGGATGGATGTGTGGATAATGTGGATTGATGTGGATGGATGTATGGATGATGTGGATTGACGTGTGGATGGATGTGGATGGATGTATGGAAGATGTGGATGGATGTGTGGATAATGTGGATTGATGTGGATGGATGAGTGGATAATGTGGATGATGTGGATGGATGTATGGATGATATGAATTGATATATGAGTAATGTGGATTGACATGAATGGATGTATGGATGATGTGGATAATGTGGATTGATGTGGATGGATGTATGGATAATGTGGATTGACACATGAATAGATGTATGGAAGATGTGGATGGATGTATGGATAATGTGGATGGATGTATGGATGATGTGGATTGGTGTGGATGATGTGGATGGATGTATGAATGATGTGGATTAATGTGTGGATGATGCGATTGGATGTGATTTGATGTGGGAATGATGTGATGTGATAGGGATCGATGAAGAAAAAAAAATGTGGGAAGATGAGAAAAGGTGGAGACTAATGTGAAAGGATGTGGAGTGATGAGAAAAAATGAAAATATTGTTGGAACTATATTTGTATGTGAAATCTGTTTTTAAATAACAGTTTAATGTCAAGAATGATGGGGAAGCATTTTGACCGTCTTGTGATTGAGGTCGTGGAGACCTATCTGTTAAAGTTGCAACTATTGATGGAGAGTCAACGGAGGACGTCTCACGTAGCAAGGTCAGCCGAGGTCTTAACCAGCCTCAGTTTGATTTAAATGGTGAGCTTCCGGTATAGTGGATGAGGGACCAAGGAAGCGGCCTATGAGTGAAGCGCTAGGTGACCTGCGAAGGATCCTAGAGGGTGTTGACCATACGGTGCTCGGGCTCTGGGTCGCGGAAGATACCCACACATATGTCGGGGAAGATATTGGAACAAGGAGTAAGAGTTGTTTTCTGAATTCGGGGCATGGATCTGGTTGGTTGACCTTGCTAGTCCTCAACGGATGAGTCTATGGCTCTTTTATATGGATCTGTTGGTTGATCTTGCTGATCTTCAACGGAGATTCCAATTTGATATGTGAATATATTGCCGGTTACTATGAGCTAGGAACTATATCAAAAAGGCTCCTGAGTGAACAGGTGGTGAGCGTTTTGGTTGCTAATGATGCCATAGGTACACCAATGAAGGAATGATTGGAAATAAGGATTCAACCGGAGATTTTGAGGATTGTGATCAATGACACAATGGTTTCATTAAATGATTGTTTTAAAGATAGCTGATGCTGAGAAAAAGGCAATTTTATATTGGGTGTGTAAGTGGTGTGACTAGTTTTAAGTTTGCATGAATATCCGACTAGGGGGCCTGGAAACTCTTTTCCCTGGTACCCAGGACAAAACCTAACCAAATTCTTAATTGGATCCCATCACTACAGTGGTTGGCTAACCCACGAGACTAGATGGGGTTAGGCTAGACTGATGGATCCCTAAATTGAGACTCAATTCTGTTCTGGTTCGATAGATGAAGTAAATCCCAGACAAAAATTGTTCTATGGAAAAGAATCAACGGTTGTGCCTCTCAATGAGGAAAAAAGCATTGGTCTCTATGATCCAAGTACAATCTTTTCCCTGATCTGACTATGGGACTTACGGGTTTGGTCAGATCAGTTCAGTTAGTTAAGGCTTTTGACTACGTTAGAGAAAAGTTATCCTGGAGGAATCGCCCGTGCTTTCCGGGCAAGGGAAGTTTTTTCGGGTTCGGTTTTGGAAGAACTGATGGATTAGTCTCTTGTCGGGATATCCGTGGACGAGGCCCTGAGTGTAGGACCCCGCCGCGTGCAAGAAGTGCTACTTCCGCTGCATTAGACTTCTGGAGAATGTGAAACTCAAACTCTTTACGTTTTGCTACCATCATACATTTGTGGTAATGGACTTCCTATGCCAACCTGACTCATATGACATAATATTGGAGAGATCGTTCATGAGGGAATCCAAATTGGTGCATGATTGGGCATTAGATCACGTGTATATGCGTAGGGATTTATAAATTTTAAAGATAGATCTAAGAACATGGAAAGCACATCCCATGGAAGGGCAATTGTTCGGTAATGATTCAGTCACAACGGAACGGACCACATCTGTATAAATATGCCAGCCCACAGTGGAAAATTCCAAGGAAGAAGAGGAAACAAAAATGTATGCATCACTTCCTCCTCTACACTTCAGTGAAAAGTGGATGCATGTGCTAGCTACCATAGATGTGATGCAACCCAGAGGGGAACCCAGTATGTGGAATCTAGAAATATCCCTACGACCTTTGTCTATATGGTTAAGTGGCAAACCATTGATGAAGAATCAGAAGAGGAAGTCTCTAGCATAAAAGGAACAATAACACAAGGTTGTACCAACACTCAATGCCTAAGAAGATGGAGAAAACAGAAACGATATATCGCTCGATGAAACGCCCTATTACAAAGAAAACCCATGGATGCCCAGTGGTTGAGATACCTTGAAGCCACTAAGGTACACGATGAGTTTTCTAAGGATTGGGGTGAGGAGTTGAGTAAGATATCGCTAGAAGGAAGACACAAAGAGGTAGTCACTCTTCAAAAGCCAGAAACACCTAACCTTACAAAAGTTGGGCATTCGAAAATGCAATAAAGCTTTGGCAGAAGCTGAACGTGAGGCTAGAAAAGTCATGGCTAAAACGAAAAGTGAGAATGAGGATAAACCAAACTTGCTCTCACTACCAGACCACTTCAAAACCTACACTGTTGAGACGAGCAGAAAGTGGTCCGCCGACTGACGGCAACAAGGGTTAAGGAGGATGGACTATCCACATCATACAATGGCCCGGGTGAAAGTCAAGTAAGTTGACATTGCGGGACAAGGGGAGGAAGCCAGACCCGTATACATTGCTAAGGACTTGACTTCAGCTGAAGAAGATGAGCTCGTTGCCCTCCTTAAGGAATTTAAGGACTGTTTCTCTTGGAATTACAAAGGAGATGAAGAGGGTATCGTCTAAGGTAGTGCATTATATGATTCCAATCATGGAAGGATCAAGACCCAACCAGGCAAAAACCATACCAGATGAATCCTAAGTATGTGGCAATTGTAAAGGAAGAAATAGACAAGCTCATTGTGCTGCAAATTTCATCTATGAGATAGAACAAACGGATTGGTTGTCACCAATCATAATAGTGTCAAAAAAGAATGGAAAACTTAGGGTATGTCTCGATCTTAAAAAGGTCAAAGTAGCTACTAGGAAAGACCATTATCCATTACCCTATACATAACATGTTTTGGAGAGAGTGGCTGGTGAAGAAGCTTACAGCTTCTTGGATGGATTCTCTGGCTACAATCAGGTGTCCATAGCACCAGAAGACCAGCATAAGACAGCTTTCAATACAATGTGGGGGACATTTGCATACAAGGTTATGACCTTCGGTCTCACAAATGCTCAACAACATTCCAGGCTAACCCTCACCCCACCATCCAGGATAGCCAGTGCCTATAGTACACGTTATGTGATGAATTGGGATTGTAGCATTAGTGTCATCACTTTCGTAATAACGCCCCAATTGATTAACTTGTATCTTGACGACTCTGGTTGTTCTTTTCCTTCTGTGTTTTAAGGTTCTTTTTGCCAGAGGTGACAGAACATTCGTTGTAGTGCGGTCGGCCTTAGTTCGCCTTCTACCACCCATTCCTTTATGTTTGCCCATAATGTTGGTGAATTACGTAGCAGTTGTCCCAATGGCATTTGCACAGAAGTGGACAGTACAGCTGCCCGCCCCCGCGAGGCTGGCCAGTTCTGGAAGTGGTTGCATCTGCTTGATTCTTCCCTTTGTCCCCCAATTGGGCCTGGGCTCATTGTTAGGACATTGAGTGGCATGATATTTCCAGGATGCACACTAATGGTTTGGACGGTGGCCTGGATAGAAGTGGAAGTCAAACCACTTGCATGGTATGGACAATCCTTGATCAAATGATCAATGTCACATTTAGTACAAGTACTAGCATGTCATTGGGTGGAGCAGTCAATTGCTGGGGTTGGTGCATATGAACCACATTCTTGTTTGGACACTCAGTGATTCAATGCAGCCCACCGTAGCCAAAACATTGTAGTGGTCCCTCCTCATGTTTGATTTTATGTTCTTACCCTTCCACTGTACCGTGGCTTGAAACACAGGTACTGGCATGTTATTCTATAGGACATAGAATTCTAGTGCGATCTCCATAGCTTCCTCTCATAGTACTCTCCACTAAGTTCTACTTCACACACCATATCCATATCTTCTGATGGCTCTTCAATAAATACTTGGTTGATTTTAGCTTATGGTGGTAGAGGTGAAGTGTCCTTCACCCAAAAAATCCCCCTAGGTAAATAGGAAGAGTTGGGCTGTCCTGCAGCTCTCCAATGATTTGCAGAGGTGGTGCTGGCAAGACCAATGGAGCTCTAGATGTCGGCAGCTGTGCAAATGTTTGGAACCTTGGATATCTGCACATGGAAGTGTCATGATTCTCTAATTTACACAGTGTGCACAATAGAGTAGTGACCTTTCTCTTAACTATGGACATTTGGTGGTAGTGTGATTCAATCTGCACATAGAGCACCACACCAATTCCCTACGGGGGTAAAGATGGGTATGCTCATGGCCTGATGTTTCTCTTCCCTCCTTTACCTTCAATTTTTCCAGTATTGCATTAGTGAGCTCGTCCACAGTCATGTTTCTGACTTGCTTGCTCCGAGTTCCAATCTCTTGGTGACTTGAAACACGTGAAGTCTTGCTGCCGAAGATATTCTGACATCTTCCAGTTGTGGCAATTCTAGCATATTATCTTCATATTCAATTGCCAGTTTGCAACATGCATCTAGAGTAGCCGGTCGGGCTAATACCAGATAATCATGCATCTTATGGTCTCTAACTCCTCTCTAGAAGTAAGGCAATAACTAATCATCAGTTAGCCTTTCCCATAGTTTGCACCTTGAATTTATGTGCTTTAGTCGAGACACATAGTCTCTCATTGACTCCATTTCCTTTTGTTTGATGTTGTGCAGCTATGCCACAGGATTCCATCTATCGCCACTTCTGGCAAAGCTGGGTACAAACACATTCTTGAGTCGTATGAAGTTAACCTTATCCTCAGGTTTGAGGGTACGGGAACCACTGATGCGCTTTCCCTTCTAGGGTCAGTAAGAAAGCATGATTGTTACATCACTGACTCGCCCATAGGTTTCGCATGTAGATTCAAAAATCTCTACATGTTGAATAGGATTCCCATCCCCAAAGAATTTTCGAATGAGCTTGGAAATGATGTGTGGCTTCATTTGGGAGGGTCGGGATTCTAGAGCAGTGCCTAGTTCCCTGACCATTCTTCGGCCCATTTTCGTAGCCATATTCAACAGATCCGTCCTTGTGGGTACATTTAGATCGATGGTTGGATCCACCCTTGGTCTTTGAGGAATCGCTCCCTCCCCCCACCTAGATCTCGTCCTCTTCCCATGTTGGCTCTTCCCATGTTGGCTCTTCTAGGCATCTCTGGTCTATGGGATGGTCCAGCCACCTCATTCTGAAATGGGTTATCATTAGCCGCCTCTGTACACCTTTGCAGAATTAAGAGTTCCATGTCCTATAGAAACGTGGGACGATTGATCATCTCCTCGATGTTCTCGGTCTTCCACTTCACCCACTGCTCTTGGTAGATTATCCTCTTCTTCTAGGGTTACAAACCCTTCCTCTGCTCTGGGCTCTTCATTAATGGGTTCTAAGTTTGGAATTTCTCCCTCACTTTTACCCATGACTATTTCTGGCTCTTTACCCCATGATTGGAGTAAGTTTACACTTCCCATCTCCTTTTGTTCGGCTCTAGCCCTTCAAGTATCGAGCTCTTATTTCCTTGCACTTTCCATGTCCCTTCTCATTCTCATTCGGGGGGTGCTAGTGTTTGACAGTCTCAAATTTGAAGTCTGGATAGGCACTTCTTGCCTTGGACCAAGTCCAGCGCTGTGGAACCCATGCCCGTAGATTGCGCTTCTTCATCATTGCTAGTTTGGAGATTAAAAAATTCCCATGCTATATCAATGATATCGTTGGATCTGGCAGGGGAGGGTGGTTTCTCCTCTTCCCTAAACCCAGAGTATCGTAGCCCTTCTTCCATGGATTCTTCACTACTAGTTTCAACGGTGGTCAGATTCCTTAAGACACTCAATTGAGTGCTTACTAGTGGCATGAACCCACACTCTTTTGATAGGAAGATCCTAGGTGATTTGATGCACTATCGTTCAGGAGTGAGGTCATCTCCGATGAGCTTTCAAGACCTTAAGTGCATGTGAATATGATTTGATAAGCTATTTTGTTGCCCCAATTAAATTTTGTCAACTTGTTTCTGAGGCCGTGAGATTGCAGAGAGAACAGTTCACGACATGAAGTATCAGAAAACAGTTCATGTTGTGAATGATTTTCTGCACTTTCACGTGTTTAAATTGTTTGCTTTTGGACTCAAAATTCCATGTTACCTTATTATGATTTTCAATGGTCTCAAGACTTCCCTTAGCCTTAATCCGACAATACCCAGTTTGTGAGTTGGATTTGATTAAGGCATGAAATTACAGAAAAAGTTCACGCCGTGAAGAGAAAAGGTTTCATGTCATGAAAAGAAATTATTTCACATTGTGAACTAAAAATGGTTCACGTCGTAAAGGGTTCTAAAATGGTTCACGTCGTGAAATAAAAATGTTTCATGCCGTAAAGTGCTTTGAAATAGTTCATGTCGTGAACAATTTTTTACACGTTCATAAATCTTAATTTTGTTAGACCTCGTGGTGTCAGAGGTGTCAGAGGTGTCAAGATAAGGCTACCTATTTTTGGCAAGGTAATCCCATGAATTGCGGCGTTAATCGTGGCGTTGATACCGGGAGCAGTTCACAACGTGAAGTTGCAAAAAACGATTCACGTCGTGAGCGATTTTCTTGTAGTTTCACGTGGGAACTTCCCGACGACTAAGGTGATTTTGGGTGCAAAATCCTTATCTGCTGACTACTTCCAAAATGATTGTGCCACGTCTAAGGAATGTAATACAAACTCAAGACACCATCAATGGCTCCTTATTTTTTTTATTTTTGTGAATTTTTTAAAAGAAAAAAAATAGAACCCCAACTTGCTCATTCACATTGATGATTCCAGTGATGCAAACATCAAAATTAACTAGAAAAAATAGTGAAGCTTTCTTCCAAGACCACTCTACCACACAAATACACACCAAACACAACCAATTTCTCATGACTTTTCACTTTCACACAAATCTTATCCATTCATTTTCTACACAATGCACTACCAGAATGTAAAGGTAATCATGAATCTTATGTAATGGGAGCTGAAACTCCAAGAGGATGGAAGAAACAAAGGTGTTTTCCTGGCAGCAGCACCAAAAATGTTATGGACTACCACACCTCTAAGAGGGAACTCAATGCATTCACCTAAGGGAAGAACAATAGAACACAACTATCGTAGGGCACTTACTAATGCTTTGAACTTGAGTCCCTTGAGGCCTCCAAGCTCACTTGAGAAGCTCCAATCCTCCAAGCTCCACCTCCACGCTGTCACCATAGAGTTGCTCGCACCATCGTATAAGGCAATCACTCTCTCTCACTCTCCAACACAAGCATGCAACATACAAGCATAGAAGAGGCATAAGTGCTAGAATGCTCTCTCTCAATCTCTCTCAAGACACAAAGAAGAGCTCTCAATAGCATAAAGAGGGATTGTGTCTATTCATTATGAGAAAATACCTTATATATATTTGGCCCTTATTCACACTTGGGTGCCCAAAACCTACTTAACTAAGGCCTTGGGTGGCCAATATCTCATAATGTACAACTTTTATAGTGCCTTTGCATGACACTTGTTAATGCCCTCAAATGGAGGAGCATACTTGTTAATCCAAAATGGGATTAACAACCTTGGCAATTTCAACTTGTAGCCTTGTGACTTCTTCTTTTGCTTCTCTCAGCTCCAGTTTCCACTACAATCTTGTTTTCTGGGTCAATTGTATCTTTTTTGCCATTGGTCGTGCCTCCTCTATGTGCTTCTGGAGGGTTGTCTTGTATTCTTCCCACTCTCCGAGCCTTTCTCTTTTGTGACAATGTTGCATTTCTAATTCCAAAGCGTTCAGTTCTCTGATTATATCCATTTCAAATTTGGTGCTCTTCTCTAGGTTTTCCTTATACTCTTCTACCTATGATTTGGCCTCGTCTCTATCTTGATAGGCTTCTCTCAAAATTTCTGCATACTCTTGGGAGGGTGTTGTATTTGGCAATCCCTGCTTAATTCTTTGTTTCTCTCTGCCAGCTTTTTGGCCTCCTTCTCCCAGTGAGTTGCTTTCCATGTGGTAGCCTTCGGGGCTTGCACACCAGGATCCACTCCTCGCTTTCCTCTTGCTTCTCTTTTTCGAAAGTACTTGCCCTAGGAGATCCCTAGTCTGCAGGCTACGCTATTGCTATTTTTGATGCTGTGTTTGCTATGCTGTTGTGGCTGTTGTTGCTGCTCCTTGTCAGCATCATCATCTTCATCTAGGTCATGGATGACCTTTTGTGCTTTACAAGCCATCTGTTCTTGTATTGAAATCAGTGCTTCCAAAGCTTGGTCCCATACCTTTTGCTGAGTCTAGCCTTTATTGTCTTTATAATTGTTGTTTGGCATCCAACGGAAGGCACATTATCTCTTTTTTCTCCTAGTTCTTTAGGGCTTGGACCTCCATTTGGGCAACTACCAATGTTGTAATGCTCTCCACAACACTTCTTCTTTCAACCCTTGAATGGTGTCACTCCAAACCTTGGCTGACCTCTGGGCTTCTACTAACTCCGCCCTAAGTCTCTCCATCTGAGCCTGGAGCATATTTTTCTCGTTGAGGGTTCTGATCTTCCCTTCACTCAGCTCTTTTTGCTGGACCAAGGCTTTCTCCACCAGGACAAGTTTGTTTTATATGTCCACATCATGTTAAGCCATGATTTGTGCTTTGTTCTCCAATTCCTTGGCTTTGTTTGTAGCTTTTATAAGCAAACCGTGTTGTTGGTGGTTCAGGGCACACATCTTGTGAATGGTGTTCCGAGCCTTTGACTCATAATCCTCCATTGCAGTGATGGCCTGAGATAGGATGTTTTGGGCCACGGTCATCAGCCCTTTGTTCACGCTCAGTTGTTGTTGAGTGGGGAGTTTCACTTCCAGTTCTCCGGGTAGCTTTGGGTTGTGGCTCAGGCCTTCCTGTGTTTTTCGCATTAGAGTTGCCACCCAAGGCCGAAGTTTCTGGTGGTGGTATACAAAGTTCCAACCCTGCAGCCATCTTGCCCTTCTGTGCCTCTTCTTCTGGCTTCTTGCTTCTGTCTCTACTCCTATTGCCTTTTGCTTTCCTCTTCTGCTTTCTGTTTCTTCACTTCTTTCGGGTCCTCGTCCACTCTGTGCTTTCTCTTTTTGTTGGCCTTCTAGGCTATCTTCTGCCATTCATCTTTGTTATTTACATCATCTTCGAATAATGAACTGAAAGTCCTTTTGGTGGTCTTCAAGGATCCTCCAGCTTCGTGGTGTGATTATCCCACAATGGATTCTCTAGACTTGACATCCACGGATCTGGTAGCTTGGGCAATTACCCTTAAGTGCGCATGCACCACTGTCAGCAGCTGTTTTTCTTTGGCCCATGTGGCTGCTCGTTTTGCAAGATTTTCCTTGTAGATGGCTGCCCAATGTATTTTCTCTCTTGCTTCTGTTGCTCTGAGCATCCTGTAATTCTTGTTTGACATGTCCTCTGACTTTCCCATGAACATTACGTTCTGCAAGAAGAAGACAAATTGCTCTTCCACATCCTTCACTTGGTGCATGTTACCTATCTTTGGGATTTCTTCCTCCACCCTGGGCCAAGGCCCCATCCATTGGCAACCCTAGAGTGTGGTGCACTGCAAGCTCCGAAATCTTTTTGGGCTCCTTCCCCTCCACATGCACCATGTTCATCTCAAGAAATTGATTGATCACTTTGCCCCCATCCTTGGGATCCTGTAGGTCCTCCCATTGGTGATCCAGTAGCTTTTCGAAGCCGCACTTCTTCACCCACTCTAAGTGTTCCTTTTTTTTTATGTCGAGAACCATCATCGGCATGAGGCTTCTCTCTGGTCTTTGTCAGGCCTTTGTGTCTTGTTGACCTTTGGCATGGTTTTGTCTTCAGAGAGAGTGCTATGAATGGATGAGAAAGCTGAGAGCAAGAATGCATGTTGTGAATGTGCGCATTTTGGCTCCTTGTGCTCTTTCTTGTGATGCTTTTTTCTCTTTCCTTCCTTTCTTAGGGCGGTCATTTTCAGCTTCACGCTTTTCGCGATGTGACTTGACCATTGATTCGTATCATTCCTAGTGCCTTGGCTTAAAGGCATTAAACTTTGCTCATTGCCTTCGTGCCTTACCGTTGCATATGGAGTTTTAATGATATCATGACAGATGTCCTCCATGCAGTCACTTATGTCAACATCATGGCCATTTGCATGTGATCTCTTACGGACTGGCCAACCCTACAGAGTGGCTTTGCTGCTTCTTAGGTTTTTCGCATTAATTTTTGCTAGTGAGATCATGCCACAGCAGATGCTCTGGACCGGCTCCTAGTCCTCCGCTTGTTCTTCTTCCTGTGTGACTACCACCGGTTGGCCCATGTATTTTCTCATCCTGAAACCGTTCACTGTTTTGGGAAAAGGTATGCCATCCAAGCCTTCGAGTGAAAAGGCATTCTGAATTACTCGATTTTTTTAACCATGAATGGGCCTACCCATCGGATCTTGAATTTATCGAGGTGGTGCGATCCCAACTTGGAGTTGTAGATGAATATCAGGTCTGCTTGTTTGAAAATATTGTGCTTGAGATGCCGGTCAATCTAGGCTTTCCTTCTCCGTTGCACTATCTCCGCCTGTAGAGAGCTAAGATGCCTTTCCTCCTCTAAAGCTAAGAGCTCCTTTATTCTGTGCTGCCGGGATTCCTCCATCATTGGTAGCTTCTCTTGGATGGCCAATCTCAGACTAGCCACTGCAAATTCCATGGGCATTACAACCTCCAGCCCATAACCTCCAGCCCATATACTAGCTTGAATGGTGTTTTCCCCGTTGAGACTTTGTATGACATGCGGAATGCCCATAAGGCAGCATCTAGCTTCTGGTCCCAATCATTTTTGTTGGCATTTATGATCTTCTTTAGAACTTTGGTCAGAACCTTGTTGGTGGATTTTGCCTGGCCATTGCACTATGGGTAATAGGTTGACTTCTTGTGATTGATAAGGTATCTTTCCATCAACCCTTTCATTACTTGTTCATGAAGTCTGTGACCTGGTCACTAACTATCTACACCAGCAAACCATGCCTAGCAAATGATGTCCGTGAAGAGGAACTTAGATTCACCTCTTGTAGTCTGTCGTCTCCAGGCTTACTTTTACAGCATTTCCTTTCCGGTTCTCTTTTTGCTTTTGCACACAATCACAGATTTCTTGCATTTCTTCCTCTTGCTCTAGATTTTGGGGCCGTTCAACCTCTTCCGAGGCTTTCTCCTGCATGGTTTTGCAGAATTCGATTCTTTGTCCTTTACTTCTTTGGTTGCTACTTCCGCTTTCCCATCCTTTGTTTCTATATAGTGCCCCATCACTTCATCTACATGTAACATGTAGTATAAGGGCACCAAGTCAGGATGTTTGCAGAGTATTTTGTCCTCTTCATCATCATCAAAGCCTTCTAACATATTGAATGTTTCCGCATGAACTGGCCTTTGGGCAGTTTTTACTGATTCCCTTACTCCAGAAAGGTCGACATGGACTTTTTGCTTCCCTTTTCTGATGCCGATTCTGTTTCTTCCCCAGTCTTGCTTCACTTTGCCGTGTCTTAATCGGGGCCTTCCCAATAACGCCTGGTAGGACTTGGTGTGGTTTTCAGTGGTTATGACCACTAGGTTGATCCTAAAGTCTACTTTCTTGACTTTCATGAGGAAATTTTTTACAATTCCCTTAGGAACCACCATTCTATTATCTCCCATTCTTATGTTGAATGGAATGGGTTCCCATTTGAGACCCAATCGTACTGCAGTTTTCTCTATAATGACATTTACTCTGGATCCACCATCCATTGATGATGAGTGCATTGTTGAGTTAAATTGTGACTTTGGCCACTTCATCATCTCTAGAACTTGGGGGTTCCTCAGCTTGCATTTTGCTACATTCCGGAGTTTCTTCTTCTTCATAGTTTTTCAATTATTTACTCAGTCCTTTAATGCCTTGAATCTTGGACATAAATCCACTACTTGTCTCAATAAGACCTATCTGTCTAGCAGCATTGAAACCACATTGGTTTGCAACCAATCAACATCGTTCTTGTTTTCTTCCAAGATTCTTTCATTATTGAGCTTTTCTTGCATCTTGTGTAAATTTTCGCTTGCCCCCGATAGATTTGCTGATGACTTCACATGCGCCTCCTGCTTGCCTTGCCTTCTTTCTATTTCCTTTATGGCTTGAATTCTCACCTTCTCTTACTGATCCCAGTCCACAACTACCTTCTTGTGGGCTTTGGGTGAGTCATGATTATTCATGGGAGTTATCACTATACCCGATTCATTAGCTTTAGCCCTTGTGACTACCAGGATGTCTTGAACCTTTGTCAACATGTCGTCCCCGACTGTATCATGTTGGTGATGGGCAGATTTTCTTTGAGTTGTATTAATTTTGCCTATCTGTCCTCATCATGCTTTTTCTTCATGGTACATTCCGCCTTGGTGTGCCCAAGTTGTTGCCAATGGTAGCATGTGAAGGTAGTAGATCCACTAGCATGGTACATTTTGCCTTGGTGTGCTCAGGTTGTTGCCAATGGTAGCATGTGAAGGTAGTAGATCCACCAGCATGTCTTTGGCTTCTCCTTCCTCCAGTAATTTCTGTGGCCTCTGCTCCCATAGCTTCCCATTCTCGGGGGTCGTCTTTCTGCCCCTTCCATGTTGTTCACCATGGGGGCTCTATTTTTCATGTTGTACATATAGCTCCATGTACTATGATTGTACAAGTTACAGATGGTACATGTCGGTGGCACTATGCATTCCTCCTTGAGGTGGCCTTCTTGCTTGCATTGAGACCAGAACTTATTTTTGCAGAATTCTGAGCTTTTGCTCTTTTTCATTTCTTGCATCAGTTGCTTCACTTGCAATCCAAGTTCTTCGGGGGCTCATTTTTGCCTTCGCGGATTTTTTCTTTTTGTTCTTTCTTTTCTTCACTGCTACTACGGTGTCTTGTGAGGTGTCGCTTGAATCATCCTTCTCAATTGTGAAACTTTTCTTGGGCTTCCTCTTTTTCCTTCTTTCTTGGCTTCTTTTTTCTGCCATTTATGCCAGCTCAACCAATTCCTCAAACTCATCTTCAGTTTCGGCCTACTTTGTGCTGCTGCATGGATGTCCGCCGGCTTAAGCCTTTGGACAAACCAGTCTGTAACAATTTGCATCGAAGGTCGGGTTTGCTTTGCCACTCTCTACCTCAAGCTTAGCAATTTTGTTGAATAGGCTTCCACATCCATGTCTTCTTGTTGAAGTTCTCTCATTTGATCATAGAGTTGAGTTGTAGACTTTATCTTGCAGAATCTCCCCAAAAAAGCAGTCATGACCTCTTCATAAGTCTAGAAATGGTTATCTTATCATCTTGATACCCACTCCGTGGCTTTGTCTTTGAAGGTGTTCATGAAAGCATCTCTGCGGATTTCACTCAACTTTATCTCTTTCACATCTTGAGATCAGGCTACTTTCCAATATTGCTCAAACCTCCTTACATGCAAGTCTGGATCTTTCCCTTTCTCTCCTGAGAACACCAGGAAATTTTTGGCCAATGATGCCATGGCTCCCTTGAACCTTTTCTAGGGGTTTTGTTGTTGTGGTTGTTCTTCGGGATTTTGTTGCTCCACCCTTATTGGGCTTCCTGGAGACCCAGACTGTGCACAGCTTCTAGCTCTTGGCACTCCTTTTCTTGGTCCAATTTTTCCTTGAACCCTGAGATTCCCTCTTGCTCGTGTGGTGTTGTGGAAGTTTCCACACTATCTTCCTGGTTGGAACGGTCCTAGAGGGCTTCTTGGAAAGGCATTACTTTCCTTCATTCTTAGGTTCACCATCATGCAGAAGGCATGCCTAAATCCATTCTTGCTGGTTGGGTAGTGTGGCAAAAGGTTCTCCGTGGTGCTGACCTTCCCAGAAAATTCCCTCCATGTTATGGCTTTTCCACAGGGCTTGGTGTAGAGTTAATTGTTTAGGACCGGAGTTTTCCTTTTCAGAGCTTCCTTTTCCTGAAGGTGAAAACTGCTACTCAAAGGAGATTTTTTTGCTTCACTGCTACGGTATCCCACAAGGGAGAGTAGAGATCTTTCAATAGAAAGTTTTCCAACAGTTTTACGGTAGTGGGAACCCCAGCAAGATCACCAGGTGTTTCTCATTGCTTTCACTCTCGGAGAGAGCAGAATGGCAAGACACCAGTCCAGGGGGGTAACAGACCAGCTAGGCAATGCCATGGGAGACATGTAGCCACCTGCCAGAGCTTCTGGATTCAGACACCAACTCTAGTGTGGTCATGGGGACACACAGACACCCGCCAGAGCTTCTGGATTCGGACACCAACTCTAGTGTGGTCATGGGGACACACAAAACATCGCTCAGCTTGGAACTTCTCAACTCACGCTCTGCTCTCACACCACCACATAACTCTCTCACTCTCTCTCTCTCTCTCTAAAGTACACAACATATTTCTTAGAACAGAGTTACAACATTCCTATTCAATACATTGCAGCAATTATATAGAGATGAAAGGAGAAATAAAATTGTTCTTGAATTACTTCCAGAACCAGTACAAACACACAACTGGGCAACTGCTAAATATGAGACTAGAAACATGCTCTACTACAATCTTCAGTTGGCGCCTTCTCCCCTCCCTCATTCATTCATCCATTTATTGATTCTTGCCATTGTGCGCCATCCTTTTAAGCTCGGTCTTCTTGATCTTGGGCAAGGGCTTACTCTGGTGGCCCACCATCTTTGCACGTGCAGTATCAAGGTGGTGCTCACGACCTGGAAGGTTGTCAGACTACGACTGAGCACTCTGTCACCCTGAGCTGTTGGGAAACACAACACTATGCGAAGATGAGTAGAGCCTAGAAATACCTCAGAACCACTTCTCTGAAAATCCCATCCTACACATTGTCGCCTCTAGAAAGCCCCAATCTACTCTGTCACATAGGCTTTCTCAAAATCAAACAATAAGATCTTGTTGACGGATCCTCGCTATTATCCAGAATGCTTTGATTCTCAACGTCTATGTACCATGGATCAAGTCAAGGAGGAAGGGTTGCAGTCATCTCGATAGGCGAGCGCACGGCTACTAAAGGCCTTGGCCAAAATTTTGTAGGCGGTCCCTAGGAGGGTGATGGATCTCCACCGCTGTCTAATCTCCAATCTATCATCACCCTCCTTGCAAATCATATGGATCAATCCCTTAAACAACCTCTCGGCATGGCTCCTATAATCATTATCTTATTGAAGGCAGCTCTGAGGCCGCCTTTCATAAGATCCCAATGTCAAACAAATAAGGAGACTAGAAGCACGTCCTATCTCAGGAACTTTCTTCTAGGTAGTGCCATCATAGACTCCGCCAGCTCCTCTACTATGAAGAACAAGAAAGTCTTCAGAGAAGGAGAAGGAACCACCTCTCTTGTATGTCACCAAACCCGCTCATGCACATCCAACACCTAATGAAGATATGGGGGCACCCATGAGAAGAGAGCTAAAGAAATCTATGAAAATTTGTGGCAATGGCTCTCACATGGGGGGTCTATAATAATGTATCCATCCTGGCCTAAAAATCTGCGGATACCATCTCTTTGCCTATGTGGGATTTTAATCTCAAGGAAATTCCCGGTGGTGTGGCTCTCACATGGTATTTGTACTCCCCCTCCGCTCATCTATGAATCTAAGCTTTTTACGGGCAACATCAGTCAATTGACCCTGAACCCATGAGCTATCTCATGCACTCTCTGAGTTGTGGTGGTGGTGGTAAGGAAGCTAGGCCCCAGCAAATGCTCCCCTGTCTAGCCATGTCACCGCCGTGTTGCCTCCTATAATAAACTGCTAATCTCTCCAAGGCCTGAATCCAGGGGGTGACTCTGCAGGGCAGCAACATGACAGTGGCATGGTCGGATAGGGGCAGGCTCTGTTTCCTGAGTGAACCTCTCCCAAATCTCCTCTATCCTAGTACATATATAGAGTCCTCGATGAGGCTATCAGGAGTCTAGGTGCTTAAATGTTTGTCCACCTCTAGGGGTCTAGAGAAAGAATAACCAGTGCATGGTCAAAAAAAGTAGTCCTTGGCCAAAATACCAATCATGCCATCATGGCCACAAGCCCAATCAGAATCAACCTAATTTAGATAGATTATAGCCGATACTCCTCGTCGGATCTTGAGAAGCACAGACTCCTAGGGTTGCATCCAAATTTTGGTAAATGCTAAGGTTCCTATCCCTTAAGAGCCAAAATAAACTCCTCCCAAGACGATTATTATATTTCTGTACCAAATATTGTAGCCATGCCACCTCCGAGTCTATCCTTTGCCAACTCTAGCATGTTAAAATCTCCACCCATACACCAAAAATTTGCTTGGTGTGGAAGGGATTGACAATTGTAATACTCCAAAAGGTGGCTCTGCCTGCTGTGGGCATTTGGCACATATATGTTCCACACAGCCCTCTCCAATCCTGATGGTCATGCATTGAGCTCGTCTAGTGTGACAATGGTGCCTGAATCAATAACTACTACCAGCAATAGTTTCTCTCCTTGATAGAAATGTATACTCCACCCTATGTCCAAGAGGGGCCAAAAGAATGGGACCAAAAGGTGTGACTCCTCCTCTACAAGATCTTCCCGGGCGAGTACACACCTTTGAAAGATGATTCTCTTGGATGAAGAGAATGCTAATAGGTCCACCAACTATTGCTCTATGAAGCTCCTCTCTAAGAACACCATGCCTCTGAAAGCACTATGGACTCCCCAAACCCTAAATATTCCATAAGACAATCTATATAACTAAGATCTTTGGGAGGCGGGACTATGGAAACTGCCCTCTACTTGAAGAGCCTTGGGCATGGGTTTCACCGTGCACAGAGAGTAGTCATTGTCGGTCCTCGGGGGTGAAGGCGCACCAGTAGTAGATGGGCATGAATTTTTTCCTCCATGTGGAGCCACTCTATCCAAGCATGGAATATGCATACATTGGACTCCACCTATCACAATCCATGAATCTATAGGAGGGGGAAGGGGTACTACATTGAAACATAAAGAAACACAAAAAGAAGCACCTTCAAGCTGGGGGACACCATCTCCCTTTCCTGATCTGTATGCTTCGAGCCACGCAACTCCATCCGAGCCAAGGGCCAGAGGTCAATAAGCATGTCAGTGATACGTTGATCACTCATGAAAATGGTGTGAGAGCCCTATTTCCTGCCAGTGAATAATAGCGGACGACGATAGCACCTACTCCATGCTCCAATCCATCCCCAGTGCTACAATCAAGGGAAAGGAGAAGATCACCGCACCACTCTTTGGGGTGGAAGGCTTGGAGTGATGTAACACCACACATGTACAAAGGCTTGGGGTGGAAGGCTTGGGGAGGAAGTTGGGCCCACCAAAGGCTCTAAAGAGTTAGAGAGCCTTGCAAGAATCTGAGTGTGTGGAGAAAGGTCTCGAGACAAGGCAACAATCTCCATATATGGGGAGCAAAGGCGGGTTCCTCGAGGGTAATGGGGGGACATCACCATCGGGAGGCTACTGAGATAAATGCTCGTAATGGTTCTTTGACACAATGGTATCCTCTTGTGTCTTGCCGGCCTACAGGAAGTCTATCGGTAGTTCCTCCCTGGGCGCCTCCCTGGGCGAGCAGTCTGCCACTCTCCTACACCATGATGGATGGAGGTTAGGTCCTAGTGTTATGGTGCCTGGAGGATTTGAACTCGGAATGGGGGGACCACTAGAGGCACCCTCCTAGACTGACGACGAGCTCTAGCGAGGTGTCCCATCTATCGACAAATGAAACATTGGCCTAGAAGAACAAAGTACTCAACTATCTGCAAATAGGGTCTTAATGGAGGCAAAGAAGCGATATGGTATGAGGCACGGACTTCAGAGAGAGGCTATGCAGATACAAAGGGATGGGATCCCAATCGTCCGAGTAAGAACCAAAGTGAATGTTGGGGGGGGATTCCATCACTTTCCTAATATCACCACCTATCACCGGGAGGAGAGAAAGGTGTTCCTTCCTAAGACTAGAAAAGCAAACTATCATAAGATTGCCTAAGATGCCCACCAAAGGGTTGGACATTGGGTCAAAGCCACATTGCCACCTCCCAAAGAAGGCTTGGGCCATACGTAGTGTGATGAGGATCAGCTGCATGACTATCTTTGAAGCTGTAGGTGAATCAAACTCAACTAGGCTAGTGGCCATGTCCCAAGAGATGAATACCAATGATTTTTCTAGGCACACCAAGAAGGCTTACTTGTTGTAAAACAGATCCGTGAGCTGTCTGCATGGCTTGAAGATGTGGTAGCTTTTTACAGTTCCAAATAGTCCTAGGTTTGTATTTTGATAGTGTATTTATATATATATATATATATATATATATATATATGGTGTCAATGGGCTTGAGAGAGGAGGGCATAGCCTCAGCATTGGAGATTGCACGACTATGTGTGGCAATGCTCACGATATGGAAACATGCCACATAGTCATGCAATCTCCAATGCTGAGGCTATGCCCTCCTCTCCACCATTGACACCATATATATATATATACATACACTATATATCAAAATACAAACCTAGGACTATTTGGAACTGTGAAAACCTACCACATCTTCAAGCTTTGCATCATTAGACTCTGGTACAAGTAGTGTAGAGGTTTCCAGATTCAATATCTGCCGCCATAGGGGCTACAACAATAACCCAGGCTAATAGGGCTGAAGAAACAACCCAAGATACTGGTTACACTATAGTAAGAACATTACTTTAGGGAGCACGAGGCTCTAGAATAGATCCAAGACTGGGAGGAACCCACACCCCACAGTATGACCTAGCCTTACATGGCTACCCTCTGCAATATCCCAACTTGCCTCAAGTTCAAGTGCAATATCCTATATATGCCATACTTGCTGCCACCAACCTACCAGTACTACCCATACAATCTCTTGTAGCCATTACCTCAACCTCCACCTAAACAAATCACCAACTACAGTAACCAGGGAAGATATTTTAAGGAGGGGGTACTAACAGGACTCACAGAGCAACTCCACCACCAACTACAGTGGTGGTACCAAATCCTAGATAGCAAAACACGATCAAACCAATGCAAATTTCAAAGTTAACACCAAAATTCAATGGGACAAGAGATCCCATTGCAAACTTGGAAGTGTTTGATCAAATATGTACTATACATTGTTAACTGGATGAACTGGTAAGAATGAGTGCCTTAGGCCTCACCATGGAAGGGAAGGTGAGACAATGGTTTTGATCATTGAAACCAAAGAACAAGGCTCATTTTCACACCTTAAAGACCACATTCGCAATTGGGTATTCCCATCAGGGAGCTCGGTGATGGAACCTCGTCAACCAACTCTACCATGTCAATTAGGTAGAGAAAGAAGCAAATCAGAGACTACATCAACAGAGTGGGATACCTCCACTCTCGATGTGCTGAGACTGACAAGTTCTCTGATGGAATAACTAACTGGAAGATTTCTAGAAGGAATCCTTGACTCAATCTTGCAGAATGCCTTGTACTTTGAAAAACATAAAAACTTAAAGCCATGTTATAGGAGTGTCATAAATTTTGATGATAACTTTACTATGCCTATCCTATAGTCACCTTGGCCTCTAATGTGCCTCCCCTCCACCTGCTATATCTGTTAGAGCCCCTCGCATTCCCCTATGCCCCTTTCTTCTCATGTTGGATGCTACCCAATCCCCTGTGCCTCCTCGTTTTTTCCTTGCGTCCTTCTTTTGTTTGTTTCCCCCCCCCCACATACTCATCAGTGAATATAATCATGAAAGGAAGGTGGAGAGTGACTATAATCATGCAAGGAAGGTGGAGAGTGAATGTAATAATAGAGGCATTGTAAAAATCAAGATCAACCTCTTTAAAAAGATGGACATTTTTTATCAAACTTGGAAATTAAGCTAGATTGAAGCTAATGGCTTTCACATGAGGGATGTAATAGCAAGATTCATAGGTCTTATGTTTAATATACATTCTCTTAACATCTCAATACTTTGATGTAGTAATAGGAAGAACTAAATTTAGACTTACTATGGTAGTCCATGCATGGGTAAAAAACATATTTTGGATACTAAACTAGTTTAGATATTTTTCTTTCATAATGCCAAGGTAGAAGATCTAGTTATTTGGAAAGGGAAGGGCAGATGGAAATGGAAAAGTATTAAAATTGGAGGGCCAAGGGAGCATACCTTATTAGAATAGGATGATGCTTCTTGGCTCAAAGGTTGTTTTTGTGAGGTGAATATAAAAGGAAGCATGTGTGATTGGTCCTTCACATTGTTTATGTGGGAGTCACATGGAGTGTGTGTAGAAGATGTATGTGTGCCAAGAAGGGTATAAAGCATTGTGACTTAAATGTCTCATTCTAAATAAAAGCATAAATTAGCACTATGTTGATGATGTTTTGAGCATTATCTCTTGTCTCTTTATGCACCTACTTTCTGATGGCTCATAATCTTAGTTTTTGTCTCAATCTATACCCACCATGATTTGAGACATGGAATCAAAGCCTTCTCTTTGTATTCTTTCCCAAGACAAAGAGGAGAGAAAGAGAGAAAGTAGAGCTCAATAGGTGGATAGCTTTAGGTTTTGAATTTTAATTCTCTCTTTTTCACCTTCATTACAAAATATGGATTAGAGAGCCTTATTATTAGCATGAACCTATATTATAACCTTAATATAATGTATCAAGTTATTATTCATAAAATGCACATAAAGCTCATGGTAAATCCTTCTTTTATAGGACTAGCATGTATTTATGAATCCAACAACAGTAAGACATCAATGGAAGGTAACAATAGCTACCTCAATAATTGTAGTAGTTTAAGAGCAAAGCAACATGGTGAAAAATAGCATGCAACACAACACATTATAACATAATGCAGCACTTGATGACATGAGCAATAGTTTATTTCTCTAATGTTTGTTAGGGCTAAGTCTCTTTCATAAATGCAAAACTTTGAGTGAAGATTTACTTAGAATATAAGCTCCTAAGATCTATAAGCAATTCTTGTCTACATAAAAGAAAAAGCAATATTATAAAAGGGGAAATTCACATACACAATGGGAATCTAAGCTCTAAATATCTATAAGTGATTTTTGTGTATACAAAATAAAAAAGAATATTATAAGGGAAAAGATCTAAAGATCTGTAAAGTAAATCTTTTCTGCTACAAACAAGAAAAAGGAATTTTGCAAGGGATAATTTACATGCACAATAGGAAAAGAAGCATGTTTGCATTCAAATTATAAAAAAGGTAGACATTGGCTTTGTAATAAATAATAGGGCTAAGACTCCTTTCACGTGAAGGATACACTATTTCTCATTGGAAAAATTTAACACTAAGGGGTTTCACACATAGCACATGAAGATCAAGTTCCTTCTCATATGAGAGGGACGTTGGAGACTTGTAGGTGTAAAGAGATGTGGAAAGGAAGAGAAAGTGTAGACTATGGACATCATTAAACTTGGACCATCTAAGGGAATTTGAAAATTGCATTGACACATGATGTGGAGCTTATTTCAAGACAAGGGAAAATATTCAAAAAAAGCTTGGAGATTAATTTCTTAAAAGGAATATTATGAATAAGTTTTTAGTCACATAAGCAACATGAAAAACATAATCTAATAGAAAGTTTGGGATTCCCAAATGATGATGAAGATGCAATAACTATTTTTTTGACGATTATGTAGGAAGGAATTACTACACTAGTATCCAGACCTATAAATCTAGCCAACCCTTGACAAAATTCAATCTTCTATTAAAAAAACTTCAACCTTTACCTAAGAGCACAAAAGCTGCATGGGAAGTGGAAGACTGAGAATCCCAAGCATTCTTTCAAAAGAGAAGGAATTACTACACTAGTATCTACACCTATAAATCTACCAAACCCTTGACAATGTTCAATCTTCTCTATTTGGAGAAGATAATCAGACTAAACAAACCTCAACTTGACCTAAGATCATACATTATTTCAAAAGAGAAATGTATTAAAAGTGTCACTATAACAGGACACTTTGTTAAAGATTGCTACAAGAGGGATTCCCATGATTATAATGTAATGGACAAAGAAGTACTCCCATGATGCTAATGTAATGGATGAAGAAGAACTCCCATGATGCTAATGCAACGAAAGATAACATGGAAAAGATATCTCTCATTGGTGGGGAGCATGAGCATGAATTATAAAATGTGTTGTGCTCACCCTAGTGTAATGTTTAGAATCTAGCTATATAGGATCATAGCAAATAATATTAGGCTTTGTGGTTGATTAAAACAAGTAATTTAACACTCATTAAAAGTAAAACGTAATGTTGACCAACTAGAAGTCAAGCAAACTTGGGATCTCCCTTAGATTATCCAGGATCAAAGTCATTATAGTTCAATTATAACAACTTATTCTTGATCTTGTAACAAGAATACTTCCACTCTACCTGAGATAAGACAAATGTACATAGAGTTTTCTTTTAGATATATAGCAAAGTGCATAGAGTAGAGCTAGAGTTAATCATCTTGTTAGTATCAAAGAGCATAGAGCTTTCCATTGTACTCTTTAAAGGGTAATGTGGTATGATAATAAGCAATAAGAGTGTATCAACTTCAATTGAGCTTTCTAATAAGAGATATCCTCACTTTGTGCTTGCTCTTATGTTGTATTAAGTGTTGTGTTTGTGATTAATATTATTTTGTATAACTCAATGAACCTCAGAATGATCGCAATGAAGTTGTGTTTGTGATTAATATTATTTTGTATAACTCAATGAACCTCGGAAGAATGATCGCAATGATCGCAATGAAGTTGCTCCTAAAATAGTAAAGTTCAGTACAAAATTGGAAGA